>NC_140455.1:37254614-37784614 GCF_963576455.1 Neolamprologus multifasciatus
GTGTCTTTTCTATGACCGGCGCGCCGGTGTGCGCGTGAAGAAGGGAGGAAAAGACCAGCTGGTGATCAAGAGAATGATGGATGTTGTGTCTTCATTGCATAAGACATTCATTTCTTAGCCCACATCCTCCTCCCCGCTTCTCTAACGCAGTGCTTACACTTAATCCTCTTTTTAGTGACACGTTTTGTTACTGTTGTCCCACCGTGTCTTCACTTCCACAAAAAAAGGTTGTAAGCATTCACGCTCAGCAAAAAAACGGATTAGCGCAGACGACCGTCGACTGGTCCATTTATCAGAGAAGTAGAGAGGAATTGGCAATTACTCAGATCCGACAAGTCATATGACTGACCCAAATCTACACTGCAAAGGCCTAAATGTTACATTAGCTTTTAACACACAGTTTCATATCCTCCTAACAGCTCTAGTGCTGCTGTGCAAAGATTTTGCGCACAATAAGAATCTGTAAAATCTCCCGTCATGTTAGTCATGTGCTAAAACACCTAGCAACAGTTTCCAAACAGCACGACAGGGTGAGTTCCAACAAACGTGGTTTTTTTAGTCCTTTATTTATCCAGGTAAAAAAATCTCATTTCCAAGAGAGACCTGGCATCATGGCAACAAAAGTCACATACCACATAGGTCTATAACATTTAAAACAAATACAATATCCCATACCAACATGTGTAAAATATACAATAACAGATCAAATTAAGAGTACATTAAAAACAATCACACTGAGTAAAAGAGCTGTTCTCTCGTTCCTTTAAGACAGACTTAAACTCGCCCAACTCTGATAATTTCAGTTCCTTCTGCAGATTATTCCAGGAAGCAGGGGCAGCGCATTTAAAAGCCTTTTTCCCCAATTCTGTTCTGATTTTTGGGACAATCAATTGTATGATTTTGTTCGAACGAAGGCTGTATTGGTTGTGGTTTTTACACATATAAACACATAAATAAGATGGAACCAGCCCAAGGAGAGATTTATAGATAAAGATCAACCAATGGGAGAGTCTGCGAATATGCAAAGATCGACATTTAACAGCATACAAAGAACAATGATGTACACGATTTCCATAGCCGGTAATAAAACGTAAAGCACAATGGTGCACAGTATCCAACCTCTTTAGGTAGCGGGCAGGTACATTCATAAAAAGCAGGTCACCTTAATCCAATAAAATTAAAAAGGTTGCACGAATCAAATGTTTCTAAAAAAGTAACCTAGTTTTAGTTTTAACTTTGACACAAGCCTTTGAATGTGAGTCTTAAATGATAAATTCTGATCTATAATGATCCCTAGATACTTGTAAGATGTGACCATTTCAATTTCAGTTCCTTGAATTGTTTTAATCTTAGGAGACGTAGCTAACAACTCTTTGCCATTTGAGAATAACATGAACTTGGATTTCTCTGGATTTAACACCAACTTAAGTTGAGATAAATGGGACTGAACGACATCAAAGGTGTTGAGAAGTTCACAGGAAAAAAAGGCAAAAGTTTTGTGACTCATGATGTCAAGCTTGTGCAAAAAGCTGCAAAACTACTGAGGTTTATAGCTGTACCACTGCGTTTTTTCATATTATTGGAGGGCTTCTTTTAATGTCACAACTTGCTTGGCCTGTTTCCGGTCCTTTCTGGGGTCTTAAATTGTGTCCATGACAACACAGCGAGAGCCGCAGTGAACTGGGACAAACGCGCACATCTTCCAGTGTAAATAAGAAGTCACTTGACCTTACTAAGTTACAGCTTGTTCCTTTCTTTTTGTTGTTGTTGTACTCTCTCTTTCACTTTCCGACACACCCATTTATTCACATGCACGCACACACGTACGCACGCTGTTCTCGAAGCGTCGCTGAGTTGGCCTGTGAAAAACAAAGCCGAGCATTTAATTATGTAACCAGCTTTTAATGTGGGGTTTTTGTAAGGGAAGGATGCGCAGATCAAATAGTGCCAGAGCCCAGATTCTTGAACAGGGAACAAATGGGATCCAGTTAGAGCTGACAGAGGGAGAAACTTCTTCTTTGCTTGTTTGTCTGTTCCAGCACTGCCTGACTTCCCGGATGAAACAATGCAGTGCAGACTGTCTTAAAACAACTATCAGTGTCTTTTGTACTCATGCGTAAAGTCTGCCGTACCTTTAAAAGTGTAACAATTCAGCTAAATTCCTTTATTGCGTCTCATCTCTCCTCATGATTTGAACTGACTTTAATGAAAAATAGCTAACTAGGAAAGAGGAGGATATATTCTTATCACTGCACACTGTAGCCTGCGGTTAGAACGAGGGAATGAGGACAATTGTTTGTGCTCCCAAATGCTTATACTCGCATGGTTACCCATGTCTATACTGCACACAGAGTATGTTTATGAAAGGGATGAACCCAGAGTGGGGAAAAGAGATAAAAGAGAGAATAGGGACGGATTACAAAGGGTATGTTGTTGTGTGTGCGCGCAAAACCAGTGAGCCTCATTGGCCAGATGAGTTGTGTTCACTACAAAGGGGGGACTTTAGTGGGATGAGAGGGAGTAAGCCCGGGGATTAGGTCTGTTGGGCGACAGAGCACCAGGCCTCAGGGCGGACTTTCTGGTTGGCTTACTGGAATGATGGAGCGCATGTGTCATGTGGAACATGTTGTCCCAGCAGCCTGCACTCAGACACAAGCATGTGCAGCGAGACAGAGGCTCAGCTGGTTGTGCGCGCTGAATTTTTCCAATATTATCTAAACTAACATTTACTTGCTTTGACTGATGTCCTCGCAGAGCAATCATAGTCATCCATTCTAGCACCTTCTAGCAGCGCAGGCAGGTATTAGTTATCAGAGAGAAACTGTACCGTGCCTTGGCACTGTGCTTTTTTACTTCCTGTCGTTACCTCAGTGCTCAGCAGAAGTTTGAAAGTTACTAACAAAGGACTCCATGTGTTACTGTTAACATCATGACTGTATCTTGCTTTTATATACTCTGTTTCATCCAATATATAATTAACAAGCTCACATTTGTTCAGTTTGTTCAGTGATCTTTAAATTTATTAAAGTAAAAAGACGACAAACTCTAATTTTGCAGGACTGCTCGTGGTAAAACGATACATGTGGTTGACAGAAATGGCTCGTGTCAGATATTTTTCCTTCCCTAATCTGGAAGGAATGAAATCCAGATGTAAGATGAGTCGTTTACTGTTCGTAATCAGTGTTGGTCAAGTTACTTGAAAAAAAGCAATCAGTAACTAATTACTGATTACTTCCCCAAAAAAGTAATCCCGTTACTTTACTGATTACTTATTTTCAAAAGTAATTAATTACTTAGTTACTTTTTAAAAACACGATTTACAACCTGAATAGGTGATAAAGTGATAGATCTTTCAGCCCAATTCTACTTTTTCTGCATAATCCATCATACAAAATGTAATCAAATGGAAAAGTCTCTTTTTTAAAACTTGTTTTATTAGTTTTAATCTTTTAACTTTATGCATCAAGCAAAAATTAATTATATGCAACATTCACTGACTGGAAGAAATTCGTTTAACATTTAAACCTGTTTTCTGCACATTCCAGCACATAAAATAAAATATTTTTTGTGTTTACACTCAGTCTTTCAAATAGATGCAAGTAAAACACAGCAGAAAATAAATAAAGTCAAAGACTAGCGGTCCTGTTGCTCTATTTTCACCTGTAAAGCAGGAGTGGGGTAGGCGGAGGGTTACCCTGGTGCAGGTGTGCCGCGGTCAGTGGAAGAATCCGCGAGTTTCTCTGTGAGTTTCCCATTACGTCGTAGCTACTCGGTGCTTGTTTAGGGTTTTTTTGCTGTAAAAAGAAGTTTTCTTCCCACGCACAACGGACACTAATGTTTTTGTCACTTTTTATGGAATCAAACTCAAAGTAAGGTCAGTACTTCCACGCTTTAAACGCTGCACGCTCATACTCTCTCTGCACTCGATATATGATCCATTGTTGATCTGCACACAGCTGTTGTCACAAACGTCGCACTCGCTTACGTCACTGTCATGAGACATTCTCGCAAAAAAAAAATCACGGTTTTAGTAACGCAGTAGCAGCGTTCCTACAGGAAAGTAACTCTAATCTAATTACCGTTTTTGCAAGAGTAATCTCTTACTTTACTCATTACTTTAAAAAAGTAATCAGATTACAGTGCCCATCTCTGTTCGTAATAGAAGAACATTGTAATGCTCCAAAGGCCTGCTCTCAGCCAGAAAAACGTGACATTGGTATTGTGTGTCCTCTCCACTCACCTGCATGTATGCACATTTACATACCAGTCATACCTCATTGTTTGTCATAAGAAATCTCTTCCCAGCATCATTCTGAAAACAGAAAGCTAGATTTAAAAAAAGATTTTGTACATAATCGTGGGAAACAACAACACAGCACAGTACAAAAACGCTGCAGCTACAAGGTGACTGCACTTTCCTCTCTCCCTTTCCCAGGTCTCACTGCTATATTATTTGGAAAGTGCTGGTAGAGTCATTGACAGCGGTAGTATAAAGTCAGTGCGTCTGTTAGCTTTAGATTTATTGTGAAACTATAAAGGAAGTTGCACAACTTTAACTCGGAGTCCATTGAACTGTTTGGTTTTGGCACGTTTGGTAAATCTCTGCCTCGGGCGTCTGCACTCCTGCCAAACCTCCAACGCTTGACAGAACCTGAAACAAACAAACTGGTTGACATAATGAGTCCTGTTAAATTTTAAACAGTGATAAAAGAAGGTGATGTATTGTTTTTCCACCAACGGCTGACAAAGGAGGGAACGCTTCAGTTTTCAGAAGATGTTTAATCATTCGATGAGAGGATATCAATAAAAGAAACGTATAAATGTGCCACACTTGTGCGCTGAACCCTGTTCAACACAATAAAATAAGCTTTTGCTATCAAGGTGATGTTTAACTCAAAAACCAAAGACGGGACGTGACTGTGAGGCAGGACGTGTGACTGGTCCAATAACAACACGGACTCCGCGCCTGCTGGTTTACAAAGTAAATCATTAATTCTTTGTATTTAGATCAGAGCTGCGGTGGCTGTGTGCTCGGGACAGTTGTTGTACAAACTGACCTACTTCCACTGTTGTGTTTATGAAGTAAATCTGTGCAGCTGTGTCACCGTTAAAACAACAATCACAGAAACAGTTCAGTTCAATCCAGTTTTCTTTGTAAAGCCCATCCTCACATATAGAGCTTCAAAAAGCTTCACAGGCATAAAAACAGAAGAAACAAGGTCACCTAAATATTAAGCAGACATTTAAATAACAAACCAACCTCTCGGAAATAGAAACACGCAGGAACATACAAATGATACATTAGTAAACACCGATGAAGAAGATCTGCTATGGTTTCTATCTACCTGATTACTAAATGTCGTTGAGCTCAGTAGGTGCGGCTGTTTGGTCGTTTTATTGTTGAGTGGAAGCAAATGTCAGCTTAAAAATGCTTTTAACAGTTTCTTGAAATTCTCAGTAAGGTTTGCTTTGCTGATTTTTTAAGGGAGGCTCTCTGCGGAGCATTCGGTATCTAACATGTTAGCATAACCTTGCAGCAGAATTGTAGAGAAGCTGCACAGTAATGAGGATTTTTGGGGGAAGTCCAGCAAAAAAGGGCACTGCAGTAATCCAGTCTGCTGATGCGTGTTTAATCATCCAGGTAAGGAAATGCCAGGAAGTTCATTCTGTTCATCCGAAACATTTTTGAAGAAGTCACCTGGATCAGTGACGCAATGTTTAATGAACAGACTCAACTTCCTGGAAATGCACGATGGAAGTTTTCAGAGTCACGACGGTTCAGGAAGTTTCGTGTCTTGGCATTTCCAGAGATGGAGCAGGACTTTCTTTCTGATAAATTCTCACTCTGTCAGCTTGTGTCCCCACCTGATGGACGAACAGATCTCGTTTGATTTTAAGGCCCAATAAAATAATTTCAATTTTGTCTTAACTTTTAAAAGGTTTGCAGCCACGTCATCCGGCTCTATAGAAACACATAGCTGTGTAGCATCTGTGTAACTACGGAAACAAATGTCATGCTGTCTGATAAGGTTGCCAAGTGGCAGCATGCATGAGGAGAAAATTGAGGGACCCAGACGGCTAACCAGTGGAACCCCACAAGAAAAACAATGAGTGGGTGATACCTGATCTCCACAGGTGATGAGGAATTTCCTGTGTACTTAGGTGAAGTTAAATGAGGACAGCAACTTTATTACAGAGATAAGTTAGTCTGAGGTCATTTCGTATATTGGTGAGGTCCGTCTGTGTGCTGTGATTTGCTCCATGGCCAGTATTGAACCTAATTTAACCTTTAAGAAAGCACTGATTTGCATGAATACAGTTTTTGTTCTTATACTTTACTTAAATGGTTTTATGTTTATCTGTAATATTAAGATTCATTCTTTCCTAACTGACTGCCACATCTTTTTTAAACATTTACCCTTTTGCAGTGTCAAGGTCGGAAAGGTTTATTTAAACTTGACTGGACTGTCATGTGGAAACAAATGTATCGACTTCTACAGAACTTAAACAACGTTCAGCTGTTTGCCCGATGATGAATCAGCTAACCTAATGTGGCGTTTACCTTAAAAGCAAGTCATAGCACATGTCAGTGCTTGCAACACAGCTCATGTGTGTTAAATAGTAGATACACTTGTTTCCAGGGAATGAAGGAGTGTAAATTCACAGTGTGCCAACACGTTTACTTCTGCAGATTGTTTTGTGATAGGTCGATCATATTGCTAGAAAGCTGTGAAATTGGAATGTGCTAACGATCCCCTTTAAGATGTGATTTATATATACAGAGAAATGTGTTGTGTAATCACTGCCTCGCAGACTCATTTCTCTGTGCTCGGTGCATTTTCAAATAGCTTTAACCTCCCTATTTGTTTGCCATGCAAAATGCTCACAGGCAGCTGCTCTCCTCCTACATCGTTTTAGCAAATCTTGGTTAGAGAGGTTTGGATTCTTATTTGAATTTTTCCGTGTAACTTTCCACCCACATCCTCCGCTAAAGACCTCGTGAAATTATCCTTGGAAAAGACAGGCGATTAATGTTTCCCATCATTTTAAGAGCTACATTTATTTTTGATATATACTATAAACATGTTGTTGTTTGTAATCACTGACCCTGTTTACAGTACTAATCACCCCCTCCCGCCCTTTTTTTTGGTTACATTTACAAAAAGCAAAAAGAAAGAAAAAAGGCAGGACGTCTGTGGCTGACTAGCTCCACCTAGTGGCCAAACAAGGTCATTATTCACTGTTCCCATTGATAAAAAAGTTTCCACTTTTAAAGACATTTAAAAGGGCCACAGTTGTGGCCCTTAATGGGCAAAGTGGTTTAAAGGTTGTTGGCCTGGGACTGAAGCTAGAAACTAAAATAAAACTTATGAGCATGGCAGTGGTGAGCTTCTAAAACTGAGAAATGTAAACCTGTAATGGAGACTCTCAGAGGTCTTTATTTCCAGATAGTAATATCATGAGTGCACCAACTGAAATTTGATCCATCTGAAAGTCTCGAGAACTTCAACATCAAGAGTAAACAAATGAATCAGTTTCATTTCGATATGAATCAAAACTGTCTAAACATTCATCAAAACACATTTGACATGTTAGAAAGAAAACAGGTGTGATATTTATTGCTTAAGAGATTTATTCGATCACTTGTCATAAAAAACACAAACATTATTGAAATCTGCCAAAAACTTTTAAAACTTAAAATTAATTATTTATTTATTAACCTTTATTTAACCAGGAAAATCCCACTGAGATTAAAAACCTCTTTTTCAAGGGAGACCTGGCCAAGATAGGCAGCAGCAGGTGTCTCACAGTTACAGAAATGACTCAAACACAGGCAGCAACAACACACATGCAACAATAAGTGAAAGAATACAAATAAAATTCAATAAAATTCAAATAAAAATAAATAAATAAATAAAAAAGTCAGTTAAAATGACAATCAATCTAATTGAAACAGTTGCATGTTATGGACTTGGCCTCAAGGATTCGTAGTTTAGATTTAAAAGCACTTAATGAAATAAATTCAGTCATTTTCCTTCTGCAGTTTGTTCCAAGCCGACGGTGCTAAATGGACAAAAGCTCTTTTACCAAGTTCAGTTCGGGCAAATGGAGCAGAAAGCAAGGCAAGGCAAGGCAAGGCAAGTTTATTTGTATAGCACAATTCAACAACAAGGTGATTCAAAGTGCTTTACAGAGACATTAGAAACAAAAACAAATAAAAAGCATGATTTAAAATTGATTAAAACAAGCAAACAAACTAACTAATTAACAAACAAACAAAACAGTATATAAAATCAAAACAGATAAAATCAGAACAGTAGATAAAATCAGTAGTTAAAATGTGAGTTTTGAAATTTAAGCCTAAGTGTGGATTTGGTGCTTTATTCAAATGCAGCTGAGAACAGGTGAGTCTTCAACCTGGATTTAAATAAACTGAGTGTTTCAGCTGATCTGAGGCTTTCTGGGAGTTTGTTCCAGATATAAGGAGCATAAAAGCTGAATGCGGCTTCTCCGTGTCTGGTTCTGACTCTGGGAACTGATAAAAGACCGGATCCAGATGACCTGAGGGATCTGGAAGGTTCATACTGGGTCAGGAGGTCACTGATGTATTTTGGTCCTAAACCATTCAGAGCTTTATAGACCAGCATCAGAACTTTAAAGTCTATCCTCTGACGGACAGGCAGCCAGTGTAAAGACCTCAGAGCTGGACTGATGTGGTCCACTTTTTTGGTCTTAGTGAGGACTCGAGCAGCAGAGTTCTGAATGAGCTGTAGTTGTCTGACTGATTTTTTAGGTAGACCTGTAAAGATGCTGTTACAGTAATCAAGCCTACTAAAGATGAATGCATGGACTAGTTTTTCCAGGTCCTGTTGGGACATCAGATCTTTTATCCTTGAAATATTCTTGAGGTGATAGTAAGCTGATTTTGTTATTGTCTTGATGTGTTTTTCTAAGTTTAGGTCTGCATCCATCACTACACCCAAATTTCTCGCCTGGTTTGTGGTTTTTAGGTGTATAGACTGAAGTTCTCTGGTGACCTGTAATCGTTTTTCTTTGGCGCCAAAGACTATTACCTCAGTTTTGTTTTTGTTTAGCTGGAGAAATTTGTGGCACAACCAGTCATTAATTTCCTCAATGCATTTACCAAGAGCCTGTACAGGGCCTCGGTCTCCTGGTGACATTGTGATATATATTTGTGTGTCATCTGCATAGCTATGGTAGTTTATTTTGTTGTTCTTTATAATCTGTGCCAGTGGGAGCATGTAAATGTTAAACAGAAGGGGTCCCAGGATGGAACCTTGGGGAACTCCACATGTGATACTTGTCTGCTCAGATGTGAAGTTACCTATTGATACAAAGTATTTCCTGTTTTCTAAGTATGTTTTGAACCAGTTTAGTACAGTTCCTGAAAGACCTGCCCAGTTCTCCAGTCGTTTGAGTAATATGTTGTGGTCAACTGTATCAAATGCTGCACTGAGATCCAGTAAAACTAAGACTGACATTTTTCCACTGTCTGTATTCAGACATATGTCATTAAACACTTTGGTCAGAGCGGTTTCAGTGCTGTGGTTCTGTCTAAAACCTGACTGGAAGGCATCATAGCAGTTATTCTGTTTTAAGAAGTAATTGAGCTGTTGAGAAACTGCTTTTTCAATGATCTTACTTAAAAATGGAAGATTTGAGATCGGCCTGTAGTTGTTCATTTGTGTCTTGTCAAGATTGTCCTTTTTTAGTACAGGTTTAATTACAGTAGTTTTTAGTGGTTCTGGAAACACACCTGATAATAAAGAAAAATTGACGATCTGTAACAGGTCTGACTCTAAAGTCTTTGAGATCTTTTTGAAAAAACTTGTTGGCAGGACATCTAAACAGCAAGAGGAGGAGTTCAGTTGACCTAAGATGTCCTCCAGGTCTTTGCTGTTAATCGGGTGAAACTGTTTCATGGTGTTTAAACAGTTTTTCGGTGGACACAGTACATATTCTGGATCTGCTGTTGATGTACCAATTGCTTGTCTAATCTTTTGGATTTTTTCTGTGAAGAATTTGGCAAAGTCATTGCAGGCCATGGTCGAATGAAGTTCAGCTGCCACTGACACAGGAGGGTTTGTTAGCCTGTCAACTGTAGAAAATAAGACCCGAGCATTATGACTGTTTTTGGTGATGATGTCAGAGAAGTAGGACCTTCTTGCACTCCTCAGTTGTAAATTATAATTGTGAAGTTTCTCTTTATAGATGTCATAATGAACCTGGAGGTTTGTTTTTCTCCATCTGCGCTCAGCTTTCCTACACTCTCTTTTTTCATTTTTCACTAGTGTGGAGTTTCTCCATGGAGACTTTTTCCTTCCAGAGATAACCTTCACCTTAATGGGAGCAATTGTATCCATTACATTTAACATTTTAGCATTGAAGCTATTGACGAGCTCATTGACTGAACCTCTGGACAGGTCAGGTGTTAATGGGAAGACCTGGTTAAAGATCTCACTACTGTATTCAGTTATACACCGTTTTGTGATCACTGCTGTTGATATATTTGTGTGGGCTGAGATTTTACTTTCAAAGAAAACACAGTAATGATCAGACAGGCCCACATCAGACACAGTAACCTTTGAAATGCTCAGGCCCTTGGAGATCAGTAGGTCAAGAGTGTGTCCTCTATTATGTGTGGCCTCTGTTACATGCTGAGTCAGCCCAAAGTTGCCCAGAGTGTTACTCAGGTCTTTAGTCCCTTTGTCCTGAGGGTTGTCCACATGGATGTTAAAGTCCCCAACAATAATTACACAGTCGAAATCAACACAGATCACAGACAGCAGTTCACTGAGATCATTAAAAAAGTCTGTGCAGTATTTGGGAGGCCTGTAAACATTAAGAAACACAACTTTGGATGGGGCCTTCAGCTCTAAAGCCACATATTCAAAAGACTGAAAACTTCCAGGAGACAGCTGCTTACATTGAAATGATTCATTAAATAAGACAGCAACCCCTCCTCCTCTCCTGCTCACCCTGGCCTCACTGATAAAACTGTAGTTAGGAGGGGTCGTCTCGATGAGAACAGCTCCACTGTTACTTTGGTCCAACCAAGTTTCAGTTAAAAACATAAAATCGAGGCTGTGCTCAGTGATTAAATCATTAATTAAAAATGTTTTCCCAGCTAAAGATCTAACATTTAATAAAGCCAACTTAAGTGTTTTAGAGGTATTACTTGTCCCCTCGTGTTTGGGAGCAGTCTGTGGCACACAAGGTATGTTTACTATATTTAAAGATCTTTTAGGGTGCAGCTCTCTGTGTTTTGACCAGGCCACATGTCTCCTTCTGTCACCTAAAAGTACGGAAATTTTAAAACCTTCTAGTAAACAGGGTCCCAGCTTCTCCTGGGAAAAGTCACCACTGCCATAATCCTCGCAGCCCGGACCCTCCACACATCAGACTGCGGAGACAGAGCATGAAGGTGGTAAGGAGGAACTAAGGGGGGCGAGGCTGGGCAATGTGACTTCGATTGCTCTGTTGAGGGCGGGGTTCGATGGCGAACCTTTGGCTGCTCTGGTGGGGGGTTTATGGGGGACAAAAAGGGATTGGGCCGGGGGGTAGATCTGAGCCCAGCATTGACCCGCTCCATCATCTCCTCAGTGAATTTCAGGTGTGGGGAGGAGGGAGAAAGGGGGGGGGGGAGGGTGATGGCCTGTCAGGGGTTTGGGGGACTGGGGAAGATTGTGGTCCCTGGTCCTGGTCGTTGGTGTTGTTGAGAGAGTTGGAGGCAAATAGGGACCCCTCTTCTTGCCTCAGATGTCTCTCCTTTCTGAGGCTCTTCCCGGGTGGGGGCAGATGGAGCTCCTCCTCAAGGTTTCTGCTGGGCTTTGTCTGTTCTTGGAGTACTGTTTGTTCCTTTTTATGAGATAACTCCTCGTTTATCTCAGCCTTGGCACCAAGCACAGATGGATGACGTATGGAATAAAACAAGTTGGAGGTGAACAGTTTCACCCCCGACTTGTTAAAATTAAATCCATTTGCTTTAAACAGATGCCTGCGTTCCCAAAAAATATTAAAGTTGTTGATAAAATGCACCGAGTGGTCAGTACATGCTGATATGAGCCATTTATTCAGTGCAAACAACCTGCTGAATCTCTCGTCTCCTCCTCTGACCGGCGGTACAGGTCCACTGATGAACACAGCTGCATTCAGAGAGTTTACAGTATTTAATAATCCAGTAAAGTCCCGCTTCAGAACCTCCGACTGTTGTTTGGACACATCGTTTGACCCTGTATGCAGAACAATGTTTGTCACAGTTGGATATTCATCTGCAATTTGAAGAATTCTCTCCTTCAGGTTGTTGACCATATCCTTAGGAAAGCAGAGGACTTTAGTGTTCTTACCGCACATCCTTTGTACATCCTTTACGGCAGAGTCACCCACAATCAGAGTTTCAGGCCTAGCCTTTAGCTTTCCCTGTGGCCTTTTGCTTTTCAATAGATTTTCAGACCTTACTTCGCTACTTTTAGATGGATGGTTGTCCGATATAGATCCAGGGTCCTTTGATAGTGGAGCAAATCTGTTCTGTAGTTTCACATTCAGTTGTTTTGGAGGTTTGTTGTTAACCTTCCTATTCACGGTTGTCCAGTCCTGTTTCCTCTCGTATACAGGGGTAGAAGCAACAAGTAACCATGCGGACGAAGAGAATACCGACCAGCATGTTTCATTACAAGCAGGGAACATATATAAGAAGGCAGCAACCCAAGTATCGCCTTATATATAAAACTGTATAAATGAGAGTTCCTCCGACTTACCAAAGCAGGTCCTACCTGAGAGTATAACTCACAGTGGTGAGTCTGAAATTTACGGTTAGTGATGAACCTCAGAGAAGCACGATACACAGAATCAACCATTCGAAGACATTGAGCAGAAGCATTCATATATAGAATATATATGAAGGCTTCTGCTACTTATCTGAATGCAGATAAGTCATATATTACATGACTTATCTGACAACTCAGTAATTAATTGAGCATTTTTTTTCTGTTTAAGAATTCAAGTAAATAACTGATGTTTGGCATCTTAATCCAATATAATAAGTGTTGTAAAGACTCACCTTTCAGCATAAGGACTGCACTCACCTACAGCTCACTTTTTCTTCACTCCCACACGGGGCGGCAGCTGAGGTGAGTGTCTCCTTGACTTTTCTGCGTTCATGCATTATTTTAACTTACTGACTTATTTAAATCACACTTTGTTTCCTTTCAGAGTTAGCAGTCCATGTGTGTCTTTCCTTTAATGCTGATTATTCAATAAAACGAGAAACCTGCAAGTGATTGATGACTGTTCATTCTCATTCTGACCAGATGAGCCCATGATGGTAACTGTCTCCAGCCTCCTCTGAGCCTTCCTTCAAAACAACAACAACAACAATAATAATAACAACAATAATAATAACAATAATAATAATAACAATAATAATAACAACAATAATAACAACAACAATAATAACAATAATAACAACAACAATAATAAAATAATAATAAAATAATAATAATAATAATAATAAAACAATAATAATAATAAAATAATAATAATAATAATAATACAAAAATAATAATAATAATAACAATAATAAAAATAATAATAATAAAAAATAATAATAACAATAAAAAAATAATAATTAAAATTACTTGGTGAAAAACAAGAATTATATTTTAATATTAAAAATGTAATCATCATCAGTGTTAATTTAGGGGGGCTGTAGCATCAATCTTACATCAGGTGGTGGACTGAAATCTATTAAACAGTGTATTAAGAGTAATTGTTTCTATTTCAGGGTCTCGATGTTGTACCTCTGGCTCATTGATTGTTTTAATGATTAGAAATATGTGAGCTTTCCCCACTGTGAACGCTCAAAACCCCCCCCCCCCCCCCCCCCCATGCTAAAACCTAGCCCTGGAATGGCACAGCTACGTTTGCATTATGTCCACAGCTCGGACACAAGCATTTCGTTTTATGTTGTGCTGTATGTGACACATAAAATGTGTATTTTTAATTTGTATTTAAAATGAGAGTCTGTCTGTGGGGTCTGCTCTCTTGAGGTGGAGGCCGAGATAAGTAATAACTGATCACCTGCTTCAACACTTCAGGAGGTGCTACAGGTGGCAATTTGACCAGATACTGTTTGTTTCATTCACGTTTGAATTTGTAAGTTGAACGCTTGAACTGTTTTATCATAGAAAGACCGGCATTCAAAAACACTTCTGACTGAAATTTCAAAAAACATATTTACGCTTAAGATTACACTCAACTTTCTTTTGATAAAGCTTATCTGGCTGGATCAGGTGACCCTGAATCATCCTTTAGCTGCTATAGGCTCAGACTGCTGCAGCACTTTTTCACTCATCTATTGTCACATGTTTATAGAGCGCTGCAGCATGTCTCTGATTAAAACTGGGTTATTATCTAGCATTTATATAATACTATCTTCTTTATATATTTAAGTAGTTTAGCCCAGTCTCTCTCAAACCAGGACATATTCACATGTTCACAGGATAACCCGGCCTCACAGGAGGACTGACACATTAATTTAGACTTAATGACAGTATCTGTAACTACAGCTGAGAATCATGTGTCATGTTATGACTTGTGTTTTCATCATATGTCACAGCCGCGGTTACACCGGTGGAAATTCACCAATCACAACACAAACACCTGAGAAAGAAAGAACCTTACAGCGAGCTCTAACTCTTATGTTTTTACACTGAAGCGCCAAACTCCTCCATTTGTGTTTTCAGATGTACATGAAGAGATCATCAGAGTGGCTGACATGGAGGTAGTTGAGCACTAACGGTACCTGGGGGTACACACTGACTGTAAACTGGACACAGACGCTGTCTTCAAAAAAGGGCAGAGCCGGCTTTTCCTACTGAGGCGGCTCAGGTCTTTCAATGTTTGTAGGAAAATGCTGACCGTGCTCTATCACTCTGTGGTAGAGAGTGCTGTGTTCTTTGCAGCTGTGTGCTGGGGCAGTGGGGTGAAGACAGCTGATGCTGAACAAGCTGGTTAAAAAGGCTGCTTCTGTCCTGGGTGTGTGACTGGAGAACCTGGTGGAGGCGTCTGAGAGGAGAATATTAAAATAGCTTCTCAGCATCATAGACCATCCCTCTCATCCCAGGAGCCATCGGAGCACAAAGACTCATTGCCTCTAAATGCAGAACTGACCACCACAGAAAATCCTTCCTACCAGTGGCTATAAGACTGTACAACTCTTCATCGCTCTGTAGGTGACTTTATTATATTAATCCCATAGGATTAATATGAATGCATTTTATTCTCACAGATTGTGCAATATTATTACTCATCTGTATGTTATTGAATGTTGTTTTTTTTCATTCCCCCATCATATGCTGCTACTCTTTTATTCATTGCACTAACATATCACTTGTCATAATTACTCGCGCTGATAATTGTTATTTTCTTTTTTTTTCCTCTTTTCCTATTTTTCCTCTTGCTGCATTGAGCATGTTTACGACAAAAGAATTTCCCCCGGGATAAATAAAGTTCTTATCTTAAATAAGAGCACATTAAAATTACTTTTGCAGTCATTTTTCTGCCATTAACGTCACAATAAAAACTTCTGATAAACATTTGATTTTCTTTCCATGCAAAACGATCTTCAGTTTTCTTCATGCTTCTGTTGATACTGACAATGAGGGTTTTTTATTATTATTACTATTTTTTTTTTTTTTTAAATAAAATGGGCCTTTTATTAAAAACCTTTAACACAACTGGGTTTACACAAAATTTGTGTAAAAGCCAAGTTGCAGTCGCTAGATGGCAGTAGAGTGCTCAAAACCCCCAATACTGCAGACCTTCATTTATTTCAGCTCGTTTCACTTTAGGTGAGCGTCCCAGGCACGTCCAGTTCATGCCCCGGCGTCAAAGCTTACACCAGTATTTAAAAAAAAAATCTGTCAAAAATGAATTATAACGACAGCTTTTAAGAAATAAACGTACTGTGGTACGTTTGTGTCGTTGCTGAAGTAAAGGAACTCACCCAAAACATCTTGTCCAATCATAGCGCTGCTATTGTGCATGGGAAGTAGTCTGCGCCCTGGAGACTTTCTGGCCAGCTGAGAGGTGGTCTTTGTATGACAGAGCTGAACAGGGGCTCTGACTCTGCAGATCTGAGGGAACAGGGGCCGCCACAGCTGCTGGGAACAGAAGTTAAGCTTGAGCGTTGAGAGGAAACAACAGACTGCAGGAGAACCAAAAAATAAATAAAAAGTAGGCGCTCGAAAACTGCACCGGGAGATTTTTGTGTTTCTTTCGCTGATGCTGGGAATTTGATCAACTCTTATAAATTTTCAAAACTTTTTGTGAGAGCCAGATGTCTCTGCCTCTATCTCGAGACTCACTCTGAGTTTCCCAATGGCGAAAACAAAACATCGTGAAACAATGACAGAGAAGACTCCTGGATCACTAATGTGGCTTCCGCTCGTCCTCTCAGTGGCGCTGGCCGCAGGGCAAGACGCAAACACGGGGGCCGTAAAAGAGGACATCCCGGAGGGCGCATCCACCCTGGCGTTCGTCTTTGACGTGACCGGCTCCATGTACGACGACTTGGTCCAAGTGATAGAGGGCGCATCCAAGATTTTGGAGACATCCCTGAGCAGACCGAAGAGACCTTTGTATAACTTTGCCCTGGTGCCCTTTCACGACCCAGGTAATGTAATAAGAGACAAAGAGATGGTTTGATTAGGTCAATTCTGCTTCTTTTTTCTCGTTTTTCTTCTCTTTAAATGTGATGATTTGGTGCTTACTGTTTGCAGTCTACACAAAAGCAGACAGAGGTGTGACAAATGTGATAGTTTGCTCACAAGCCGCCCTCTGACTGCCTAAACCTCCTCACACCTCCACGGGAGGCACTTCTGGGGCATTTCATCTCGCACAGATGTTCAGCCTGGCGGTCACTGTATCATTAGCATTCCGCCAGGGTTACTGTGTGGCTTTAGGTTTGCAGAGCAGCTTGATGATTATCATCACTCGTGGGTGCTCTCTCATTCTGAAAAGTAATGCCTAGGCTGTATTTTATTGGGCAGTCAAACAGTATCCCTGGCTAGTATTAGTCTTCAGAGGCGCATGGGGGGGGGGGGGGAGTCATACAAGATAAAACATTTCCAAATATTCAACACACACATCTGACAAGAACGGAGTCCTTGTGAGACTGAGGACATCAGTCTTATTAGTCTTATTGAACAACTGCAGATTAAAGTCATCATTTAGGGTTTGAATATTTGGGTGGTAACGTTGACTCACCTTTGTCTCTTTAATTGGAGATTATGTATCGGAATTTCAGGAGTGGGACCACGCCTCCAAACACACTCCTTCCGGTTGTCATCTATATAGGTTCCTTCAGTTCTGCAAGCTGTTCATGCTCGTTTACGTGCCCCACCCTCCCTCCTTGTTCTCAATTCTTTAACTTCACTTCTATTTAGTGCATGAGGATCTGTTAGACTGTCACCAGTCCCTAAACTGCAGCTCAATTCATGTCCAAGCATCACCTTTACCTACTAGAACGCTGTCAAACCTAAACTGAGGACGTGGGCCCAGCGAGTGGAAGCCCCTTTCATGATTATTTCATTCAAAACAAGGTGGCTCAATGGTTACTTTTCACCAGCATTTAAGTGTACCACAATTCAGTTCAACTTTATTTATACAGCGTCAAATCACAGCAACAGTCGCCTCAAGGCGCTTTATATTGTAAGGTAGACCCTACAATAATACACACAGAAAAAAACCCAACAATCATATGACCCCCTATGAGCAGCACTTTGGCGACAGTGGGAAGGAAAAACTCCCTTTTAACAGGAAGAAACCTCCAGCAGAACCAGGCTCAGGGAGGGGCGGGGCCAACTGCTGTGATTGGTTGGGGTGAGAGAAGGAAGACAGGATGAAGACATGCTGTTGCATGCATTTAATGTTTAGTTTCCATACGTAGCATTCTGCAAAATGTGCTTCGTGAATATTACTTCACAAAGCGCATGAAACACAATGCTTTCATATTTTAATGTCGTATGCAGAGTACCTACATTTTTCCTAAATGCACTCGGAGCAACAAACATTCCAGGATCTGAAGGATGGAAAGAAAGAGATGAATAGACGGAGGTGATCTGTGAGGTGAAGACACAGATTCCTATTCCAGATGTTTTTTTTCTCTTTTCAGTTTCAGCATGTCACAAATTCTCATGAAGCACATTTCTTCAATCATCGTTTCAATCTGCTCTGTGCCTAGAATAATAATTATATTCAAGGAGGAAAAAATGCACAGTGTACACAAATCGTACAAATGATGAATTCATTAGTGCGTGCCTCTGTGGGGAAAGTAAATCTTAGGTGATTAGCGATGCTCTTGGACAGAGAGACAGTAGTGAAAGAATGCTGCAGTTTTAACCTGTTTGTGTAACTGAAGGGCTTCATTTAGAGGAAACGTTGACTTCATTGAGAAGCGATTATAAGATTATCCTTTGGTAGTGAAACACAACAGCTCGACTGAGCGCTCCAGTGTCGACTCCTCTCCGTGTTTGTGACGTTTGTCTGCTTCTTAAAGTGTTTACGAGGATGTCAGGATGTGTGCTTCGACACCCCCGGGGGAATAGAGGAATGATTACTGCAGCGCACTGCAAGCAGGGGTAGCTGAGCATTTCGCCAAATGTTCTGACCCCGTCTCTCTCCCACTTTCTGTCCTTTTCCAACAAAATCCCGGCTCCTCGGAGAGAGTCGGTTTTGTTTTATTAAGGGTTCGCTTCATCGTGCCGCGGATCCATTTTCTCTGCTTTGCATCCAGCGTGGTGCGATAACGCAGTCCCTCCTGTTTGACTTGGCTGCTTTTAAATCAGAGCTTCCCTTTTTATTTACACTGCAATCCGACACTGTAAACAAGAGAGTGTGTTTGCAATCTTTGTGTCTGTGCGCGCTTGCCTGAACGTGCGTGAAGCTAAAGAGTCAGGAGGATGCCTGGATATTGGGGTCAGGCCTGTGTGGGAAGATCAGTCAGGAAGCCTCCCCCCTTTCCTCCATCCTGCAGGCAGAGAAAGAAAGAAAGGCACAGGATGCTTCACAAGTCATTTTACCACAGTGCAAGAGCTGTGTGTTTACCGCTGAAGTCTGTCTGTGTTCTTAACAATACAATATGTCATTACTCTTGAAATGGGCATTAGTTTAATAAAAGAAGTGGCTGCACAGAAGAGTCCTGGACAGCTACAAACACGAACATCTCACTTCTCTGGCTGCAGTCTGACGATCAATCTGTCAATAAGGACTTCAGGCTCATGCAGAGAAGCCAAAGGTGTGTTGCAAACAGACTCGCTGCACTTCTGGAACATTTATTTGAGAGTTTACAGACAATTAAACTCATTTCACGACGCTTGCGTTCTTCCCGAGCTACGAAACGTGGCCTCTAGCCCAAGACTAATGTCAGTTTGTGCATTGTTTCAATTAAAGAAACAAACACTGCATAACAATGACAGGAAATAAAATGGTAGACACTTATCTGTCTGCATGGCTCTATTGGCATCCTTACACACACACACGTCCATGTAGCTACCTCGCTGTGAGAGGATGTGTTTGTGAGTGTCTGACACTCGCTAACGCTAATGTTTAACCATCCAAGGTTAAGATGGATCCAACCCAGCACCTGGGACCCAACGTGCCCAGGAAAGTCAGAGAGCCTTTAAACCTTGACACTATGTTGTAGTGCACACTCCAGCTTAATGGAGGGTGTCTAAGGCGTTTGGGGGGTAGCACCGTCTTCCACTTTAGAGGACTTAAAATAAACTTGCAAACCCTTTGCAGTCAGGGACGTCTATGATCTGCGGTAATGCTCTACCAGTCCTATCTTGCATTGTTGCTGGTTTTGATGGTGTCGACACACTTCCAGTGAAAATGATTAGACTTCCATCGAGTATGGATGAAACACCGTTATCCTTAAAACCGATAGTTAACACCTAAACCTGACGCTTTTTCTATTTTAAAGATAGATGAGCTAGAGTAGGGCTGCCATTGTGACTCAGGGTTCTTTGATCTACTCTGAAAATATATGATAAAGACTTAAAAATATCTATATTAGGCAGAGAGTATCATTAATCACCGTGATGTCTTTTGTCTCCCTACAATGATTGTGTTTGTGGAAGCTCCAAACAGAGAAAGGATGAAAGATGGACACATTTTACTGACTCATGCCTGCATGACATCAGCGTGAAGGTTTTGAAAATGGAACAAACCACCGACGTGTTTCTTGGAGTTTTGTTTGTTTTATTCTGCACGTTCTTCTTTGTGTTTCCGCTGCGTGATCTCGGGGTTGGTTCCAGTAAGTTGTTGACCTTCCTTGCTAAAAATTTCCATCCAAGTTATCTAAGTTAGAAGGAGATCGACCAAAGGAGTGCGGAGTGATGGGAGGCGATGATGGAATAGCTTCTGCCTTCTCTGCAAGATCAAAGGCCGTTATCACAGAGCCCTCTACGCTGGCGTTCGCGTCCTTTTCTACCCCTCGTCCCTTTGTTTCCTTCCTTCCAGAGTAGTTTTTTTTTTTGTCTGAACTGCCCCGCCCGTGTGAGATTACGCGCAGCCTGCGTTTAGCTGGACAGAGTCAGTAATGATGCTATTAGGCAGGAATGCCAAAAGAGAGAGGTGGAGGTTCGGGAGAAAATAGAGGAGGAGAGAAAAGTGTGGCAGACTGAGACTGTGTCTGTGAGTTTTATGTTTTAATGGATGTGGAGTATTAAAATAGGTATTAACTTTTGGGGCTGCACCTCCTGACGTGGCCCAAGGTGCTCGTAGTTCAGTGGGTTCAACTCACGACACACGAGTGGAAGGTTTCCAGTCGTCACTGAGCGACTTTATGTTTAAACGTTCGACAGCTTTACAGATCCTAAGGTTCAAGGATCTTCTTGCCTTTTAAAAAACAGTCACGTCTAGATGACTTTAGGATCCACTGGTCCACATAACGCCATGCGTAGTAAGTGGCCCATTCGTGAAGTGTTTGTCAAACATTTTTCTCTCTCTGCTGTGTGAGGTTTGTTTCAAAAACGTGTTTTCTAATCTCCACTGGAGGCTCATCAACCCGAGGTTCAATGTGCTTGTGACCTTCTAGACTCTTTGACATCACAGTCTGGGCTCCTGCCAGTATCCCTTTGACCTTTTGTAGCTGTGCTCTTGTTTGTGTTTTTTGGATAAGTGTCTGGCTGTCAAGACATGAACCTGAAACAGAAAGCAGTGGTGAAAAAAAAACAGTGAAACTGAGAAACAATTTCATATAAAAGATTTTCTACACACATCATCATCATCTGGGAAGGAGCGGTGCTGGACAATGAAAAATGTGTGAGCTTGCACTTCTGTATAATTACATTGTTAAGTAAGTTGATTGACTTAGCTTGTGACTAGGGCTGCCACGATTAGTCAACTAGTCACGATTATGTCGACTATCAAAATCGTCGACGACTGATTTAATAGTCGACGCGTCGTTTGAAGCTTTGTAAGATCCCAAAAGACGCAGGAATAAGTAGTAGGATTTAAGAGTGTAATAACGGACTGAAACAGAAGATGGCAGCACTGCATGTACAAGGATGCCAGCTGCCGTTAAACCCCGAAGAAGAAGAAGAAGAAGCTGTATCCCAGAATTCATAGCGCAGCCCAGCCAGTGTTGCCAACTGTCACTACCCGATCCGTACCGGAAACCCGATCGGTACCCCGCATGCGCGAAAGGTGTCTACTTCCGGTCGAAGCGTTTTACGATAGTTACGGGTCAGAGTATCTGTTAAAATGTTAAGAATAATAAGTATCTCTTAAAATGTTTGCAATAATGAAGCATTTCAGTACAATGTAGACAAAAACAAAAAATAAAAAGACAGTTACGGATCGGGACTCCCCGATCCTTACTGCGCATGTGCAAAGTCAGACCGTACAAATCGGGTCTACCCGATCCGTACCGCGCATGTGCAGATGTTTTCTTCTTCTTCTGTTCGTTTAATGGCAGTGTACTCCCCAGTGTACGAGGATACCGCCACCTGTTGACTGAGCGAATGAACCCTATTGTAAACTGAATTAGCGTCATTACAAACGTGTGTTAAATTTGATTTAGTGATAATCGAGTGTGTTTATGCTTGTCTGTGTTGAGAGGATTGATTGGAATAGTGATGATGATGTCCGCTATCACTGTTAATTGTCAGTAAACACTTAATCTGGCTGCTGAATCTTCACGTGAAACATTGCTAAATCAATATTATTAAGTCTGTAATTAGGCGCCATTCTTCTTATTTTACGGCGCTGTTGTTCAATCGGGGAACGCTCTCTGTTAAGGAGAAAAGCATGAATTTGTTTGTATACGGATTATCCATTGTTTAAATATCCCGGGCAGTCAAAAAGGAGGCAGAGCTGTTGAGAAATGCTAGGAGCTAACTGGGCGCTAACCGTATCATTCAAATATATTGAGTGTCGCAATGTTGGCAAAGAGAGGAAGTGACGTAAGATTTGCGCATGCGGGGTACCGATCGGGTTTCCGGTACGGATCGGGTAGTGACACCAACTTAGCGACTTTGTCGCTATATTTAGCGAGTTTTCAGAGCCCCTTAGCGACTCTTTTTCTAAAAAGCGACTAGCGACAAATCTGGCGACTTTTTCTGGTATTATTGGAGACTTATTTATGACGACTTTTTGACGTGAAAACGCGTATCGCTCTCACTCTCAACAAGCAGAGGTGCTGCCGTGGGCGCCTCACCCGTGCCAAAGCGCTCACGGGTGGAGGATAGTCCTCCCCCAGCTGCTATCAGGGCAGGAGACGTTCACACCTGTGCGTCCAAACTGCAAATGAATCGCGCATGAGTTCTTCTTTTACTGTTAGGCTGTTTTGTGGATCACAAGGTTTAAAACTACTTATAAACACACACTCTCACACACAAAGTAACTCCACCAGAGTGCCAATTTCGGGTCACTTTTGCCAGTCCAGGCCTGGATAAAGGAGCAGGGTTGGAATTGTGACATTAAAAAACAATAATTGCTAAAATAAATTTAATTTGTAGTTCTAAATAAATTCTAACTGCATTTAGGATGTTTATTACTCACTTTATGTCTCTTCCACATGTTATTTCTCTCTCCAACAGCGTAGGTTACAATTACATTAGCATGACAAATTATGCAAATTAGGTGATGACGTCATTTTGCGACTTCTGGCGACTTTTAGGACAGCCAATAGCGATTTTCCTTACTGAGGAGTTGGCAACACTGAGCCCAGCGCAGTTTACAACAATGGCGGCAGCTAGTTAGTTTTAATATTACTCTTATTATTCTTTCTGGGTCACAAAATAAACGTTTAACATATTTTCAGGCGAGAATGTAGCTGTGTAAACCTCAAATATCTGCTCAGTTTATCAAGACACCACATATTTTCAAAAGCGCTCTGACGTTTTCGGAGATGTCTGTTACCCACTAGCTCGATAGCTAGCCGGGGGCTAGGCTAACTAGAGCCGCTGAGAACACCGGACTCCCGGCAAATCGTTTTCAAAGCCACCGCCGTCTTTGCTACTCAGGTTAAACATGATATATAAGTCACTTAGATAACTTAAAATGTTATTGTTTGGCTTTTTTATGTATTTTATTTGTTCCTGAGTAAATCGGTTTGGCTGAGATTAAAGTTATAGTTTTTACACAGCTGAATAAACGTCAAGCAGACAGCTGATTATCAGAAGTGTGAGATGCTCCAGAATTTACTCCGGTGTCCTGTTATATTTTAGATAGCAAGGAGCAGGCGGCTGAGTTTATTAAACTTCACCGAAACAATCTGCAAATTTCATTAAAATTTAATAAACTATCATCTTGTCTTTATTTTTAGTTAGCACATACCTGAAACACTTAAAGCTGTAAGCTAATGATAGTTATATAAGAGCAGATTCTGCTGGTGCAATAAGCTGCACGTTTTAAGTCCAATGGATGATGATCTGATTAGTCGACTATCAAAATAATCGTTTGTGGCAGCCCTAGTTGTGACTATCATGACCAGACGTACAATATTGTGTAAAAGTCTTGAGCCATCACTTTTATTTTTATTTTTCCAGTAAAATCAGAAATAGGCGTTTTACTGAAATGCTCAAACATACATAGAATTACAGCATATAAGGCAAAAACATTTTCACATGTCTAGAAAGCTTGAAAGTCAATATTTGGTATGATCACGTTTATTCTTAAAGACAGTCTGAAGAACACTCTTAGGAAAGCTTTCTTGTCATTTCTTCAAGTAGTCTTTAGGAAAAGTGCTCCAGGCTTCTTGAAGGACAAAGCTCTTCTTTGGCTGTTGGCTGCCTTTTGTTCTGCTCTGTGTCATGATGATCCCACACTGTTTCAGTAATGTTTCTGGGCTTTGGGGAGGACGGATCAGGGGCCGATCGTGTTCCACTGCTTTTCTATCCAGGTGTGTTTTTGATGCTGGTTTTGGGATCATTGTCATGCTGAAATATGAAGGTGCTGTCACTCAGAAGCTATCCAGATGGTTTAAAAATCTCACTGCAACCCTTTGACTAAATCCCCAACAGCATGAATGAAGCAGTGCCAAACATGACAGATCCTCCACCGTGCCTCCATGGCTGAAGACTCACTGCTGTGCCTCTTTCGATGTTTCTTTAGTATTGATTTTCAGTCCAGTTCTTGTTCTTGCCTTGTTCTTGGCACATCTCCGCCTTTTCCCCTTCATTAAGAGCGGCTTCTTAAAAGCTAACCTCCTTACTGAAACCATTTCTGATGATGCCTTGGTGGACTGTACATGGAGGAGCTCGAGGCCCAGATGCATCTCTCAGGACCCAGCAACACACCCAAACACGTCAAGTTACTGTTATGCTGTCGAACTGTTTGATCTTTAATATTTTTGTAGATTCAACTAAAGAAATGGGAAACAAATTTGCGTGTTTTGTGCGAGGCTGCTGGTTCATCCCCTGAGTTAAGTGTCTTGTGTATGTTTGAATAATTCATAGGTCAGTGGTAAGTGGCTTAACAAACACAAAAAATATTCCTCTGAGAACAGCCAGGTGCAAGGAATGAAAATGATTGAAAAAAGCAGCCAAAGAAAGACCTTCAGAAAACCCGAAGAACTATTGCTCCAGACAGCTTTAATTAGCAGAGCGTATGGCTCCGTGGAAGCAAAGCATTAAAAAATGAGGTGGCTCAAGACTTTTGCACGTTACTGTATATGGATACTGGTATTGGACCACACATTATACCTGCAGGAAAAGTGTGTCGTGAAGCTCCTGGTGCACAGTTATGGTGCTGATATTAATCCCAGAGGAAGCTTAGAGCTGTGCACCATGTGCCTCTGCACACTCTGTAATTTTACATGGTCTGTCACTTCACTTCAATTTTATTTTATTTATACAGCGCCAAATCACAACAACTGTCGCCTCAAGGTGCTTTATATTGTAAGGTAGACCCTACAATAGTAGATACAGAGAAAACCCAACAATCATATGACCCTCTATGAGCACTTGGCGACAGTGGGAAGGAAAAACTCCCTTTTAACAGGAAGAAACCTCCAGCAGAACCAGGCTCAGGGAGGGGCGGGGCCATCTGCTGTGATTGGTTGGGGTGAGAGAAGGAAGACAGGATAAAGACATGCTGTGGAAGAGAGACAGAGATAAATAACAAGTTATCTATACTTGTGTCCAAGTTGTTGCGGTGCCTAAATGTTTCCTGATTGTGAAATATCTAAGAGCTTCCCTCTTAGATATTTCACAATCTGATTGATTTGTTCACCTGTGGCAATGGGCCCAAAGACACCTGAATTTAAAAATTAAAATGTGTGGCCAGTACTTTTGTCCATATGTAGCTGACACTTTACCAGCTAAAAAGATTAGCAACTGGCTAGCTGTTAATGTCTTTTTCTGTCTTTGTAGTGCACGTAATGTTGGTACACAGAGTGCTTATCAAAGGTGGAAACAATGCTGAGGCTGAGATTAGGGAAAGTGACCCCCCCCCCCCCCCCTTGCTATTAAAAAATGCAGTGCAGTTGACTGATGATTCTCTGTGAGCTCACCTTTTCTGCTATTTCTCTCCTGCGAGTTAGAAACACGTTACTGTTGCAAATTAAACACACGAGCAGTTTGGTTTTAAGGATTAATACGTGATCTATGCAATCACGTATTAAGCTAAATTATACCACTCGTGTCCCAAAGATGTACTCCTGTGCATGTTTGAGAGAACTGTTCAACTGCAGACAATAAGGTAGCCTTGATCATTTTGGAGAAGACGCGCATTGCTCTTGTAATATCTCACTTGGTCCACACTGAAATGTTACAGATTTTACACCTAAAGTGCACTAACACTCAGCAGTACTGTGTACAATTTACACACTAAAGAATAATAAATCACCGCCTTGGAAGTCACAGCCAACATGAGATCATGCCATTGCAAACCATGGGAATGTTCAACTTTGGCGTCACGTCTATGAGAGTAAATCTAACATGTTCCAAATGAGTCCTCCAGACTCTAAGTGTATGATGCAAAACAATGAAATCAGATGAATTCGTTAGCTAAAACAATCCTTAGCAAAGTAATTTCCTCAATAATGTAGTCTAGACATCAACTGGTTATGCTGTTTTAAAGACAGCCTCAATGAAAGTGCAGAGGCTGGGCTTATTATTATGAGTAATAAAGCAGTAAAAATGCAGAATGGCAAATACTGAATATACAACATCATACATGTGTGCCTGCAGCTCGTATAGCTGGCAACAAGCAGCTGGAAACTATCCATTTGGACTGTGTAGTGGGGCGTTTGAAAGTGTGGTTTGGACCAAGAAACGAATGTAGTCAGAACACGGCAGCTAAAATGAACGAAGCCTTTAAAAGCCCCCAACCAAGAAAAGACAGCCAGCGGCAGCTGTTATCAAAATCACCTGATATCCTCAAGGACTCGGCTCTCCTAAATGAAGTTAGATGACTTGCTGCTCGGACCCAGAACACATGGTAAGAGTTAGGGACAGGTCAGATAAATATGTCTGACCCAGAACAGGAAAACAGTAACCTTAGACGTGCAGCAAAACCCTCAGTTTGTGGAGCAGAATGGTCAAATTCCTCTGAGATTTTCTTATAAACCACGTTTTGTGCAGCGCTTCATATCAAATTTAATGTTGCATCCCTCTGATGCAGACAGTATACATACAATTAGGGTATAGCGAGGTCTACTTATTATAATACAGGTAATCAGGTTATCAGAATAAGTAAATGTAAAGTAAATAAACTCTTTATTTCACAAATTTTCATTTCAGTCCTTGGGCTTGGCCACTTTGTGTGTTTGTTAAGCCACTTAACGCTGACCTCTGAATCACCCAAGCATGAAAACGATGCCTAACTCAAGAAACGAATCTGTCGTCACCAGACAACTTAGCAAAGAACCGATTTTAAATTGTGTCTTTGGCCACTTTGTTACTAGCAGCCTGGTGCACAATCACATCATTTGTTCCAATTTCTTAGTTGAATCTTTCACACACAAAACATCACAGAACAGTCTCGACGGGCGTGAAATCGTCTGCACCAGGAAGTTGAACAAAACCACCTACAATGGATGAACAGTATCGGAAATCATGTCCTTAGGAAATAGGAAAGAAATCCAGCAAAGACCTGGCACAGGTCACAGGAGATAAATCTGGCCGCTCAGTTGATCCATCTACTGTTCACTGAAGCCTCATCAGAAATGGTCACATTGGGTTTGGCTGTCAAGAAGCCTCCCCAGAGCCCAGGCCCGAACATTACACGGCAGTGGATGGAACAACATCCAAAGATGATGTCCTTCGAGAATCCATCCATCCATCCATCTTCATCCGCTTTATCCGAGGCCGGGTCGCGGGGGCAGCAGCCTAAGCAGAGAGGCCCAGACCTCCCTCTCCCCAGCCACCTCCTCGAGCTTATCCGGGGGAACACCAAGGCGTTCCCAGGCCAGCCGAGAGATATAATCTCTCCAGCGTGTCCTGGGTCTGCCCCGGGGCCTCCTCCCGGTGGGACATGCCCGGAACACCTCACCCAGGAGGCGCCCAGGAGGCATCCTTGTCAGATGCCCGAACCACCTCAGCTGGCTCCTTTCGATGTGGAGGAGCAGCGGCTCTACTCTGAGCCCCTCCCGGATGGCCGAACTTCTCACCCTATCTCTAAGGGAGAGGCCAGCCACCCTTCGGAGGAAGCTCATTTCTGCCGCTTGTATCCGCGATCTCGTTCTTTCGGTCACTACCCACAGCTCGTGGCCATAGGTGAGGGTAGGGATGTAGATCGACCGGTAAATTGAGAGCTTCGCTTTTACACTCAGCTCCCTCTTCACCATGACGGACCGGTGCAGCGTCCACATCACTGCAGCTGCAGCCCCAATCCGTCTGTCGATCTCCGGCTCCCTTCTCCCATCACTCGCGAACAAGACCCCGAGATACTTGAACTCCTCCACTTGGGGCAGGAACTCATCCCCGACCCGGAGTGGGCACTCCACCCTTTTCCGGCTGAGAACCATGGCCTCAGATTTGGAGGTGCTGATCCTCATTCCCGCTGCTTCACACTCGACTGCGAACCGTTCCAGTGCGAGCTGGAGGCCCTCACCCGATGAAGCCAACAGAACCACATCATCCGCAAAAAGCAGAGATGAGACTCTGAGGCCACCAAAATGAAAGCCTTTGAGAATCCTGGAGAGCTATTCCTGAAGACAGCCCAAAGAAACAACGAGACAGCTTGCCTAAGAGATGTGGTTCGCAGATAACAAAGGTTGCACCAAATACTGACTTTCAAATTCTGCTTTTGCCTTATTTGCTGTATCGTGTGTTTCCAGGAATCACTGCACCTACTGTATTTCCCATTTTCTCAGCAAGAGATGAAGAAGTGAGGGCTGGCTCAAGACTTTTGCACAGTACTGTGCAAAACACTTCCAGTCTCCAAATGTTCTGTATCTACAGGATGTGTAATTAGGAACAGTAACTCACCACAGCCACTTTATAAAGTGATAATATGTCAGTATTATGTTTACAGCTTGTTAACTTACCTCAGAGTGGCCAAAAACATGGTCTTCCTGCTTTATTTAAATGTTGTCTACCTTGCCAGATTTAAATTTCCTTAAATAGAGTCTTTACATGCTTGTAAAAGGTTGCTGACGGCATAATAGTGGGACCATGAAGCTGTACCTGAGCAAGTTTAGTCAGCGTCAGTATTTGAGCATGGACAGAAACACGAGAGCTGAGTTTTGTGGTTTATTTTGCATCAGTGAAGCCTGATCACTGTATAATTGTTCTTTTCCAGAGAACTATGGTGTGTACGATGGTGCTGAAGCTCCACGGCTGACAGAAGATTTTAACTGTGTGGATTTTTGCTACGTATATCTCACCATCAGCATTTAGGCAATCTGTGCTGGGGGGAAGTCATATATCACAAAGACCACCTTAGCCATAACTAGCTGTGTTTGTAGACCTCTCCCTTCATAAAGTATGCATCTATGTTGTGTTACTACCTCACAATTAAGGATTTAGGGTGAAGCCTGAGCTTAATCTGATGGTTTCCACGGTATCCTACGTCAAGCTGATGAGAAGCACATGTCGAGCCAGTTTTACATTTTCAGCAACACAGCTGGACAAACCTTTGTGCCATGGCACACCGTTTGGAAATCACCGCTGCAAACATCTGAGTGTGCATCCGTGTGTGGTCAACAGCGCTGATCTGCTGCATCTGAGGTTTCTCTGTCTGCTTCAGCACAATTAGAATTTCCCCCGTTAAACAAAAGAGCCACAGTGAACCGAAAACGCCGCCGGTCTCTTATGAGCAGACGTAATTACAGTCTGTCATAAAATACTTATTCATGAGCTTTGCAGTTCTGTGGTTTTAATATTGAAGTTGATGCCATTTATTCTCAAGCCTTCTCCTTTTTGTTTTTTTAAAGAAAATGAACGCAATTACTGCAATTAAGAAGCTGATTTAGCAAAGAGAGTAAAAATCAGGCCAACCAGCTGTCGGTGCTTTGACTTTTCTATAATAGAGACCAAGAAACATCACAAGCAGCAATATGTTTGAGGCCTGTGCCAGTTTTCTTAAAAGGCATTTGGAGCCTTAACTGTCACAGTGAGACACGTGAAGAAAGACGTTCATTTAAGGCCGGAAAACATTACAAAACAAAAGGCAAAGGCGAAACTACACAATAACCTAAACTGGGTGAACTAAGATTAAAACATGAAAAACCTTGAACATGGAGACCTGCCATGGATACATAGAAAAACCTGGAAATATGACATGAACACAGCAGACGACCGGACGAGGAACGAATGAAAACACACAGACTGGCTGTATCCCAGTTCAGGGTCTGCAGCCTTAAAGGCCCAATTCGAAGGCTGCTCGAAATGCGGCCCTCAAATGCGTCCTTCATATCCCTGAATTTTAAGGACGTGGCGGTGTAGACTTCGTGGCCCAACATATCCCAGAATGCATAGCGCGGCGGTGGGTGTGGATAATTTTGCCGAAAAAAAAAACAGCGGATGAGGGGCGCCCGAAGAGTAAACTTTAAGTAAGTACTGAATATTATGTCACTTATTTATGTGCAAATGTTTAATAACGAAGAACATTAAAACATTACTGTTGGCCACATGTCGGCAAAGTTATGTGACCTTAGTGACGTTTGTACTAACTTGGTTTTAAAGCCTTTACTTTAAAATATACGCCGTTCAATAGCTGAGCTTAATCAGAGAATGATCAAAGCTCATGTAGAAACAAACAAATGAACAAAAGATTTTCTCCTTCATTTCTGTCAAACAAAGCTGTATGAAACGTTTCCAGCTGTTAGTATCATGGTTGCTAGGCAACCTGGGCAGCGCGACGGAGGCTAGACCGTCCCATTTCACAAGCCTCGCACTTCCGGCCTTAGCGGTCTTTGAGTACGCGGCCCTTGAGGATCGTTGAGGCTGCGTACTTTAAGGCTGCAGACCCTGAATTGGGACACAGCCACAGACTGAATGCACACAGGAGGCGACCAAGGAAAGTGGAAACACATGGGGACACCGCTGATTCGAATGAGCGTAATGATGTCACAGGGAAAAGTAAAATTAAACACATTGAAGATAGAAACCAAGACTTTCAAAATAAAACAGGAAGTATGGAGAGACGTAGACATGACAACACGAGCTTGACGATATGGAACGCACAGACATAAAACACATGACAGACTAGACAAGAAACAAGACACAAAACTGAAGAGACAGATGATAGTAATGCTAAACTGAAACTCAGCTACGCCGTAAATAAGAAAAACTTATAGGAACTTATAATTAAACCTCACATAAGAAACTCAAAAATACAGAATAAGCTCAAAGTGCTGGGTCACAGACCAAGTCCCCGACACTAAACACAGGCAGACTTGCTGCTCTGGCTCATCAAGTCTGCACCTTCTTCTTCTTTATCCTTCCCACGAACGCTGCTTCTTTCTAATGTGCTGTCAGAGCAACGTGGTGGTTTTGTAAGGTCCCGTTATGACCATAAAAAGCATCCATGGGAGTCATGACCACAAGTTTTTTTTAATATCTTCAGTTTTTCATGGGTGAAGCTGATAGAAGGAACATTCATCAGAGCCTGATCCAGAGACTTTTATATCCGTTACTATTGATCTGATGAAGTCACGGACACTTTGTAAGTGAAAACATACAGACCACCAACCATTTGATCATAAATCAGACCAGAACTCTGTCAGCAGGAAGTCATGTGTAAAGAAAGGCTTTAGAGGACTCTGTGCAGTCCCACCAAGGCAGCACCTTGATGCTTCTTCAGCCATTCTGTTGTAGCTGGTGTAGATCTTTGTCCTGTTGGACCCCAGGGTCTGACCTTTTCATCCACTCTTTAGAAGATTCACTATTTCAGATCTATTGAAGAAAGGAAAACACCCTACAGCCTGTGAGTCCTGCAGGCATCTGTCTCTTCTAAATGTGGATTTTAAGATTTTGGCAACAGTACTTGCAACTCGGCTCGAGGCCGTTCTTCTTATTTCACAGGAACAGAATGGATTCATCAGAGGCCGTCAGCTGTTCTTTAGCACTCGTACTCTGCTAAACACACTTATTTGTCCCACGTCTCCTGAGGTGATTGTTTCTCTAGATGCAGAGAAGGCTTTGAATGGGTTGAATAGGATTACCTCTTTGCTGTCCTGAGTAGGTGTGAGTCTGGAGAAAGGTTTGTGTCTTGGATCAAACTTCACCAACTCTGTCCAATCTGATTATTTCCACTATGCTGCTGCTCTCGACAGGAGTGTCCTCTTCGGTTTGCTTCAGCCATAGACCCTCCCTCTGTTGCGCTGAGATCCCTCTCTTCTTTTCATGGAATTATCCGTGCAGGTGTTGAACTTAAGGTATCCCTGTACGCAGATGACCTTCTTTTGTATGTCGCTGACCCCATATGTAGTCTTCCTCCAATTTTATCTGTCTTGGAAAAATTTAGTTCTTTCTCTGGCTATAAAATTAATTTACACAAGAGTGAATGTTAGCCTGTAAACTCTTTAGCGTTAGCACGTAAGCAATCTGACATTCCTTTTAAGCTCAGCCCCTCGGGGTTTAGGTACTTGGGAATTAATATTACACGAACTTTGCCTTCTTTTGCCCCCCTGGTTTCACCATTTGTATCAGATTTCCCTCCCTCTGTCACTAATAGGCAGGATTAATATTATCAAAGTGCTACCCAGATTTCTCTTTTTATGTCAGTGTATCCCCCTGTTTCTGCCATTTTTTAAAAAGTTTTTTAACTCCCTCGACCAGATGGTTTCTTTTTTGTGGAGTGGACGAGCCCGTAGACTGACGCTCTCTCTATTGCAACCGTTTACCTCTAATGGGGGCTTTCCTTACTGGTCTTCGCATATTCATAAATTGACCTACTGGCTAAATTCACCTAACCTGATTTGGTGTAAACTTAAAATTCAATCAATTTCTCCATATTTTTCACCCGCCTCTCTTATCTCTTCATCACTGCCTATTAAAACATCTTCTGTTGCTTCAAATCCCGTAGTGCTCTCTACGCTTAAGATATGGTTTCAGTTCAGGTCTCATTTTAAATTCATGTCCCCCTCGACCAGATTACCGTTGTTAAGAGATCATCATTTCCCTGCCACTACCAACGCCGCCTATTTGATTTCTGTAAGAGGCATAAAAACCCTGACGGCCCTTTACAAAGATGAAGTCCTTCTTAGTTTCTCAGAATTTAAAGAAAAATTTAACCTTCCTCCTTCTCACTTTTTCAAATTAGACACTGTGTCTCCTCACTGTTTCCAAATTTCCCAATTCTCCCTGCTGACCCACCGTGGGTTGACCTTCTGCTTGTTAGGCCTAATCAAAAATCACCTCTATCAAATATATATCGTACGCTTAGGGCGGCCAAATCTGACTCTTCAGGTGAGTTAGGTGCTGAACTGTTTGAATCATGGTGGGATGAGGTGAATCTCACCATACGTTCAAGTACACCATGTGCTAGGCTACAGCTTGTACAGTTTACAGTCCATTTTTCAAAATCCCATTTATCTAAAATCTATCCTTCAATTATAGACCAATGTGACCTCCTCTTGCAACCTAAGCCATGTGTTTTTCTTCTGTCCAAGTTTGCATTAATTTCGGAGTGATTTCTTTTCCGTACTTTCAGAGGTTTTTGGAATTCAGATCCAAGAAGATCCTCTAATTGGCATATTTGGAGTTCCAATGAGTTTCCTCTTAATATATCTCCCCAACAAACTGATATCTTGGTTTTCTGTTCCCTTCTTGTTAGACGCTGTATTTGACTTCTTTAGAAATCTCCTACGCCTCCATCTGCATCACTGTGGCTTAATACTGAGGGTGGAGATGATGTCACTCACAGTGAAGGGTAGCTCTGAAATATGTACCCACAAGTGGACACGCTTTGTGGAATATCTGAAATCTTACCTTCTCAGTATTTAATGCATTTTACCCACAAAGTGACTAAATTGAAAAGATTTGTGATTTCGTCTTATTTAATGTAGACATAGGATTTAAGCACCCCCTTTCTCTATTTTATTTTTATTAAATGTTTTTCTAATTTACTTAGTTTTTCCTTAACTTTCCGTTCTTGTGTAGGTATGCTGTTTTTCATATTTTACTTTGTTTTTTGTTTAAAAAGAAAAGTTTAAATGTTTGAAAAGATCTAATGTCATATAAGATGATACAATGTATATAAGTTTGTATAATCTCTCTTTAAAAATAGATGTGATCACATTACTGATGATGAATTAATCGAGTGCATTTGAATAGCAGCTAATGAACGACTGCTACTTACCTTTTTAATTCTTGGGGAGTATTTTTCCTCAAGCCTGTTCTTTCAGAGTTATTCACATGTGTACGATTTGCCTTGAAGTGTGAATGTTTTAAAGCCAAACCGGATTCTGAAAACAAAAGAATAAAATTGCAGTCAATCAGTAAAACACCCCTAAATTGCAGATTTGTGCTTCCACAAAGCATTTCGTCAGATAGTCAGAGGACAGAGAGACGGCAACATTATTTACTGAGTTTAAAAAGTCTGTTATGGTAACATCTGGTTTCAAAAAGCGCTGTGGCATACGTGGCTCGAAATGTCTTTTATATTGCACAGTGAAAAACCAAATTAAATTCCGAAATAGTTCAGAAAGTTAAGGTAAATGCGCTCCAGATGGAGCTTGCTGTTGTTTATGCTTTGCAGACCGTTGTTGAACACAGCTGACAAACTGTAGGGGTCAAAGGTCAGTGTTGAAGACAGGGTCAGGGCAGGCTCTGAGAACATCAGCTTTAAGGAAAGATCCGGATGCTTGCAACTCATCGGAGTACTTCTTAAAAAACACCACACATTCCCATAAATGACAGTGATAAATTTACATAGACGCTCATGCACACGTTTAATTACTGTGAGCCGTACCCTCAGGTCTCATCCTCCTCTGTGCTGCGTCTCCAGCACATGTTATCCTGTCAGATGGATAACTGACTCTGGATCAGGCTTCTTGTGGGTCTGTGCATCTGGGAGGGATTACACAGTGAGCATCAGTTTTTATTTATTTTTATTTGTGCGTAGCGTCGTCTGATCATTCAGTTAATAGATATCTGTGGTGTCGGGGCCCATTGTCCCCAGTCACATTCAATTACAAAGACTAATGATCACCAGGAGAGGCAGGGCCACAACTGCCTGAGTTTAAACTGCCTGGTGCTTCTTCTTTCTTAGTTTACGTCACAAGTTTGATGTTTGGTGCTTTGAAATCCAGCGTGCTGACAGCTCTGTTGCTTCAGGGTAACGTTCAGTCATTAGATGTAAATTGGGGATGGTATGCAGAATAACAAGATATAGATTAAGAGATTAGAAAAGAAACAGAAAGACAGAAAGAAGAACTCTGGGCTAGAGTTGCCACGATTAGTTGACTATCAAAATCGTCGAAGACTGATTTAATAGTCGACGCGTCGTTTGAAGCTTTGTAAGATCACAAAGACGCAGGAATAAGTAGTAGGATTTAAGAGTGTAATAACGGACTGAAACAGAAGATGGCAGCACTGCATGTACAAGGATGCCAGCTGCCGTTAAACCCCGAAGAAGAAGAAGAAGAAGAAGCTGTGTCCCAGAATTCATAGCGCAGCCCAGCTCAGTTGTCAACAATGGCGGCAGCTAGTTAGTTTTAATATTACTCTTATTATTCTTTCTGGGTCACAAAATAAACGATTAACATATTTTCAGGCGAGAATGTAGCTGTGTAAACCTCAAATATCTGCTCAGTTTATCAAGACACCACATATTTTCAAAAGCGCTCCGACGTTTTCGGAGACGTCTGTTACCCACTAGCTCGATAGCTAGCTGGGGGCTAGGCTAACTAGAGCCGTGAGAACACCGGACTCCCGGCTAATCGTTTTCAAACCCACCGCAGTCTTTCGCTACTCAGGTTAAACATGATATATAAGTCACTTACATAACTTAAAAATGTTATTGTTTGGTTTTTTTTAGTATTTTATTTGTTCCTGAGTAAATCGATTTGGCTGAGATTAAAGTTATAGTTTTTACACAGCTGAATAAAGCTCAAGCAGACAGCTGATTATCAGAAGTGTGAGATCCTCGAGAATTTACTCCGGTGTCCCGTTATATTTTAGATAGCAAGGAGTTTATTAAACTTCACCAAAACAATCTGCAAATTTCATTAAAATTTAATAAACTATCGTCTTTATTTTTAGTTAGCACATACCTTAAACACTTAAAGCTGTAAGCTAATGATAGTTATATAAGAGCAGATGCTGCTGGTGCAATAAGCTGTAGTTTTATGTACAATGGATGATGATCTGATTAGTCGACTAATCGCAAAAATAATCGGTGACTAGTCGACTATCAAAATAATCGTTTGTGGCAGCCCTACTCTGGGCCAACAATGAGCAGTCTTCTGCTCAGTATCTTCACTTAATGCGTCGTCTTTGGATGTAGAGTGTGTGAAATGGTCTGCAGAAAAACACTGGATTGTGCCAGGTTAATGTTTGCCCTCTGCAAATGTCACGGATGCATGATGGAAATAAAATTGAGCACAGTGAGGCGTCAGAAGGAGACTTCGAGGGAATCACTAAAAGATAGCGAGAGCTGCTTAGAATTGAACTTGACCCTAAAAAACCTGACCAGCCAAATTTATCAGAAGAGGTGTTTCTTTTTTATGGATAGAGTCGTGTCTCTTTTAATTCGGACGTCATATTTTATTTAGTTCTTTTCTATTCTTTTCTTCTTCTACCAAGTAGAAGTGTTAGCGCTTGTGCTTGAAGTGTGGTTATTGCTCTGCAGCAGTGAGGGAAAGAGTTGCGTGACTGTCAACACCAGAAGTAATGAAATGTTATTTGGAATAAATGGACATTATTATCCTGTCAGACTAACTAACCACTTCCTCTCCACAATACTTTAAAACAGACACACATGAAGTTAGTAAAATGTAGGAATTAATCTTTCTCAAGATTGCAATTTCCTGTTTGGTCTTTCAGGCTGATATCACGCCTGGTGTCGCAGTCATGCTCGCCAATTTGAGCAACAAAGAAGGAAAACAATTTGACGCTTCTTTTTTTCTTCTTTTTTATTTGTTTTGTCCTGTTTGCACATGTGCACTAGTGATGCCTATTAGAAGGGATCGGTGCACGTTGGGGTTGTTGCAGAAAACATTGCTGGAACATTATATGCACCATGTACAATGTAAATAGTTTATTTCCTCGAGAATCTGCAAACCTGTTTGCTGTTACGTGTATAGTATATAGTATAATTTCTGGACACTTTCCTCACCGACACACTGTAATTGCCTCATGCTGTGCATTTCCCCGTGGGGCTGATTAGGTGAATTAAACTCCAAACCTGACAATGAAGATGACAGCCACTCTTATTCTGGCAGATTTTGCTCTGAGTCAGCAGAATGACAGATATTTGTGTTTATTTACAGCCTCTGCTGCTGTTAAGTGCTATAACAGCTACATGTTGTGTAACCTGTTGGATTTTTGTTGGATCGGAAAGCCACAGAGAGTCTGCTGCATGACCATTATTTAAGAAAATAACCAACCCTCATTTCTCTTTATCCTGCTAGAAAAACGGGAAATAGTTGGGATTCACGTGGAAATACAGCATACACGGCAAAAATAATTTAGCCTAAAAGGTTTTAAAGTCAGGTGGTGTGACCACCTTTATTCTTCAACAAGTCTGAACTCTCTCAGTCAGCTAAGTAGTCTTCATGCTTGCTGAAGGACATCCTAACCTCTTCTTTGTATGTTGTACTCTTCTCTGTCAAGATGATCCCACACTGCCGCAGTATTCGTGACCTCCAGGCTCTGGGGAGGTCATGACTGATGTTTTTCTATCCATGTGTGTTTTCACTGCACTGGAAGTGTGTTTGGGATCATTGTTATGCTGAAAAACAAAGCTGTTACCAGTCAGATGCTTTCCAGATGGCATTGCATGGTGGATCAAAACTTGACTGTACTTTTCTGTATTTATAATTCAGACGGTTTTGACAAAATCCCCGACATCAGCCAATGCTTTTGGGGATGCTCACTGACAGCAACTGAACCGAACATTTCTAATTTGGATTCATTACTCCATAAGATCTCTTGCCACTGATTTTCAGTCAGCTTCTTGTATAATTTGGCAAACTTCACTCTCTCTTTTTTCCCCCATTTTCCTTCCTTAAAATTGGCTTCTTGACAGCTACCCTTCCATTCAGGCCAATCCTGATGCTGCTTGAGGAAACAGTAGATGGATCAACTGAAGGGCCAGACGCATATCTCAGGCTGTGCGTCAGGTCTAGCTAATAGCTTTTTGGGAATCACTGTGTTGGTACTATTTTATGCCTGCAATTAAGTCGTTTAGCAAACAAAAACATTTCTGTGAAAATGATTGAAAAAGCAGCCAATGTCCAAAGAAAAACCTGGAGAACTGATGCTCACGACAACTTTAAAAATAAAGAGAAATCTGGCTCCTTGGAAAGAAAATATAAATAAATGAAGGACGGCTCAAGACGTTTGTACAGTACTTTGCATGTACTGCACACTGTGGCTCGCTAATTCATTTTGAAACAGGTTCAGTGCTAATGAGTTGTTAATATAAATCTTGAAATCTCGAAAGTTCTGTTCACAGAGTAAACGTAACCTTCAATGGCATTCCTGAACAGAAGATACACTTTATGTTGTGTCTTTTATTGTTAGGAAACTGCATTTCTAAGGGCTTGATTGTTAAGCTTTTATTAGCAGTACGATTGTGAGCTAACATCCACTTCTTTGACCTCAGGAGTGGAAAAAAACCCAATGTGGATTGTAAAAGTGCATAAAGCTGCATAAAGTCTCCTCACTGTGGCAAACAGAGAACTTTAAACCTTTGAACCAAACAATTATATGACATCATGGTCATAACTCATCAGCAATTAACTCTAAATTTTAGTTATGACGATTTTCAATCATATAGCAGCTTTCCTCAGAATTTCTCATGCGCTGGCTTTGAAATTCCTTGTTGCTGCTGGTGTACAGCGAGATAAGCTCACTGCACAGTAAACGCTTCTGTGATTCCATGCAAATTACTTCAAGCCTGAATGTCAGAGGAGGTAAAAGTGAGTTTGCCTTTGGACAGTTGCCCATCCCATTAAGACTTCTGTAAGGGTTCGAGCTTGCATGTGGTTTGCAGATGGATGCTTTTTAGAGCAGGCGATACAGGTCAGTGCTCCAAAATGCTCATATGAAGGCTGGAGTGTCTCGTTTTAGTTATTTATCTCTAGTTCCCTTTTGTCAACAGTGAGCAGAACTACCACATTAACACCACCAAAAAACACCTTTTTGTTTAGTTTTTGGCGGCCATTTTTGTCAGACTTTCTTTCACTTTGAGCTCATTCGGTTGGCTGCATCCGTAGCCTTTATGGGTTCATCACTGAAAAGCTCCTCTGTGGAAACCAAAGGTTATGTTTCCCTTGCACATGAAGCTATAGAATTGGGATTACTGTGATTCCTTTTGTTGTCCAATTTTATTTAAAATGCTAAAAAAGTAGGAAGTTTCACATATGAAACTATTTCTATGACCCCCCCAAGAAAAATGTCTTTTTGAAATAATGGCACTAATAATATGTCTTTTCTTAACTCCTCTTAAGGATGCCCCTGGGTAGGGATGCACCGATACCGATATTGGTATCGGGTATCGGGGCCGATACTGTAAAATGTGTGTGTACTCATACTCGTAAAAGTTAACCGATACCATGAACCGATACCAACTTATTTCATTAATCAGAGGGTGGCTTGTCATTTCTGTTGTAGTTTTTTAGATTGGCCACTAGGGGGCCAATTATTATTTTATTTATTATTTATTTTATAATAATTATTTTGTTTGTTTGTTTATAATATGGACACTCTGCAATAATTTAAAAGTTTAATTTATTTGCAAACCTAATTTGTATTTATTTTATTCCAAACAGAAGTGTTTATTTATTATTCTGAAAGCTCGAGACAGTGCCAATAGTTCAGTGATATTTTGTAAAATTACAATGTGGAGACTCTGCAGTAATTTAACAGAAGTGCTTATTTTTCTCTTGAAATTTTTTTGTGGTCATTTTTATTAAGATTTTTTTTTTTTTATCGGCAGGGAATATAATAAAACCTGTCTTCCAATTCATTGCATTTGTGTGTGTGTGTGTGTGTGTGTGTGTGTGTGTGGTAGAAGTATCGTTTTTTGTACTCTGTATCGGCAAGTACTCAGATCCAAGTATCGGTATCGTATCGGTTTGAAAAAATTGGTATCGTTGCATCCCTACCCCTGGGTAAAGCACTTGACCCCTAACAAGTGTGCCTTTGCATCAAAGAAGGTATTTGGCTGTTTGGTATTGGAAAAGCACACAGATTCTCTTTCAGGCGTCCAAATGTAGACAAACACACATTTAAAGAGAAAAGTAATGACAAACAGGAGTGGCAGCATCATCCTGACATGTAAAATTCAGAGCTAATTAAACTAGAAGAGCTTGAAGAGTTGAATCTTTTATGTCTCATGTTGCTTAGATGTCACGAGTATTATGGTTTTCCACACTACAGCCACGGCAAAGAGGGCAGCGGTGCTAAAGGGCACCATATTCAATGCTAAAGAATACAGCTACGGGAACTTCTCCCATAAGGAAAGAGATGTCAGCTTTTCCTTCTATGAAAAGTTTGGCTGGAGATCCATGTTCCCATCAGAGCAGCCAGAAACATTTCCATGTTAGTTTTTAAAAAGCGTCTCTGATCACCGCAAATGTTCCTTCGCTCCACCTTCAGGAGTTACAGTGATGCCAAAATCTGAGTCGTTTGGAAAAATTACTTCTTGCTTCTTTGTGAATATTGTTATTGAAATTGAAAGTGCCTGTGGGCTGTGTTTCGGGAAGGAGTGCAAGGTGATGGCAGCTGTAAATACATAATGGATCGTCATCTCAGGCAAAATATGAATATTTAAATTTGAACTCATTTGAGTCAGGAGCAGAACTGAGCAGGGAGTGTGACTCTGCAGAGTCGAGGACTGTTGCAAAACTGTATCTGTTTTCAAACATCTTTTGTAATTGTCCTCTCTTCAACAAGGGGACCAGTGTGTGCGTGTGTGTGTGTGAGCGTGTCTGTGTTTACATATCTTTGTGGGGCCCAAACATTGGATATTTACTCTACTTGTGGGGACCAAATCCCGGTCCCCACAAGTTTGAAGGTATTTTTGAGACTCAAAATGTGGTTTTAGTGACAGGGTTGCAATTTGGTTATTGTGTGTGTGTGTGTGTGTGTTAGGGATGGGTAACGTTTAGGTTTTATCCGATACCGGTGCCAAACCGGTACTTTTGAAACGGTGCCGGTGCTTAAACGGTGCTCGAACCGGTGCTTAAAGAATGGAGAACACAAACTTTGTCCAAAAACCTCTCATGTTCAGCTGTTTTTTTGTAAAAAGATAACAATGTTAGCCTTTTCTGCAGCTATGGGGCATATATGGTATCACTCTTGGCTGGAAGCAGCGTAATCAATGGAAAAAACACAAACTTTGTCCAAAAACCTCTCATGTTTAGCTGTTTTCCACTTTTTCTTTGGTCATTTTAGCCTTTTTGGCCAGGGTGAAGGGAGTATCTGCCATCAAACAAGAAGAGAGCCGCATGTAGCTATGATGATGTTTGCTAGTTCACCTTACATGCATTAATGTAATAACGTGGTTAGCCTACTCAACGTAAATTACACACGAACAACATTAAGCTACTCACGCAGAGAAGAACGGCTGCTGCTGCATCATCATCCTCATCATTTCTGCTACACTGGCAGGGCTAGGGGCCAGGACTCTCCTCTTCGGGTTTTTGGGGGATGTTGCTAACTCCGGGTCCGATAACAGGCACCACACCCGCAGTAGATGTGCTCGGTGTGAGGTCTCGCAGCAAGCTATCAAATACGGTGCATTTCTCGGCTTTTAAAAAACCCGCTATGCGTCGCCAGATGTTTCATCAGATTCGAGGTGTTACCTCCTTTGACAGCATCACAGTATCAGCTTAAAGCACTTGTTGCAGCTGCTGAGTTTGCATCTTTTGCTGTGAGGCGAAAAAGTGTGAGGCGAAGTCAGGCGAAGCCAGACTTTGACCGCTTCGCCTTGGGCATTTTTAATCTGTAGCTCTGCTCTAAAAGAACGTACGTACCTGGACCCGCCTACTATCCTCGGAAACGTAAAATGATTGGCTAGAATCTAAAGTGTATCACAGCTCAGGAAAAAAAAGCACCGAAATGAAGCACTGAAGTGTGCGCTGCTTTTCGGTCTGGTTACTACCGTTTATGGCAGAACCGGTGCCATGATGGCATCGGATACCGGTACCCATCCCTAGTGTGTGTGTCTTTTTTGCAGCCCCTCAGTCTCTTTCCACAGCACGGTTGCGATGGCTGAAGTTACACAATTTGACTTGAGAAGATCAAGAAGAGGCTTAGCAGCTCATTAATGGACACAACAAAGTAATCTACTCATGCTGTCACCATGTGGTAAAGCTCCAGCTTTTATGAGACAGGCCTCTTTATGTCATTTAACAGACAAATCTTGTGTGAACAATGACGTAAAAAACTGGTAAAAACTGCTTCCAGAAGAATTCAGAGGGTAAATAGCAGCCAGGTACATTTTATGCACCAATCATCAGCAATTGTGACTGACTTTGGGAGTTAACACGGTGCCACAGTCTTTCCAAAAGTGGATGTCCCAGCAAATTCTACCAAATGTCAGATCATGCAATGCAAAAAACCAAGGAGCTACATCTCAGACTCTACAGGCCTCAGTTAGCATTTTAAATGTTGATGTTCACGAAAGTACAATTAGAAAAATACTGTATGGCACATCTGGAAGATTTGCCAGGAGAAAGCAACACTGCACAAAGAAAAGCTTATGTTTGCAAAAACAAACCTCGAGACTCCTGGAACGATGTCCTTTGGACAGATGAGACCAAAGTGGAGATGTTTGGCCTTAATCCACAGCAACACAACATATCAGCACAAACACCTCATGCAAATGTCAAGCATGACGATGGAGAGTGATGATTGGGGCTTGTTCTGTTACCACAGCACTAAGCAGCTTGCAGTCATTGAGTTGATCATAAACTCTGTATATGACAGTTTACAGGAAGGGTATGCTTTCATATGAAAGTCAAATGTGAGACAATCTGTATGACAGTTTTGCCAAGTTTCTGCAATTTTGTCCATTGAAAGAAAAGAACTCTGATCTCAAGTTGATCACACTTCCCTTCGGATTTGTCTCCTTGTGCATATCTGGCTCTTATTCTTCATTTGTGTATCTCTCAGGAAGAACCATTTCTGGACAACCTGTCCTTGAAAACTGTTGAAAACTGGTCAGGTCATTTTAAACTAAAATTTTTCTTTCTGCAGATATTTGAAGTTCATTGTGAAAACCTTTTATTGTATCCTGTACAACGAAAGGAGCAGTGGTTAGGTGATAGTAATTTAACTATTTTGATCAGTTTTTCAAACTTTCCAGTGTGCAAACATTCCCTTGTTCAGCTTCTGAAATGTGAAAATGTTTAAATGATCTTTTTGGTCTGCGACAAGCTGTATGATTAATATAAAACATAATCTTAGATGAACTGAAAATAAAAACAGTTTTGCTTGTTGTGGCTAAATGTAGAATAGTGTTGCACAGCTCCACTCGGCAAGCAAAAGGTTGCTGGTTCAACTCCAGCTGGAGACATAATTCAATTCAATTTTATTTATATAGCGCCAAATCACAACAAGGTCAAGGTCAAATTTATTTATATAGCACATTTCAAACAGCGGATGCTGCACAAAGTGCTTAACAATATAAAAATGGTATTAAAAGCAACAATGTAATACAATAATAACAATAAAAAACAATAATAGGACAGTAAAAGAATTAAAACAATAACTAAACTAATTCAAATAAGACCAAAATGCTTGGGTCATAGTGTGTTAAAAGCCAGGACATAGAAATGTGTCTTTAGTAATGATTTAAATTGCTCAAGTGTTTGTGCAGATCTAATATTTAAGGGGAGACTATTCCAAAGTCTGGGACCTGCCACAGAGAAGGATCTATCACCGCAGGATTTGAGGTTAGTCCGTGGGATGGACAGCATTAGTTTTGAGCTAGACCTCGTGGTTTTTCCTGGAGCATAGGCAGAGAGGAGCTCAGACAGGTAAGAAGGGGCTCGGGCATTAAGTGACTTAAAAACAAAAAGTAAAAGTTTAAATTGGATCCTGTAGGAGACAGGAAGCCAGTGTAGAGAAGCTAAAACTGGGGTTATAGGCTCTCTCCGTTTGGTACCAGTTAGCAGGCGAGCAGCTGCATTTTGAACCATCTGAAGACGATGGATGGAGGCCTGATCTAGACCATAATACAATGACTTGTAGTAGTCTAATCTGCAAGTAAGGAAATGGTACAAAAGTCGCCTCAAGGCGCTTCATAACACTTGACATAACACTTTGGGAATGTAAAACTCTGTGAAGCAAGACATGTGGAGATGTTCAGGAGAAGGTTCAAGCTTGCTGCTGGAACACCAGTGTCATTGTCCACAGTGATTTTAACGTCTTCAGGAAGAAGCCCCTGTTCCACTTTCAAGTTTGAAAGCTTGCCTTATGGCCAGAGAACATGACAAGACGTATGTTTGGAGGACTTCAAACCTAAGAACATTTCACTCCTGCATGGTGGTGGCAGCATCATGTTCTTAGGCTGTCAGATGGTTGAACACAGGACACAGTTTCATGTTCCAGCAGGACAATGATCCCCAACAAACATCAACGCTGCTTTTGGTTTTGATAAGGCAGGTAAACATTAAGCTTCTGGGATGCCCTTCCCAAGCCCGACCTCAACATTATTGAAAATTTGTCAACCATGTTTAAAAGCCAGGAAATTAATCAATTTAAATAAATTAATAATTCTGCCCAGAAGAGTCAAATATCCATCCAGAATTACACCAGAATCTTCTCGCTGCCTATTTAAAGCATTGGGTAGAAAAGAGAAACTTGTTGAGGGGACATTTAACCAAATCTAACCAAATTTAGTGTATGTTTATACGTGACCCTGTGTAGATGAAAGCAAATCCAAAATAAATTCATACTTTTTCTTTTGTAAAGACATTAAAGATTCATGCTGTACAATCATTTCCTCCTAGAAGAAGAACGGTTCAAAGAAATGTCTTGATGGATGCTCAATCATCCAGGTTAGTAAATCCCAAAAGGTTGATTCTGTTCATCTGGATGTTTACCGTGGGAGAAACGTTTCATCACTCATCCAGGTGACGTCTTTAGTCTCAGCTGACTGCAGCTTTCACCAACTTTATAAACGATGCATTTGCATAATAACTGAACGTAGCCGACTGAATGAACGATGGGCTGTGAAGTCACTTCCTTGATCATTAATATGCAAACTGACCTCACAGCCCATCGTTCAAAGAAATCATTAAAAATGGTCACGCCCATGATGGATGTTTGTAAACTTCTGACCACAACTGTTAATAGAGTCCAAATATGATGAGCAAGCCTCTTCTTTAATACTTGGTTATTCACAGTATTTTTTGTATAATTTCTCTTTGCTTGCAAACCAAAAATGGTAAAATGAATAAATCCTGTGAAATTGTAACAATGCTGCTTCAACTGTTTTGATTAGAATTTCTTCAGTTTTTAAAAACCTTTGTATGAATCTGATCTGTGTTATGAAACACTGTTCGTTCGATCTTCATTTACCTTTTCTATCATCGATCTGTATCTTCTTCACATTTCCTTCTTTCCCTTCCTCGGTTAGTTAAATAGCTTTTATTTCCCCACTGCGTTTTAAATTGTGACATTTTTATTCGGACATCCGCGAGCTCTTGCCAAAGCTAACATTTGGCCCCAGAGCAGAGTTTACGAAATAAAAATGCCTTCAGTTAATCATCAAACTCGAGCCTGTGGCCCTATTAATCACACAGCTTCTTTTGTGTTTGCAGAGATTGGACCCGTTACAATCACAACAGACCCAAAGAAGTTCCAGTATGAGCTGAGAGAGCTGTACGTTCAGGTGGGTTCAGAGTTCACATCTATCAGTCAAAGGAAACCGAGGCTGAAGCCTGGATGCTCAGGTCATCTGGCTTTGATAAAGGCAGCAGGCTCATGTCTGATCAGCTGGTAGAACAACTTGCTGAGCTTATTAAGAAATTTTATCATTCATACAACATCGGATGATGAAAGAGCTTCAATTAGTGTTTTCATCTTAAGCGGATGCCTATCCTTCATGTAACTGGGGCCATGAACCTATTAAATTAAACGATCGTTTGCTGACTTTGATGCACAAAAGCCCCGAAACTTCACCCCATCTTTACCTCCCCTGTCATTACAAAGAAATGCATAAACAAAAACATACAATGGATGGACAGCTAAAGCATTACTGCCAGCTCTGCATATTTCTGTAATTAGTTTGGTACAAAAGGGAAGTTGTACCAGAGGTTTCTGATATATGATTTGAAGCAAAGCAGAGAAGCTGCAAAGCGAGATGCATTCACACGTGATGAAAGCGAGACAGACGCAGACGAGTACCATTCAGAGGCCCTTTGAAGAAAGACTTTGGCGAGTGTCTGTGCATCCTTGGCATGTCCTATTGTTAATCTGGTGTGCGTAGCATGGAAGGGATCCAGTTTCCTCTCTCTTGCTGTTTCATTCCTGAGTCTGTTTTTCTTCCCCTCACCTCTTCACCTGCACAACTCCTGAAGAGGCTTTGGCCAAAGAGCGTGGAAAATAGACTCTTTGGAATTGATATTTTTCTTAAAATTGAAAAATGTCTGTCACGAAGGCAGTTGTGTTTCAGAAGGGAGAAAAAGTCAGGCCACACTTCAAGAACCGACGTGCGTTGGGGGTTGGCTTAGCCTTATTGTTTGGGACAGTGGGGGAATGTGGGAGTGCAACATTGTCCAGAGGGGAGATGGTGGAGTTCAGAGGAGTAAGAGGAGTCCTGTCTCTTTACCTACCACCCAAATCCCCCCACTGTGGCTCACCCCGTTCCAGATGTTACTCTTGGGGGTTATGCATCCTAGCTTGGTACTGAACCCTGCAGACAGACAGACAGACAGTAATGTGTCTGCTGGAATGCAGCAGAGAATATTTATCTTTGACCCCACCGACGAGCCAGAGAGAAGAGTGGAAAGGAAACAATGAGCATTCATACATTTCCCTGCATATTTTCTATTTGATGTGCCGTTCACTATATTCTAGATTGTAGAGCTAGAGTTACTAGATTTTATCAGTGCTTTGGATTTTTTTCAAGACATATATTCCACACAGTGTGGCTAGTGGCCAGTTTCACTGCATATAGAGTAAGGCTGCCACAAATGATTATTTTGATAGTCGACTAGTCACCGATTATTTTTGCGATTAGTCGACTAATCAGATCATCATCCATTGGACGTAAAACCTACAGCTTACTGCACCAGCATCATCTGCTCTTATATAACTATCATTAGCTTACAGCTTGAAGCTTTAAGGTATGTGCTAACTAAAAATAAAGACAAGATGATAGTTTATAAAATTTTAATGACATTTGCAGATTGTTTCGGTGAAGTTTAATAAACTCCTTGCCATCTAAAATATAACAGGACACCGGAGTAAATTCTCGAGCATCTCACACTTCTGATAATCAGCTGTCTGCTTGACGTTTATTCAGCTGTGTAAAAACTATAACTTTAATCTCAGCCAAACTGATTTACTCAGGAACAAATAAAATACTAAAAAAAAAGCCAAACAATAACATTTTTAAGTTATCTAAGTGACTTATATATGTTTAACCTGAGTAGCGAAAGACGGCGGTGGGTTTGAAAACGATTTCCCGGCTAATCGTTTTCAAACCCACCGCTGTCTTTCGCTACTCAGGTTAAACATATATAAGTCCGGTGTTCTCACGGCTCTAGTGAGCCTAGCCCCCGGCTAGCTATCGAGCTAGTGGCTAACAGACGTCTCCGAAAACGTCGGAGCGCTTTTGAAAATATGTGGTGTCTTGATAAACTGAGCAGATATTTGAGGTTTACACAGCTACATTCTCGCCTGAAAATATAACAAACGTTTATTTTGTGACCCAGAAAGAATAATAAGAGTAATATTAAAACTAACTAGCTGCCGCCATTGTTGACAACTGAGCTGGGCTGCGCTATGAATTCTGGGACACAGCTTCTTCTTCTTCGGGGTTTAACGGCAGCTGGCATCCTTGTACATGCAGTGCTGCCATCTTCTGTTTCAGTCCGTTATTACACTCTTAAATCCTACTACTTATTCCTGCGTCTTTTGGGATCTTACAAAGCTTCAAACGTCGCGTCGACTATTAAATCAGTCGTCAACGATTTTAATCGACGTAATCGTGACTAGTCGACTAATCGTGGCAGCCCTAATATAGAGTCCAAATCAACCAAACGTTTTGCCATAAATCTCATTCAAACTCATTTAAATTTCTGTTGGTGGTTCACTCACTCACACTTAGGATAGTTAAACTCACAAACTAGTTTTTGATGGCTGCCTTTTTTCTCTCAGGGAGGTGGAGACTGTCCGGAGATGAGCATCGGTGCCATTAAGATTGCCTTGGAGATCTCCTTGCCCGGATCGTATATCTATGTCTTCACTGACGCGCGCTCTAAAGATTATAAGCTCACCCATGAGGTCCTGCAGCTCATTCAGCAGAAACAGTCGCAGGTTTGGATTTTCTTTTTCTTTCTACACTCAGTAATATCAACGAGCTCAGATTCAAAGTGACCATGTTTTTCTTATCTTGTCTGTAGGTGGTGTTTGTGTTGACCGGAGACTGTGACGACAGGACTCACATCGGTTACAAAGTATACGAGGAGATTGCCTCGACAAGCTCTGGGCAGGTCTTCCATCTAGATAAGAAACAGGTCAATGAGGTGAGAGAAAACTTTCTTCTTTTAGCTTTTCAGCACGTACAAGCATTCAGGTACAACCATTTGTGGTTTCAAGAGGTAATTTGGTTGTAGTGATCGAATCATTTAAACTCATCACAGGTTTTGTTCCTAAGCTGTGTACTGTAAATAAAATGGCAGCAGAAGGTTTTACAGCCTCCTCACGTATTTCACTATGCCCACGCTCGAGTCTGGTCTCCAGATCAAGTGTGCAGGAAACATTTAGTTGATTGATGTGTACCGTAACTCTTTTTAACTTTTCCAAGAAATGTAAATCATCAGTCTTGGACTGAGAAACGACTCGAAGCCGGAGTTTTAAATGGTATTGCTGTTTTACTGCTGTAAGATAAGATCCCCTGCTAGGGAACTGAGATGTATAGATTTTAAGCAGTTTCATATTAAAATTCAGAAATGCTTCATTTTTCTTTCTTGGCTTGTGAGCAGCATTTTTTGTCAACATCAAATGCATTCTGGTCTGGAGGTGTGCAGACAAATGAACGAGTGAAGTGGTTTGTAACTGGCTGTCAAGGTTTCGAGGGCAGGACTCAGTCGCAGGACTCACGCTGGGTAAAAGTTAAAAGATGGTGCATGATACATTGTAGCTACAGCCACCCTGGGGCGCACTGACAGAGGCGAGGCTGCCGGACACTGGCGCCACCGGCAACATGGGGTCAGTATCTTGCCCAAGGATATTTGACATGCAGCCAGGAGGCAGCCTGGGATCGAACCACCGACCTTCTGATTAGTGTCTGACCTGCTCTGCCACCTGAGCTACAGCCACCAAGGTGCAAAAAGAAATGACAACATGCTCACTGGAGAGGTAAAAATGAGGCAACAAGACTAAATTTCAATCAGATAATGCAGTCATCATTTTCCCAAGGCCTTTTTGAGATGAACGCTCTCACAAGCGCATGTTCCATCACATGTCCTGGATTAGTTTTCTATATCACTTAAGTCTCTATTTATATAAGCAAATGAACTTCATTTAACATGATATTTTGTCAGGTGTTTGAATACAGATTCAGGGTCCTATAACTATACACCATATATGTGTAACTTATGGATTCTTCACATTTCCTTTCCATCGCTGTAGGTTCTTAAATGGGTGGAGGAGGCAGTGCAGTCCTCAAAGGTCCACCTGTTGTCCACTGATCATTTCAGTGGAGTCAGCAACACGTGGCAGATGCCCTTTGACCCCAGTCTCAAGGAAGTCACCGTGGCACTCAGTGGCCCGGCTCCTGACATTGAGATCAAGAACCCCCAGGGTATGATGAATGTAAACCACATGTCAACATGTTTCCTAAAAAGCTTCGTTTATGATGTATTTTTTTTTGCATTGTTTATAGAATTCACTAAAATGTGTATAAATTATGTATTCATTCATTTAAAATGATGAATAATGAATAATAGATACATTTGTGCAGCATTCAATATTGTGCAAAAGTACTGAGTCATTGCTCATTTCTTATATAAGAGCAAGTGAAATAAGTGCAGAGCTGTTGTAACATGTGCAGCCATGTATGCAAATACACTATAGAAAGCAAAACTAGAGTTTGTACAATTCTGATGAACTCTTGTTCTTCACTGGCTGAACTCTCTTAGGCAAGCGCTCCTGTTTCTTTAAGTAGTCTTCAGGAATAGTTTAGGCTTCTTAAAGCACATTCAGAGTTCTTCTTTCGACTGCCTTTCTTCCTTTGTCTGTCTGATCCCACACGGCTCCAGTATGTTGAGACCTGGGTTCTGGGGAGACCAGTCCATGACTGTTAGTTTTCCATAGTGTGTGTTTTTTTTCTCTCTATCGGGGATGCTTTAACTGCTTTGGTAGTGTGTTTGGGATCACTGTCATGCAGAAAAATGAAGGCAGTCAGAAGCTTTCCAGGTGATATTGCATGGTGGATCAAAATTAACGACTCCAACCGAGAAAACAGCAAAGAGGGGAAATACCACAACAAACATGCACAAACGTTTGACCCACAGCATGCATTTAAGTTGCATGAATCTAATTTCTTTACTGCCGGTTAGGGATGGTTGTGATATCAATAAGAAATCGGAGTTGCTAAATTCTTATCAGTTATCCCTGTCCATGTTCATAATTGTGTCTATTATGACAAGATCCCAAAACCACTAGGGGTGGGGGAAAAATCGATACTGTGTAGCATGGTGATATTTTGTTTGCTAATAATGTATCGATACAGGGACAGCAGAAATCGATATTTTGTTACAAAAAAGGTTTTTATGCTCTGACTTCAGAGCATGTTGATCCTTTTTCTGAGCAAGAATCCTGACATTCCTTCACTGTCCAAATGTGTTTAACTTGTTTTTGGCAGCAATAAACATGACAGTTTACTTATTTTAATTTAAGACATATTTTATTTTAATTAAGTTTAAAACTTTTTTATTGAATGTAAAATTATATTTTGTTTTAATTTACTTTCAAATTCTTCAGTTGCTGAAGGGGCTGCATAGTTTTCATAAACTGCATAGTTCAGAATAGCTATAATTGTACCAGATGGTTGATTCAGTTAAGTTGGACTAGACTGTAATACAAACCGTTCAGTTTGTCAACAATAAAACTGAAATGAGAGAAAGACTGAGTGTGAGACTTTGATATTAGAGAAAATGAATATTGATAAAGTTTACCTTTATGTACAGAATCTGAATATCGCAAAATATTTAAAAAAAATTGCAATAATATCGTATCGTAGGATGTATGGTGATTCCCACCTCTAAAAACCACAGTCTGAAATGAAACCATGACAGAGCCTCCAAAATCAGCTTTGTTTCTTTTTTTAGTTTCTCTGGAATTTAGAGGAGATTTCTCTATGTGCAGTATGTAAAATACAAACTCTGCTTTCTAGCTTTGTGAGAAGCCAGAGAGAAGCTACAGTGAAGTGACAGGTGTTGTTGTCCCATGTGGCGCGCACACACAGTGCAGATAGCAGAGTCAGCAGAACAGACGAGCGTCAGCTCAGGTTTCACAGGAGTTGTCGTGGCCGAGTGGTTAAGGCGATGGACTAGAAATCCATTGGGGTCTCCCCGCGCAGGTTCGAATCCTGCCGACAACGGCACAATGCTTTTCTCAGCCGTCAGACAGTTAAAGAGCAAACTAACCCTGACAGGCTGTAGTTGCTGATTTTCTGAGAAGACATGAAGGGATAATCACATAATGAAAAGAGAATACTGCAAATATGAATACTAACTGAGGGACCAACGTCTTAATGCATGCTCAATCATCCAGGTAAGGGAATCTCAAAAATCTCTGTTCATCTGGACGTAACAGTTTCAGTGGCAAAAGTTTCAGGTCCCACTGAGATCTGGGAAGACTACGGCTATGTCCACACGTACACGGGTATTTTTGAAAACGGAGATTTTCCGTTTTTGTTTTAAAAAAATAATCCCGTCCACACGTAAAGGCAGAAATGAAGGAAAACGCTGCTAGGAACATGCCAAAGCAGCAGGTGGCGCTATATTCCTAACCGTGTAGAAATGTTGGCCAATCAGAAGTCTAGAAGCCTCGGCGGGAAAAAGTAAACAAAGCTGGGGCATAGAAGCAGAACCGAGTCGTCTGTGTGGAGGGACAGTAACTGTGTGTGTATATGTAAGCATTTAAACGCTGTAGAGACAATTAACAGTAACAGTATTGTAGAAATTCATTTCACCGAAACAATAACGTGGCGCACAGTGTGACGTCAAAAAAGGCGCACACCTTTGACGCTGCGTTTTCTCGTCCACACGTAAATGCAAAAAACGGAGTTTTAGAAAATATCCACCCTGGACGGAGTTTTTAGAAATCTCCGTTTTCAGTGACCGAAAACACAGTTTACGTGTGGACGAAAGGTGCAAACACATAGAAAAATCTGCGTTTTCAAAAATACCCGGGTACATGTGGACATAAACCAGGACTAAAAGCTAGAATAGAGTAAATATAGAAACCAGTCACATGATGCTAAAGTAATACATAGATCAAAACAGAAATCCTAAATTGAAAACAACAATTTAAAAAAAGGACTAATTATCTAAAACAGCAACTAGACGATACTAACATGTAGAAACATATCATATAGTAACTTAACTACAGTGTTCGAAAGCGTCTTTTCTGTCTGCCATAGTAAAGACTGCAGCAACATCTGGGATGCATACATTGCGCACATGTTTTAATTACAGTATCTTGGCTAATGTATCAAAGACATCTTGGATGATTTATAAGACGTGCATCAATCCAGCAGCAAGAGTTAAGAATTAGGCTGTATAATTCAAAGCTGTAGAAAAGGTAAATAATTATCTCACGGTCCATGTCGATGTTCCTCCAGGGAAGCTTGTGGGGGAGAGTGATGGCCTCACTGAGCTTTTGCACATTCCCAACTCTGCCAAAGTTGTCAACATCAAGGATCCACAGCCTGGGATGTGGTCTATCAAGGTAAACGATTCATTCTTTAGCAGAAAATGTGTGTAAAATAACAGCCTGCTAACAACTACCATCGCTGGACTGCTTTTAAGACCGCTTACTGGAAATAGTTGAGCGGTGTAGCCTTGAAACGAGGTAACAACGTAGATCCCAGGAGGGAGCCGTGGCCTTGAAGAAGGTTCAGAACTTGAATTACTGCAGTAATATATCAGCATGTTGAGATACAATGATATGTAATCAATTTAACATGCACGCTGTCTGGTGAAGGCATCTCAGATTCCCAGTGAATCAAAGCATGATCAGAAAAACACACGTGAGCCCTGAAATGGGTTTTAAAGTAACACTGGGGGATCGAGACGATGTTTAACATTCAAAGCTCTGCTCCTGTCAAATCTTTTAACCCAGCTGTCGCACGTCGCTGCTGCTGTCAAAGCCAGATGTTTTGGATTTTTTTAACCTGAGTGATTTGTCGGCGTTGTCTCAGTGTTGCCTCTGAGGCCCCTGGTGGTGCACTCATCTCTGCATCTCTGTTTTTTGTTGTGTGTGTGGAAAAAATGTTGACTCAGCGCTTCCTCTAATAAAAAAGTGTGCATCAAACTCTGGGAGGTGCATATGAGCGATGAGAGAGCATTAATGGGTGAAATATTTGTATTGCTGTAGCTTTTTGTACACGTTGGTGCAATATTACTCTCTCTGGCTTTTATATTACATGATATTCCACAGTATATACTAGGGCTGCCACGATTAGTCGTCTAGTCGCGATTATGTCGACTATCAAAATCGTCGACGACTGATTTAATAGTCGAAGCGTCGTTTGAAGCTTTGTAAGATCACAAAAGACGCAGGAATAAGTAGTAGGATTTAAGAGTGTAATAACGGACTGAAACAGAAGATGGCAGCACTGCATGTACAAGGATGCCAGCTGCCGTTAAACCCCGAAGAAGAAGAAGAAGCTCTGTCCCAGAATTCATAGCGCAGCCCAGCTCAGTTTCCAACAATGGCGGCAGCTATTTAGTTTTAATATTACTCTTATTATTCTTTCTGGGTCACAAAATAAACGTTTAACATATTTTCAGGCGAGAATGTAGCTGTGTAAACCTCAAATATCTGCTCAGTTTATAAAGACACCACATATTTTCAAAAGCGCTCCGACGTTTTCGTAGACGTCTGTTACCCACTAGCTCGATAGCTAGCCGGGGGCTAGGCTAACTAGAGCCCACCGGACTCCCGGCTAATCGTTTTCAAACCCACCGCCGTCTTTCGCTACTCAGGTTAAACATATATGTCATTTAGATAACTTAAAAATGTTATTGTTTGGCTTTTTTTATTTTATTTTATTTGTTCCTGAGTAAATCGGTTTGGCTGAAATTAAAGTTATAGTTTTTACACAGCTGAATAAACATCAAGCAGACAGCTGATTATCAGAAGTGTGAGATGCTCGAGAATTTACTCCGGTGTCCTGTTATATTTTAGATAGCAAGGAGTTTATTAAACTTCACCGAAACAATCTGCAAATTTCATTAAAATTTAACAAACTATCATCTTGTCTTTATTTTTAGTTAGCACATACCTTAAACACTTAAAGCTGTAAGCTAATGATAGTTATATAAGAGTAGATGCTCCTGGTGCAATAAGCTGTACGTTTTACGTCCAATGGATGATGATCTGACTAGTCGACTATCAAAATAATCGTTTGTGGCAGCCCTAGTATATACGATGCTTCTATTTTGTAGTTCTTTCTTTTGTTTTTTAGACAAAATAGAAATTAAAACAAGCCCTTTTCAGCTGTATCTGCTGCTAACCCACAGGTTAAGCCACTGCTGCGGTCTGTCTCTTTTCAGATTGTTTCCTTATTCCTCCTGTGTGACAGAGAAAACACTCCCTGATACACAGAATTACCTCACGTGAACCTTTCCAGGTTTTAATATGTTGTTTATATTTGTTTTTCTCTACTGGGGGTACTGGTAAGTGAAACTCTGAGATTGAAATATGCACTAAGGTGAATCGTCTGTAGTGTTTGTTTTATATCTGCTTAAAAAGCTCTCAGGAAGCTTTGAGTTCTGTGCTGACTTAAGTCATCCAATGTGATCTGTGTTTGTAGAAGTGCTGATGGACATAAACAGACACCAAAAAAAGAGAGACAGCAACTTTCTGTCTTAATCATGTCATCCAGTCGCCTCTGCTGCTGCCCCCTTCCCGACATTCACTCCCGTTCTGTCACTTACTGAATATTCCTTCCTCTTTCCGGCCTTCTCCCCTCCCCAACACATTTAGTCCTCTAATTCTCTCCCTTAGAGACTCAGGGATCCACTGCTCAGCTTAAACTCCCAAAACATCTTGTTTTTCTTTTCAGAAAGTGGCTTTTCCAGACTCAGTTCCCCACATCACTCTAACAGGCTTTTAGACGTACATATCTCCTTGTCATCTGTAGCTGTATTTCCCAGGGCACCCAAAGAAATGTGAATAAATACTTGAGGGGGATTTAGCTCTTCTACCATGCTGGGTTTCTGTAACGCTAATGGCCCATGACATCCCAGTGTAACGCCCAGACCACAGATTTTTGTGTGAAAAGGAATTTGATCCATTTTAATCTGACTTTAATTGGATAAAGTAGTGATGTGTTGAAGCCAGGTTCACCCAATTATCAGCACCTGCTTCTTCACATAATTCTTGCAACATTAATCTCACTTTTGTTTAATTTAATTTAATTATAAGTTATAAATATACGCCTCTGTTATAAGATAACAGAGGCGTATATATATATATATATATATTTTGCCAGCAGTAAGGAACTCTGTGGTACAGCTGTCTGTCAGCACCACATATTTACTGCACAAAAAAGGGATCTAGGGATATGAATTACAGTGCAGACTTTCCATATGCTTACTTTGAAGAGTGTGTTTACAGAATGTTGTAACCCATGATAGGAATGATAAAGTTTTAATTTGAAAAGTGTGTAAAATAGCTTAAAGCTTCCCCGGGCACTTTTTCATTAAAGTCATTCTGACTCATTTGCTTGCAGTATATCACAGGACTCGCACAAAGAAAATAAACTGAAATTATAACCAGATGCAGCTACTAACAAATTATAGGATGTAACAAAGGCATTCGCTCAAATTATACTGTTTTTTGTATAGATGCACGCTTAATGTAAGGAAATCCCAGAAAGTTGGTTCTGTTCATGTGAACGTTGTTTTTAGTGTCACTCACCCAACGACTTCTTCACTTCTGCACATTTGCTTTAGTTTTTCAATGAATTAAAGTCGTAACCAATAAAAAAAACTATTACAGCTCTGCGCACGAATCCAATCAGTGATTCTTCAGAAAGCAAATAAATGTCTCAGCACAGATCTGATTCAGCTGAGCGCTGGTGTATTCAGGCCTGGACAGGTCAGTCTGTATGGGTGGGCGTGAAATTGGGAAATGGGAGTGGTTTTAATTGCACTCACTGTTCTTTGCCTTTTCTAAAGGAGTGACCTTTGAAGAACCTCTCTCCTAATTATCCCCTCAGTTACAACCAACTAAAGATCGAGCGTAATGCTGTGGCAGCCAGTAGGGTGGGTTTAATGCAGGCATTAGCCTTTGAGGCTGAACCAAATCCCCTCATTATCTGAGCAATTTCACCTATAGTTTAATAATTGTGCTCATCTTTGCCTGCAGGCTCTGCACTATCCTATTTAGTAGTTTTCTCTTTACTGTACGTCAGATAGAACATAGTCATTAATAAATGCAGCAAATTCACAAACTCTTTTTCATTTCAGGCGATTGCAAATGACAGTTTAGGTTTGCGTGCCTTGTTTTGCCCTGTGACTCAGTGTCTGTGACACCACCGACGTCTTTCACCTTAGGTGAGGGGTTTCCACCTCTCACCAACATATACTTCATTGTAATTACTCTGTCTCTATTTTTCAAAGCTTCAAATCACCTCCACATGATGAGGACCACATGAGCAATTACCTGCTCTCTGATTATAGTCGTTGTGTTTAAAGTGATTCTTAGACCAAATAGGTCATCTCCCGATTGAGATGTAAGATATTAGGCTGTTAGCAGTGGCTTTGTCAAAGTGGCGTGTCTGTACATGTGGGGGATTGTTGGCATACAAAAGACCCAAAGCTGTGTCTGTCATTTACACCACTCAGCGCCGCCTTTGATGACCCACGCCCTCTTCATTTGTTTGAATCTGAGCTATTATAGTTTCACGAGTTCTGATCAGCTGATCAGGTTTTCCAAATTCAATAATTAGTTTTAGTCGTTTTATATTTTTCAAAAGCCTAAAATGTTTTAGTTTCGTTTTAGTAACTATAACAGCCTTTTGGTGAATCCTATAACTCTGTGCTCCCAACCTTTTTTGCACCACGGACCAGTTTATGTCCAATAATATTTTTACGGACCGGCCTTTAAGGCGTCGCGGATAAATACAACAAAATAAAACCAGTACCGGTACCTAGAGCAGGGTGATATGACCAAAAATATTTATCACGATATACATTTGAAAATTTGCGATAACGATATAACTGACGATATAATTGACACTAGACAAAATACTTTACAACTCCACAACTTTATTAGTGCAAAAAAAAAAAAAACATCAATGTATTTTCACTTAAACAAGCAGCTGTTTTTTATGTGCATTAATGTTATATAAAAATTAACAGTGCAAATGCAAATTCCTCGCTGACAGTTTAACCAAAAGGCATTTCCAGTGGAAACTGGCCGACATATCCTCAGCATAACCATGTATAATATCCACAACACTTAAAAGAGGTTATACACACACAATACGGTAATATTATGTTGAAGCACAGTACGTATCACTCCGCGAGGCTCCGCCTACGATAGCCGTAATGCTCCGACAATCCATCAAGCGGTGCGGTGTCGTAGCTTAGCAAAGTCGTACTGAAACATAAAATCGTTTCGAGGTCAGTAAACACAACCAGAGTTCATACATAAGGCACACGGGATTATAAGGAGCACTGTCGATTTTCAGAAAAATCAAAGGATTGATTTTAAGTGTGTCGTATTTTCCAAACAACACGGTAATAACGACGGCCCGCTAGCATGTGCTACCAAAAATAGTGCTTTGTTGTGTATCTGACGGACGAAAGCCAAACCAGTTCCACACCAGTGAAGCTGCAGCATTTTTACAAACCAGTTCTGGTTCATCTGTTTCATTTAACGATCCGCTGTCTCTCTTCTCATTCTGCGTCGCAGCCGTGTCCGTATGTAAACAAAGGCACTGCGCATGCGCGTTTTACCCATATTCTATCACGATATTTCATTTTCCTATCGTTGCCCAAAATTACACCGGTATTACCGTGAATGGTATGATATAGCCCAGCCCAGGTACCAATTTTATTCATAACACACAGGAAAAGACCCAGGGAAGCAGAGTTAAAATCCCTGTTAACCATAAATTTCACACCCGAGCTTCAACTCTCGCGGCCCAGTACCAAACAGCTCACGGACCAGTACCAATCCGTGGCCCGGGGGTTGGAGACCGCTGCTATAAATCATATCGCCATTAAGGATCAGCTTGGATCAAACATCTGAAATTTAAGAATAAAGGTTCATCCATTAAGAATTCTTGGTACCTCAAAGACAGTATCTGGTAAAATATGGACCTAAAACACTTCTACCTTTTTTAATACAGACCGCAAGTGAAGGAAGGCACTCAGTCCGTATCTCAGGTCTCAGTACCATTGACTTCCGAGCTGGGTTTTCCAGGAAAGCCACCATGGACTTTAAAAAGACATCCAGTAGGCCAGTTCAAGGTCGGTAAAGGAAACATTTAAAAACTTTGGAAACAACAGGATGCGATGTTTGTTTGTTTTGTACTTGCTGTTTTTTTGCTTCCATCTTTTGAGATGTCAGAATATTCCACATGAGGACACAACACATGTTGATTTTCCAGGTATTCCCACCCATATCCTTCTGAACACCACTGGACTCTCTCCTCCTGCTCGACCTGACAGGCTGGAGCTCCTGTCTATCTCTGGCACAGTGATCAAAACTTTGCCAATCCGGTACTACCCGGACCGTCAACCGTACAACCTCTGGAACATCACAGAGTTCATACCACCCAACGAGGCCTTCTTCCTGCGAGTGACAGGATATGACCGCGACGGTTTCTTGTTCCAGAGAGTCTCGAGTGTTTCCTTCTCCAATATTGTACCTGGTCAGTGATGCATATTATTAATCATATTTAGATGGATATATAAAAGGTTTCCTACCAATTTGCTTATTAATTTTCCTGAATCAGTGACTTCATTTGCTTCTTTATCTTCCCGTTAGATGCTCCTAAGGTGCTGATGCTAGCCAAAACTCATGGTTACTACCTCCAGAGAGGGATAATCAAATGCCAGGTAGAGAGTTTCATCCCTTTCACACTGCGCTTCAGCAGGGATGGAGGACGACTTGGGGTGGACCAACTTTTCAGGTGAGCAGCAGCTGTCAAAATATCACAATCCGCATCCGTATGTATTTCATCAAAAGTTCAAGTCCTCCATGTCCTATTACTATTAAGTGTTAAGATTAACACATTCTGCTTAGGACCACTGTGATTCAAAGAAGACTGATTTTTCAATCTGTTGTCGTTTATATTTGGAGTCATGCTCTTTTCTGCAACCTATGAAAAAACCCTAAATCTATTCGAATGTTTGCCAGACCATATGCTTACTCAGATCTCAAAACTGGTCTTTAAGGGACAGGTGAGCTCTGAAAAGTCATCTTTATTGGGGCAAGCGTTAAAGACTTAAACACCTTCAGGGTGTTTTTATGAATCATTTTGGCTATGTGTGGCTTGTTGGTTATTGTTAATGTCTTTAATTGTTACTACATTTTCAGGCTTTGTAAGAAAATGTATAATGTCCTCAACAGAGTTTTTATTTTGTTTCCATCTCGACATTAAATTCAGTTAAATTTTACAGAGATGAGTTGGTAGAGTACCAAAAGGATTCTTAAAAAGCAAAGAAGAAAGTAAATCTGCTGGTTGTTAACAGTTTTTCACAAATTTCCTGTGACTCTGTCATTCTAGTGAGTCTGACAGTGCATTATGGGAAATAGCCGAGGTAACTCTAAAGGACGAGGGTTACTACGAGTGCATTGCCATCAGCAGCGCTGGAACAGGGCGAGCTCGGACCTTTCTGGATGTATCAGGTAAACAAGACTGTCAAGACTGACCCAAAGTTTATTGCTCAAAACTCATGAAACTAGTCGTTTCTAGTCGTTTAAATAAGACTTGTGTTTTTAAAAACTATGATCTGAGTCTCTAGTTCATGTTATGGATTACAAATTATGGAAGTAACATAAATGGGGGCTCGTCCGGGATCTTTTGGGCTCACCGTCAGAGAACTCAGGCACAAATCACAGACAAGCCTCCAATTTTCACAAATTTGCTTTAGATGTGTGACAAATAATGAGAACCTACAAGATTTTTGTTTAAACAAAAGAGAATTCACAACACAAACACAACAGAGAGTCGAACCAAGGTGGAGGCGAGAGATGGTTAATCCGGGCCAGCTTTTATTGCCTGTAAGCTAGTTGTTGTCTAATGCAAGTATAAACAGTGTGGGAGAGGCATGACAATACAACAAAATGATAAACTAAGTTAAAGTAATTCTCAGAATTTGTGTTGCTGTGTTATTGTTATTGTGATTATTAGTGAGCTACCCTCCATCACTACATTACATGTTGGGGTGATCGTGGCTCAAGAGTTGGGAGTTCATCTTGTAATCGGAAGGTTGCCGGTTCGAGCCCCGGCTCGGACAGTCTCGGTCGTTGTGTCCTTGGGCAAGACACTTCACCCGTTGCCTACTGGTGCTGGTCAGAGGGCCCGGTGGCGCCAGTGTCCGGCAGCCTCACCTCTGTCAGTGCGCCCCAGGGCAGCTGTAGCTACAGTGTAGCTGCCATCACCAATGTGTGAATGTGTGGATGACTGGATATGTAAAGCACTTTGGGGTCCTTAGGGACTAGTAAAGCGCTATATAAATACAGGCCATTTACCATTTTACATTAAATGAGCCATGGCTGCTGGCCAGGAACGCTTACAGGCATTAGACTGTCAACAGATGTAAATGAAGTCTGATCGATCTGCAGGCAGGGCAATGAGCAATTCAAAGATTGATTGATTTAATGTCCCGTACAATGTTTAGAAAACAACACTTAAAAGATAAAGGTTAAAAAAAGGCTACACACACAGGTTTACACACACACACATGTTGGGTATTCATATCTTGTGAGGACATCTAATTGACATAATGCTTTCCCTAGCCCCATGCCCTAACCCTAACCATGAAAAATGAATGCCTAACCCTTCCCCTAAACCTACCCATAACCTAATTGTAACCTTAACAGAACCACATTTTTAGTCTCAAAAATGCCTTCAAACTGATTAAGACTGGGATTCCCTACAAAGATATGAATGCACACACACACACACACACACACAAACACACAAAAGCTGTGGACCTATGGCTGGAATCTATGTCGCAGTCAACGTGGGCTAAAGTTTATAGTTTCTCCTGCAGTCGAGCCCATGCAGAGACACTGCACGATGGCAAGATTAATGTAACTTAATGGAGCGTAAAACATGATGCTGTAATCCATGCCTCAGTGCAGGTCTGTAATGGAGCCTATGGTATGGCTTTTGTGAGTCATTTGTAAAGAAATGAGCTGTGGCTACAGTGTAAGATGAGAAAACATAAAGCTGCAATTAAGCTGCGGGATGTTCAAGGAAAAAAACATCCCACTGATGGTTTGGTTGATGGTCACTGACTTGGATGCACAGTTTTGATAAAGCAGCTGAGCTTAACCACAGATACCGACTGTTCTCCACAACGAGAAAAAAGATCACGTAAATCATTTTTTGGATGATCATTTTATCACTCTAAGCCCTGAGCAAGGACAGAACCAGAAGGGATCATATAGAGGTTTATATGTTTAGTCTCATCACCGGGCAAAATAACAATTATGTTTCCAAAATTCTCTGCAGAGTTTTTATTTTTCAGACACAACCTGTCCTGTCGTAAGATACCAGAAACAAACACATGAGTCTGAATTCATTCCATCTTTTTTGTCCAGTTTTCCCAAGAAACTTTCGGCTCTGTGGATTTCACAGAGCTTCATCTGCATGATTATTGCCAAGCAAGGTTGAAAGACGCTTTGTGAAACAGAAGAGCAATAGAAGAAGCCAGACAGGGTCCTGTGTAATATATGAGCGTAACTCATTGCGCTGACTGACCTGCTGTGTTTACAGTTCAAAGTTGTGGAGGTAGCTCAGTGCGGCTAACTGTTGCCTTTTATGATGTCCCTAAAATTTCATGAAATAAATCCCCTCTCAGCCACAAGTCCAGCCTTTGTTAGTGAGCCAGCTATACTCTGAACAGGATGACAGGGCCCTGTTTTTTATACACATGCAAACACATAATACCGCCCCTGCTGCCAAACTTATGTCATCCTAATCCCAGAGAGCTATTCTGAAATCCCCAGCATCCTCCCTTTATCAGAGCCAAAGCTTCCACCGCCACATCTTCCATTTCTTTTCTACTTTTCCTTTTATTACCCTTTTCTCTATTTAGCTATGGTTCCACACTGATTGATGACATGACAGGGCTCACAAGATTCTTGTTTTTGACATGATGACGCGACAAAAGATGGACAACAAGCAAGTTTGGTGGATATAAGATCTGACAAATGTTGGACATCATTTGATGTGCGAGCAGAGATGGGCAGTAACGCGTTACTGTAATCTGATTACTTTTTAAAGTAACGAGTAAAGTAAGGGATTACTATCGCAAAAACGGTAATTAGATTACCGTTACTTTCCCGTAGGAACGCTGCGTTACTGCGTTACTAAAACTGTGATTTTTTTTTGCGAGAATGTCTCATGACAGTGACGTAAGCGAGTGCGACGTTCGTGACAACAGCTGTGTGCAGATCAACAATGGATCATATATCGAGTGCAGAGAGAGTATGAGCGTGCAGCGTTTAAAGCGTGGAAGTACTGACCTTACTTTGAGTTTGATTCCATAAAAAGTGACAAAAACATTAGTGTCCGTTGTGCGTGGGAAGAAAACTTCTTTTTACAGCAAAAAAACCCCTAAACAAGCACCGAGTAGCTACGACGTAATGGGAAACTCACAGAGAAACTCGCGGATTCTTCCACTGACCGCTGCACACCTGCACCAGGGTAAACCTCCGCCTACCCCACTCCTGCTTTACAGGTGAAAATAGAGCAACAGGACCGCTAGTCTTTGACTTTATTTATTTTCTGCTGTGTTTTACTTGCATCTATTTGAAAGGCTGAGTGTAAACACACAAAATATTTTATTTTATGTGCTGGAATGTGCAGAAAATAGGTTTAAATATTAAACTAATTTCTTCCAGTCAGAGAATGTTGCAGATAATTAAATGTTTGCATGATGCATAAAGTTAAAAGATTAAAACTAATAAAACAAGTTTTAAAAAGAGACTTTTCCATTTGATTACATTTTATATGATGGATTATGTAGAAAAAGTAGAATTGGGCTGAAAGATCTATCACTTTATCACCTATTCAGGTTGTAAATCGTGTTTTTAAAAAGTAACTAAGTAATTAATTACTTTTTAAAATAGGTCATCAGTAAAGTAACGGGATTACTTTTGGGGGAAGTAGTCAGTAATTAGTTACTGATTACTTTTTTCAAGTAACTTGACCAACACTGTGTGCGAGTGCTTCAAAAGATAACAAAAAATCTTTGCACATCTATTGCAGAAGAACAGACTGAGCAAATGTTGTAAACAGGCAAACTATAAATTATTGCTCAGGCGTGTGAGGACATCAAGGAATACATTTCCAGAGGCTAAGAACAATAGATGTGTATTATTTGACCGATAGAAATCTATGAATTTCTGTAGTTTTGGTCTATCTGTCTGAGCTGTAACTCATATCTCTTTTGGTTGTTAATTTAAAGTTTGCAAACATTTGTGTGTTTCACAGCTTCTGACCAGTCGACCAGTAACTCATAGTTTGTGCAGAAAATTTAGGTTAAAAAACTCCAAAAAAGTCAGGGCAGTTTCCATGATTGGATTCTTTTTGTCGCCACTTACGTAAGTGTCACAAAGAAAGTAACCACTTGCTCTGAACTGCTGTTTATTCTATGATGTCACGTTTTTTCGATGGGTGCCAACAACCTTCATCCTGCTCTCACACTCACACAGAGCCCCCTCCAGCCGTCACAGTCCAGGGTAACGTAACTGCCTCCCCCGGCTCCCGGGCCGTCCTCACTTGCCACGTTGTTAGCACCGTCAGCTTCAACCTCACCTGGCTGAGAGGAGGCCAAGACGCCCGTCTGGACCCACGCGTGAACATCCTCGCCAACCTTTCGCTGCAGGTGTCCGCCGTAACCCCAGATCATTCTGGCTGGTACGAGTGTCACGCTGTAAATGAGGGAGGGGTGACTGCAGAGCGGCTCTACCTCACTGTACAAGGTGAGTTTATGTGTGTTTATGTCTTTATGTGTTCTTAGGTTTTAACCTGCTGACGGTCTGTGCGGCTTTGTACCTGCACCTGCAACTCTCAGCGAACACAACCACTTTTCTAAAATATATGTCTCTTAAGTGCCCCTGCCTCCCTTCCCTCCCCTGCTCCCCATATTTCACTCTTTCGCTTTATGAGATGTGTGAAAATTATTTATGGTTGACTCTCAGGCAACACTGAAGTAGAGTTTTCCATCTCCGGACAGCTCTTATAGTCGTGTTCCTAACGCTTCACTGACACGAGTCGGGAACACTGTTGCATGGATGAAAGAGTGCTGCTATCTATCTGGCCAGGAAACAGTGATGAAAATCCACTTATTAGCACAGGATCTCAGCCAGAAACATTTGAGAAAGGAATTGAGGAAGTATGAATGAGTGAAGAATTTTCTTTCCTTAATTCAATCTGTCCAAATGAACATCCTGTGTTTGCTTGGCTATACAACCAGAGAAGAAGAAAATTCAAACTCCATATGCTGCACAATGTTAGCCTAAATCTCTCCGCATGCTTTACTTCTTGGGTTTCAGTGGTTTTAAAAAAGGCAAATTGGCGTTCTTCTCTTTTTAAATGAGAAGGAGAGCCGTTTACTCAAAGTGGCTTTTATTTTCCTAAATTTAAAGTGTTCTTGTGATCTTACCTCAGAGCAAATTGTTGTCTTTTTAAGTGAATATTTGAAGCTTCAGGCAGCTTTTGAGAGGAACTCTGTCATTTGTCTCGTCTCACTGAGTGACGACTTACACAGTTGACCCAAAAACTGTTTAACTGGATACTTTTTCTCTTTTCTTTAATATCTCCACCTGCTTGTTTTTTGTCACTAGTTTATTTTAACCTGTTTATTGCTATTTGTTTTACTCCTTTTGCTTCTTTCTTTCTTATTTCTCATATTATTTTCTCTGTAAAAAAACCCAGCTGTTAGCAGGCCCTGGGGGTTTCCTAATTACTCCCTGTACAGACCCATCCTAGTGATTAGTCTCACTTTGAAGTAAGCCAAGTCTGCTGACAGCTTCCAACACTTGGACGCTGCACAGTGGAACTTGGGAGTGTGTCTGTGCCGTCTGCCTTAATTTAAAATGTCTTTTCTTCTTTTGATTTTTCTGTTGTGTCTCCACAAATGACCTGTTTAAATGGCAACATGTCACACCATCCGAATGTTGTTTTTAAGCCTTATTCAAACGGTTCTTGTCAGACAAAGTTTCCAGCTAAAAATAGGGCTTTTAATGACCTCTTGCCACAGCTGTGTAGCAGTCGTCGCTTTGTGGTTGTTTAGTCGTTGGAGGACAGAGATAAAGAAATATGTGTTAGTGTGTCCAGGTTTGTGAGTTGTGACTTACAATACTACTCTTTGTAAGTTGGATGTCTACAGTTTGGATACTGCCAGTGAGTCATTAGCATACATGGCCTTTTCAAAATTAGACAGCCACAGATGTAGTCATAGTAGCTGCAGTCTGACAGAGGGGTCAGAGGAAGACGTGTAAAGAGGAGACTCGGGATAAATGAGAGGGAGTGAAGGCGGATGAATGACGCAGAGGTGGGAGAGGATCAAGGGACTGCTGGAGACAAGCCTCCCAGACATATCACATCTGTTGCTGGGTCGGGAGAGGCTTGTTGATATGGTTGTCCTAGTTTCTCTGCTGTCCAATGTCCCCGGTGACACTGTGAGAACTAGAAAAATTTCCTGCGAAAATGCTGTGTGGATGCCTTAATGCTGAAGTTGTCTGCTGAAAAAGCTGAAAAAGTTGCAAGGCGGTGAAGAAACTGAAAATTCTGCTGAAAACAGGTGAAGAAGCAGAATTTTTTTGCTGAAAAGTGGTGAAATGAAATGTTGCTGTGAGCAGGATTCGAACCTGGCCCTCCTGGTCTCAAGGCAGCTACTCATCTCACTAAGCCAAACTCATTCTCACTGAGAATAGGTGGAGAGACTGACAATTGTGCTGAAATGAGCAGAAGCTGCTGAGAATTGTGCTGATAAGAGGTGAAAAGGCTGAAAACTTTGCAGAAAAGAGGTGAATCAGCAGAATTTCTGCTGAAAATAGTTTTTTTTTCTGAAAACAGCTGAGATTTGTGCTGAAAAGAGGTGAAAATTCTGAAAATTTTCAGGTTTTTGCTGAAATTTGTGTTGAAAAAAAGTTAAATAAGTTGAATTGGTAACTGAAAGAAATGTTGCCGTAAGCGGAATTGAACCCGGGCCTCCCAGTCTGAGAACGGCTGCTCATCTCACTGAGCTAAAACACAGCTCAACCGGGCAAGGAAAACTAGTGACCCCACTGATAATGTGGCAGAAATGGGCAAAAAATATTGCATTAAAAATTCAATATCTCAAAAAGTATAGCAGTTATGAGCAACAAAAGTCATAGCAATAATTAGCAGAAAGAGCAGAATTTTTCAAAGTTTGAACGGTGCAAATAGCATGAAAACTGAAGGAGTAGTTAAGCGGCAAAAAACGTACGGAAGCAACCAGAATAATAAAGAATAAAGAGAAACAGGAACTTAATAAGAGGCAAGTGAAGACAGAGAAGAGGGGCCTTGTAGTTGTTCTGGCACTCTTTCCTTTGATCTTGTGTGTTTTCCAGTCCTTAAGATGTTTTTCACAATGGAAAGTCAAATTGTTCTCAAGTCAAAGTTCTAATATGTCAAAACTTGACAGCATTTGGTAAATGTGCTGTATACCTTTTAAAATGTGGTGATTGAAGCACCCAACTCACGTGTGTGTGTGTGTGTGTGTGCGCCTTCATTTTCTTTAAGCGTATTCCCTCAGCTAACCTTTCATAAAGTAATTTATAGATGGCGCACAAGCCAGAGCAGGTTTCTGGCAGGGACGCAGATTTGATGTTTCAGAAAAGTCTCTGCATTAGGAAGAGTCTTAGACGGATTTTCCTGAAGTCGGAAAGGTCGGAGAAACTGGACGTGATTGCAGCAGCGGGAACAGAGTAGAGAAAACACACCCTTAAAGAGAAGAGTTACACATCGTAAATCAGTTGGAAAATCTCTGTATAGCCAGCGTCTCTGGGTCTGGATTCAGTATTCTTTCCTGTGTTACCAATAAAACGAGAATGTGAGGGTGAAAGATGTCCTGTGAAACACTAATGGTTGTCATATCTGCTGTCACTCTTCTCACTACGGTGACAATAAAAGTTGATGCACTGTTACAACGTCTGACTGCAGCTGGACTCGTTCAAAGCACAAATTCCTTGAATCTGTCCACGACTGTGTTTCACTGCAGACCGTGCAGACAGTCGATCTGCAGTAACATGCAGGCGATTCATTTTAGCAACTTGTCTTTTCTTCTAGAGGTGCCCAGAGTGTCAGTAGAGCCGCGCAATCAGACCTTTACGACAGGAAACGATGTGCAGATCAGCTGCTCGGCTAGCGGCTATCCTCCACCTCGCCTGGTCTGGACCCACAACGGCATGTTCATCACGGCGTCCAGCAGGTATAGATTTCCTCTCACACAAACAGAATCAATCATTCTTCTTTATATTAATTATACAACTCGGATTTTTCAGCGCATAGAATAAATGTCGATCTTTTCAGACACAGGATGACTCCCGGTGGCTCTCTGGTTATAAAAAATATGGAGAAAAAGGACGGAGGAGCGTACGGCTGCCTGGCCAGCAACCAGGCTGGGACCCACTCAGTGACCTCCATCCTCACTTACATTGGTGAGCGCACACATTCACAGACACTGGAAGCAAACACAACATTTACTAATATATTTTATGCATCACGTGCACTGTTTTTCTATTTTTTGTTTTTCCAGAGTCTCCTGTAGTGTCTGTGGCATTCAGCGAGATCCTTATTGGTGTTGGAGAAGCCACTGTGATGGCCTGTTCAGCATCTGGAGTCCCCCAGCCTGAGATCTGGTGGTACAAAGGTAGCATCTCAGAGGACGGACAGGCTTAGAAAATAAAGAAAAATGGAAACTGTCAACATATTCAATCAGTTTGGATTACGTATAAGTTTAAGTGCATTTTCCTTTTACGTTTGCACTTCCTCGTCGTTTGCTTTCAGAGGACAGCTGCTTAGTCTGGATGGACTTTTCAATTAACTGCAGCTCATCTGTGTATTATTCTTAGAAGTTAACAGTAACGTCCTTACCAGTAGGATTATTTGGACTCTTAAACCTCTGAAAGCTGCTGTGCTCAGGATTTCACAAAGTAAAAATGTATCCAAATGCATCCTCTAATCTTTTGTGGTTTTATCCAAAGAAAAAAAAAAGAAAAAGAAAAATCAGATGTACAGAAAAAAGTATTTCTAATCAGGTAATCAGACAAATATTATTACGTGTCATGTTATAGTTAATGCATAACTTAGATCAGAAAAAGATTTTTCCATTATTTGCTCACGCCACACCAAAACACTTATTTTTTGTTACGCTGCTGTGCTTGCTCTGTTTTGTAGGCCACGCAAAGCTCCGCCCATCGTCCCTCTTGGAGGTGGACACATCGGGGGGGACGCTGACCATCAAGGAGACCCAGAATGCCGATGCTGGAGATTACACCTGCTTGGCTGTCAACGCTGCTGGCACCGCATCAGGACGGATCTCTCTGAGTGTTGGCGGTGAGAGCGGGACCGAGTTTTGTTCATTCTCTAAAAAGCTGTGTTAATTACTCCGTTTCCTGTGCTGCATGTTGCTAATGTTGTGCAACTGAGGTTTTCTGTCTTTGCTTCTGTTTTCAGCTTTAATATTTGCTTTAAGGGAGACATGTTTTACCATCCAGTCCTATAGGATAGCCAGTGTTGGGGAGTAACGGAATACATGTACCGCCGTTACGTATTTAAAATACAAAATATGAGTAACTGTATTCCGTTACAGTTACCGTTTAAAAAGGTGGTATTTAGAATACAGTTACTTTGTTGAAATAAATGGATTACACGGCGGTACTTCCCTGTTTCATATTGTGGCGGGTCAGGACTGTTTGGGTTTTGTTTGACAGCTACGTTCTGTAGTTCCAGGCGGCAGCGTTACGGTTGCCATGGTTACAGGGTGACGTTCTCTCTCTGCGTGTTTCCTGGGTGAGAGAGGCCTTGTTGTTGTTGTGCTAAGCTAACAGGCAGAATGCTACAGGTATAGCTCTAAAGAATGTAGCATCATGGGCAGTGTAGTCCGTGCTGCAGGGAGAATGGACTGCCATACACGTTATGTGCAGTGTTGCCAACTTAGCGACTTTGTCGCTATATTTAGCGAGTTTTCAGACCCCCTTAGCGACTCTTTTTCTAAAAAGCGACTAGCGACAAATCTGGCGACTTTTTCTGGTGTTATTGGAGACTTATTTATGACGACTTTTTGACGTGAAAGCATGTATCGCTCTTACTCTCAACAAGCAGCGGTGCTGCCGTGGGCGCCTCACCCGTGCCAAAGCGCTCACGGGTGGAGGATAGCCCTCCCCCAGCTGCTATCAGGGCAGGAGACGTTCACGCCTGTGCGTCCAAACGGCAAATGAATCGTGTATGAGCGAAGCCGCTGCTCCGCACTGACTGTAACGCAGTCAATTCTTCTTTTACTGTTATGCTGTTTTGTGGATCACAAGGTTTAAAACTACTTATAAACACACACTCTCACACACACAGTAACTCCACCAGAGTGCCTATTTCGGGTCACTTTTGCCGGTCCAGGCCCGGATAAAGGAGCAGGGTTGGAATTGTGACATTAAAAAACAATAATTGCTAAAAAGAAATTTAATTTGTAGTTCTAAATAAATTCCAAATGCATTTAGGACGTTTTTTACTCACTTTATGTCTCTTCCACGATGTTATTTCTCTCTCCAACAACATAGGTTACAATTACATTAGCATGACAAATTATGCAAATTAGGTGATGACGTCATTTGGCGACTTCTAGCGACTTTTAGGACAGCCAATAGCGATTTTCCTTTCTGAGGAGTTGGCAACACTGGTTATGTGTCTGTGAGCGAGGGAGGGAGAAAAAGGAAAAGTACGAGCTGTCATCGAGCAAAAACGGGAGCTGGAAGCATGTAAATATAATAATAACCACTGCAGCCAAGAAGAGAGCCTGACGAGCCCAGCTGTAAGTAAGCTATTAAGACTCGACTGTACACCGTGTTCGTGTTTTCCTCTGAAACAATAAGTTCTGTTGGAGCAGCCTTTCAACGCCTCTCTCTGTCTCTGCTAGCAAAGTTGACCCAGACAACAAAGTAAAGCTAGTTTTCAGCTACGAGCCGACACAGAACCCACCGTATTAGCCAGAGGTCCCTTTACTACGGTTCGGAGCCGCGGACCTTCAGTAACAGTAATAAATCACAGCAATAGTACATTCATGTAGTTGTAAACAGCATGATAATATATTAAGTAATCCAAAGTATTCAGAATACGTTACTCTCATTGAGTAACGGAATACGTTACAGAATACATTTTGGGGCATGTATTCTGTAATCTGTAATGGAATACATTTTAAAAGTAACCTTCCCAACACTGAGGATAGCTACAGCTCTTACTTTCTTTTCAGGAAGACTAACAAATCCTTCCCTGCAGAAGTAAATTGAAATCCAAATCTGTTAAACAGAAGCAAACTCAGAGGAATTGTGGGTAGTCGTCTCTGTTTGGGACTTTATCCCCTCGGTGAACTCGTGCAGAGCTGCGAAACCTTTTTCAGGGGCCAGATGTATAAATGACATAAGCACATGTTCCCTGAAGATGGTGTTGTTAAAATACTTGTACCTTCACACATATTTAGCACTATACACACGCTTTACTTAGACAACCTGAGTGTGACACATCTTCATACCAAAGACAACAATAGAAGCACTGATTGAATCCTGGCAACGCTTTATTTGGAGCCTTGAAAGATCGTCTTTATGTGCTATATATGAATGCGCTCTTTACCAGACCAAGAACAAAAAGTGTTAAGAAGGTCGTACAGAGGTGGATTCACATGTTTGCAAGGTTAATTGTGCAAACTGTCCACAGTAGCTGTACGCGTGAGTCCTAGAATCGGTAACTAACAACCCAAAACGTGCAAAAAGATCATCTTCTACCCGTTTTGGTCTCTTCACCGCTCTAGCTGCACCCAAGTTCACCGTAGAGCCGTCGGATGTGGCTGTGGACATCGGCTTCAACGCGACCCTGCCCTGTTATGCCCAAGGTTACCCTGAACCAGAGATCACCTGGCGCAGAGAGGACGGCTCGCCACTTTTCAACAGGCCTCGCACGCATGGCACTATCTCACAGAGCAAAGGGCATCTACAGATCACCAGTAAGGTTTTTTTAAGCTGTATATGAATTTACAGATGACTGATACAAACACAGTTATTTTATCCCTTAATGTCCCTCTTTCCTTCAGACCTATGGGTGGGGGATGAGGGGGTTTATATTTGTGAGGCCCAGAATCAGTTTGGCAAGATCCAAACCCAGGCCAGCGTCGCTGTGACTGGATTAGGTAAGAAAAGCTTATTAAATGTCTCATTTCTTTGATACTGTTCTAGCACCGCAACCTCTGAATCGCTCAGTTAGCCCCGTCGCTCTCAAAACACACACGGTTTCCTGGCTGCTGAAGCTTCCTGTGCATCTTGGGAGTTTGTTAGAACCTTGTAAACTCTCTAATTCTGTTTCACAGCTTCTCTTTAGTGGAAAACACACTGAGCTCTTATATGTAGGCCAAAGGTTAGAAGGCAAAGACCCACCCAGATGTTATGCAGCTTCAGCTACTGCAGCTTTTCCCTACTGACAACATGCCTGACAACATTCATGGGATAAAAGAAAGCACATTTTTAATGCTTCCACAGAATGTGAGGGGATAGGTAGCACTTTATTACCTGATCCTTTAAGTAAGTCTGAGCACATCTATAAAATCAGAAGTCTTGGCAGTTTGCTGGTGCGTTCAGGTGCGTGTTCTTCTGAGGAGTGGACGTCCCAGCAAATTCATCTTGAGGTCTAACTGTGCAAAATTCAGAGAGATTGTAAAAAACCCAGAAGCAACATATCAGACTCTACAGTCTGTATGTTAAATGTTAAAGTTCATGACAGCACAATTAGAAAATCCTAACCCAGAGAAAGCCTCTTGTCTCTTAGGTTTGCAAAGTTGCATCTAAACAAACCACAAGACTTCTGGATGTCCTCTGGACAGACATGGTGCAGATGGCCATAATACACAGTGCCATGTTTGATGTAAACCAAGCAGCATATCAGCACAAACGCCTCTTACCGGGTGAAAGTGGGCAACAAGACAATGATCCCAAGCACAGCAACTACAACAGAAGAAAAGAATCAAGGTGTTGCAATGACCTCTGTTTCCTGTTCCTTTAAATTAAGAAAGTTTAAAGCCATCCATGTTTTAGCATTATCCAAACAATCTAGTGAACCCCTCAGAGGACTCACAGATTTGCGTTTTAGTGGCAGGTAAATCACGTGTTGCAATGACCGTAAGTCCAGACATCAACCTGGCTGAAATGCTGTTGGATTGTAAAGCAGCTGTGCCTAAACAAATGCCTGAACTGAACACTGCGTGTTCCAGAATTCCTCCACAACCATGTGACACACTGATAAAGTCGACAGAAAACACTTACTTCAGATTATTGCTGCTAAAAGTGATTCTTTTTTTTTTCTCAAAGATATTTTTATTGATTTAAAGCAACAAAGACAAACAGATACACACAGAATCATTAAACAACAGACAAGTAAGTTTCACAGTGACTGTTTGAACTGAAATATTAGAATACAGATTAATGACACACTCACACGTCTTGTAATTGCTTACATCAGTTTACCCCCTACCCATACCACTCAGAACCCCTATCCCTCAGGCCAGGTAGAAAAAAAATAAAATAAATAAAACAAAATAAAATAAAACAAAAAGGAAAAAAAATAAAATAAAATAAACAAAGCAAAAAGAAAGAAAAAACAAACAACAGAAACAAAAAACAAAACAAAAAAACACACACACATGAAAATAAAAAATACAAAAAAACCATTGCAAATACAACAACAACAAAAATAAGACAAACACTAGAAAAAAATAAAATAAAATAACAACATTTTTTAAAAAATAAAATAAATAAATAAAATAAAATAAAATAACAACATTTTTTAAAAATAAAAAAAATAAATAAATAAATAAAATAACATTTTTTAAAAATAAAATAAATAAATAAATAAAATAAAATAACAACATTTTTTAAAAATAAATAAAAAATAAAATTAAATAAAATAACAACATTTAAAAAAAATAAATAAATAAATAAATAAAATAAAATAACAACATTTTTAAAAAAAAATAAAAATAATAATAATAATAATAATAATAATAAAAAAAAGAAGAAGAAGAAGAAGGGGGAAGGACTTACTGAGTTATGCTGGAAGTCAGGTTCGCAACCTGGAGGCTGGAAAAGTATTTCAGGAATTGCTCCCACTAAAAGTGATTCTTTAAGCTACCGACTGGTGCCGTGCATTCAGTTTTTCTCAGAAACGCACACAGTCCTGAAAACCTCGTTTTTTGCTCGGCTGTGTACCGACTGCAGATGTACGGCAGTTTCTTTTGGCGTGTCCACTGCATGCACGCGTTCCCAGGCTCATCAGGGTGGTCGTCGAATTCCCCTCACCAACACCCTGTTGTCCATCTCCTACAGATGACGTCACCACTGATTGTGTTAACACCCCAAACTATTTCCACAAACGTGATGTTACAAGTTTGTGTTTATATACATACAAAGGCGTGTGCGTGTGGTTCGAGCAGCTGTATAAACACTGTACTTACAGTATTGATGATGCAGTTGCAGGAACAGTCACTCCCTGTCCGTCATACTGAACACACTTTATAAACACTTATTGCCATCGGCGTCCTTGATTTTTACTTCTCATAACGTCCGTAAACTTGTCCAAATGGTGTCCACAGTCTCACCCGTCATCGCGATGAGTCCAGCTGTGCTGAGCGTGATCGAGGACCAGCCGATGACTCTTCCTTGTGTGCTGCTCGGTGGGAATCCGCTGCCCGAGAGGCAGTGGCTGCACAACTACGGCCTGGTGAGGACACAGAGAGGAATTTGATTTTGAAATAGTTTTCCACATCTTGCACACCGTGATTCTTGCCCTGGGTTGAATAAAGAGGATTTCATTCAACTTCTGTCAGGTGACCTCAGACCAGTATGTGTCAGTGAGGAGGGATGGCAGTCTGCACATCGAGAGAGTTCGGCTGGATGACGCGGGTGACTACACCTGCCTGGCTGAGAACGCTGTCGGGGCCGCCAACCACACCACCGCTGTCAACGTTTACGGTAGCAAACAAACGCATAAAATCTCTACACAGACAAGTGCATGATCCCGTTATCCTCCCACTTTTGTGACCTACCCACACTAACACTTTTGTTAGCACACTTACGAGGACGGATATGGATATGTAACGAGAAGAAGAAATGCAAATAACCGAACCAAGCCTGGGCTGATATCATTAAGCACACCTGGGCTGTTTCTGCATTGATGTCTCTAAATATCATTTCATTTAATGTCTCCTTTCCACGTAGACTTTGAAGCAAAGTGTGTGAGAGAGTGAAACGTGTTCTCCATTTCTACTAAAATCAGCTGCTGGTAGATTCTACCGACATAAACAGGAAGAGTTTGCAGCATGTATATTAAAGCAGCGGCTCCTTTAAATTAGTGGGGTTAGGTCATTTTCATGTGGACATGCACAAATCACTTGTATCGATCTTGCAGTAAGTCATGAGATTGCAAACTGTGCAGCCAGAACACCACCGTGTTGTGTCTTGTATTGTGTACACGCCACGTGATGCAGTTGTTTAGCTAAATCATGTTTCCAAAAAATGTTACAAGCTTCCGAGTGATGATCTCTTCTGCAGAGTCCCAAAAAAAGAGAGCGAGAGGGGAAAAAAGCACAAAAGTAAAATAGGAACATCTGTACTGCTGTACTTCTTTCCAGATGCTCGTGAGACACACAGGAAATCAGTGGTGGCACTGATGTGGAGACATCCAGGCACAGATTCAACGCAGAGGACGAAATGCATGGAGTAGATTTATAAATGCCCGATGATGAAATATCTTCTTTTGCTTTCATTTTTGCAGTGATTCCCACCATTCAGCATGGCCCTCAGGTATTCAGCACAATCGAAGGAACGCCCATCTCTCTCCCCTGCCGTGCCGCTGGAGTACCGGCTCCTGATATCACCTGGACAAAGGTGTGCATCTCTTCTCTTTAAACAGCCAAAAAAAAAAAAAAAAAGCCAGGTCTCTTTAAATGCTGCCAAATAATTTTCAGTGCCACACACTGAAACCATATGACACAGGGACGAGAGACAAATGTCTCACCTGATGATTTGGAAGGAGTAAATAATTCCCCTTTTCCTTAACAGCCATTTTCCCTGATTCCCTCACACTTACAGGATCAGTTGACTCGCGTACCCGTGCACAGATGAACCTCTTTATTCTCCTGTTGGCTGTTTTATGGCTAACACAGAGAGCATTTGTGTTCATGCGACTTGCTTGTGCGGTTTTGAACAGCGATGAGCTCAAGTTGAAACCTTCCAGATGTGGATGCATTGTTTTCCACTGCAAAGGAGCAGGTTCCTGCAACGTTTTGTGTCAGAGGTCAGGATTGCACAGTTTCCTTCACTGATGAGCTCTGACGAGACAATAGCGCTCGATTGGAAAACGGCTCTGCGATGTTTGATGTGCTGCATCATCGAATTTACCTGCGTCCATTAGCTTGCACGGTGTCTTCAGCCTTCGAGCGCTCACATTTTGAGCTAGTCTATGCATGTGGACAATCCCTCCCTCTTTTCAGTCTTTTACACTCGTTCCTCACAGTTGTAAAGGCCTTGCTGTTAAAGCGAACAGGGCTACAGGGACATATGAAACTAGAGCCTACTAAGTTCTGCACCAGCTGTTAAAACGTGATTCCCTCTGATTCCTTTGCTGTTTTCTATAACATCAGTCAGATGATGCATGTTAGTGACTGCAGGGCTGAAATATGACACACTAACATCACACTGGCTTTGTGCTTTGGGTTTATATGATTTGTGCATTTGTAAGAATTACTTCACAGCGCTGCTGCGTAAGAAGCGGGCAAAGAATCTGCTTTTATATTGAAGTATTTAGTAGGTCAAACCACACTTCTTTGTCTTGGACAACAAATCAAGCTGATGAAGTAAAATCCAGCCCTGCTGTGATTTGTTTTCTAGGGTGGGGAGCTAGTGAACTTGGGTGGTTCGGCCTTCTCGCTGAATCCCGACGGCAGCCTCCTTATTACTTCCCCTTCTGGAAATGAGACTGGAGAGTTCATCTGTACTGCTGCTAATGCTGCTGGCCATGCTTCCAGGAAGGTCCAGCTCACGGTCTATGGTAAACCTCATCACCAGCTGAAGATGTAGTCTGTAAAGAAACACGGGGGCTAAATGCAGCATTTTACGTCAAGAAATTATTGCTAAATTAAGGTTTCTGGGATCACACTGATCATTTTTTACCAAGTCTACATTCTGTGCAAACCCTAAAAGATGATAGTAACAAATCACCCACATGCAAAGTCGCTTAAACCTCCTTTCCTCCTCGTGTGATGCTCAGTTTGAACCTCAGCAGGTCAGCTTGACCGTATCTACAAGCCTAAATGCTAGCAGCGAGGAATTAAATGTCTGTGTGTTTGACCGCCCAGTCCGACCGAGGTCCAAAGTTGGCGATGACGGACACTCAGCAGGTCCGACGAAGATGTCGGTGATCGAGGGCGAGGATGCTGTTTTGCCATGCGATGTCCACAGTGTCCCGCCTCCCATCATCAGTTGGGCCAAAGAGAGGCAACTAATCTCTCCGTACTCTCCCAGGTAAACACACACAAGCGGAGGTTGCTAACTGATAAGCCCTTTTTATATACTTCTTTCTGTTTTTCGACTGCAGTTAGTCCAGAATGCTGCTGCACGCCTTTTAACTGTCACTCGTAGATACGAGATATCACCCCAGTTTTATATTCACTTCATTGGCTGCCCGTGCATTTTAGGATCCATTTTAAGCTGCTTTTATTTGTTTTTAAATGTTTGTCCAATGCTGCCCCTCTGTACCTCTCTGAGCTTCTTCATCCATACATACAGTGTTGCCAACTTAGCGACTTTGTCGCTATATTTAGCGAGTTTTCAGACCCCCTAGCGACTTTTTTTCTAAAAAAAAAAGTCGCTAAAAAAAGACGTGAAAGCGCATATCGCTTTTACTCTCAACAAGCAGCGGGTGCTGTAACGCAGTCAGTTCTTCTTTTACTCTTTTACTCTTATGCTGTTTTGTGGATCACAAGGTTTAAAACTACTTATAAACACACACACACACACACACACACAGTAACTCCACCAGAGTGCCTATTTCGGGTCACTTTTGCCGGTCCAAGCCCGGATAAAGGAGCAGGGTTGGAATTGTGACATAATTATAAACAATAATTGCTAAAAGAAATTTAATTTGTAGTTCTAAATAAACTCTAAATGCATTTAGGACGTTTTTTACTCACTTTATGTCTCTTCCACGATGTTATTTCTCTCTCCAACAACATAGATTACAATTACATTAGCATGACCAATTATGCAAATTAGGTGATGACGTCATTTAGCGACTTCTAGCGACTTTTAGGACAACCAATAGCGATTTTCCTTACTGAGGAGTTGGCAACACTGCATACATACCTCCCCGGTCCCTCAGGTCGGCAGACCAGCTCCTCCTGAGCGTGCCCAGGACTAATCGTAAGCTCAGAGGGGATCGGGCGTTTGCTGTGGCAGCACCAAAATTGTGGAATGAGTTGCCTTTATATGTTAGACAGGCACCTTCCTTATCTGTTTTTAAATCACGTCTTAAAACATATTTATTTACCTTGGCTTTTAGCACAGCAGGACTTGTTGATGTCTCTTAATATGTTTCTTATTAATTAGATTATTTTTTTAATTTTAAGATATTTTATATGTAATTTAAACTGTTTCCTCTCTGTTTTATATTTGTAGCACTTTGGTCAACATTGTTGGATGTAAAGTGCGTTATAAATAAAGATGCTATGCTATGCTATGCTATGCTATGCTATAAGCCCTTGTACACGACTTTATTCTGCCATTTTCAGTCACACCAGACAAAATCACCTTCTACACTCGTGTCAATGACACATTTGCTTAATTTTGGCTAAAATCACATTATCTTGGTTTTAACCTCAATGAGAGAGCTTGATTTGTTGTTTAAATGAGAACCTACATATACTGTAATCTACAATGGAGCGCTTTGTCAACCGTTTATGACCTCAGGGCATAGTTTGTGGTTTTCTAAGATGACTGAGTAATCATACTCCTCCCTGTGATCTGTTGCTCCTACTATGCGCCTGGCGAACTGACTGTAATTATGGTTGATGGTGGATTAGTAAGAATTACCAAAGTGTCTTTTTTTATGTAATAACCGAATAAGTCACTGAGTGGAAACTGTAAGTGTGTGAGTGTGTTTGAGGTTTCTTTTCTTAATATTTCTAAATTTGCAGCCATGCGTGTCACCCAGACTGTTTGGTTTTTAAGTATGTTCTTGTTTCTTCCAGACATGCAAAGCTTCCCTCTGGGTCTATGAAGATCTTAGAAACCAGGCTGTCAGACAGTGGACTCTATGTGTGTGTTGCTTCCAATATTGCTGGAAACTTAACGCAATCCATCGAGCTGAGCATTCTGGGTAAGTTTAGAAGATTAAAAATCTATGATGAGTGTAAAGATTCCTGACGTCTAATGTAAAAACTGTGAAATATGCAACCACCTGCATAAAATAGATAATTGAACATATACAGTTTGTGATATCCATTTCTCAGATTTCAGACAGTCAAACTACTCATTCAGTACTCACAATTACCTAAATGAGAGGTGCAGCTCAGACATAATATCACCTGGGATTACATAGTTCACAGCCACACACATAATCTATAGTAACTCCTGGGCTGAAATTCCTGCACTAAATATCATGCAGCTTCAGGTGAGGCAGAAGAAAAGCTTGGCGAATCATGTCCTTTCTACTGCAGTGCCCCCGAGTATTGATGCTGGCCCCCGGGTAATGAAGGTGCAGGTGGGTCACCCTGTGGAGCTGCCATGTGTGGTGAAGGGATTCCCAAAGCCTGTGCTAATCTGGACCAAGGATGGTAGAAGATACCCGGTGTCACCTGATGGCAGTCTGGCCTTGACCAATGTGGGACTGGATGATGAAGGAACCTACCTTTGCACAGCGACCAACACTGCAGGCAGAGATGAGGCTCGAGTTCAGCTTGTAGTTCAAGGTTGGCAACTTACAGTGTTACTCTACCGCTCAATTTTAAGACGCTCCATACTCAAACTGTTCTAGATGCTTTGGAGTGTGTGTGATATGTTTGATTGTGTGTTTGCATCTTTTCAGTGCCCCCCGTTGTTGAAGTACTGGAGCCCCCCTTCAACAGTCCTCTGCAGGAGAGGGTTGCCAATCAGCGTATCGCCTTCCCCTGCCCTGCCAAAGGTGCTGTATTACCATCTCTTAGCTTTCAGTTCGCAAACAAGAATCACAACCAAATGCAAATGAAAGCACGTCTATTCATAATGAAGCAACAAGCAATGCAAGGGGCTAGGGCTGCCACGATTAGTCGACTAGTCACGATTACATCGACTATTAAAATTGTCGACGACTGATTTAATAGTCGATGCGTCGTTTGAAGCTTTGTAAGATTCCAAAAGACAGGAATAAGTAGTAGGATTTAAGAGTGTAATAACGGACTGAAACAGAAGATGGCAGCACTGCATGTACAAGGATGCCAGCTGCCGTTAAACCCCGAAGAAGAAGAAGCTGTGTCCCAGAATTCATAGCGCAGCCCAGCTCAGTTTCCAACAATGGCGGCAGCTAGTTAGTTTTAATATTACTCTTATTATTCTTTCTGGGTCACAAAATAAACGTTTAACATATTTTCAGGTGAGAATGTAGCTGTGTAAACCTCAAATATCTGCTCAGTTTATCAAGACACCACATATTTTCTAAAGCGCTCCCACGTTTTCGGAGACGTCTGTTACCCACTAGCTCGATAGCTAGCCGGGGGCTAGGCTAACTAGAGCCGTGAGAACACCGGACTCCCGGCAAATCGTTTTCAAACCCACCGCCGTCTTTCGCTACTCAGGTTAAACATGATATATATGTCACTTAGATAACTTAAAATGTTATTGTTTGGCTTTTTTATGTATTTTATTTGTTCCTGAGTAAATCGGTTTGGCTGAGATTAAAGTTATAGTTTTTACACAGCTGAATAAACATCAAGCAGACAACTGATTATCAGAAGTGTGAGATGCTCCAGAATTTACTCCGGTGTCCTGTTATATTTTAGATAGCAAGGAGTTTATTAAACTTCACCAAAACAATCTGCAAATTTCATTAAAATTTAATAAACTATCATCTTGTCTTTATTTTTAGTTAGCACATACCTTAAACACTTCAAGCTGTAAGCTAATGATAGTTATATAAGAGCAGATGATGCTGGTGCAATAAGCTGTACGTTTTACATCCAATGGATGATGATCTGATTAGTCGACTAATCGCAAAAATAATCGGTGACTAGTCGACTATCAAAATAATCGTTTGTGGCAGCCCTACAAGGGGCTGTGGTTTAGGTTTCTTCCTGTTAAAAGGACGTTTTGTCTTCCCACTTTCCCCAAGTGATTGTTCATAGGGATTTGTCAACCTTTCTCCCTATTATTGTCGGGTCTTTGACTTACAATATGAAGGTGAAGATTGTTGTCATTTGCTGCTATAAAAATAAGTAAATTGTATTGAACTGAACTGAGGGCCCAGGCCAGCTCCTGAGCACGGCACCTCTGAGAGCGAATGACAAAGTGCATGCACCAGTTTGGTGCATTTATTAAAAAGAGTACAGTGCAGATTTTCTGTTGCAGAAGCGCAAACACAGAACAACTTTGTTTTTCTGCCTTGGAATTCTTTTGCTAGTGTTCCTGTCTCCATCCCTTCTTCAGGTCTTCCCAAGCCAGTGATTCGCTGGTTGCGTAATGGCCAGGAGCTGACAGGTAATGAGCCTGGCGTGTCCATCCTAGAGGACGGTACGCTGCTGATTCTGGCCTCTGTTTCACCGATGGATAATGGAGAGTACGTCTGTACCGCTGCCAACGACGCTGGATCCACTGAGAGGAAGTACCAGCTCAAAGTCAACGGTGACTGACCCGTTCTTTAAGCATTTTGCACCTCTAGTTCAGAAATAAAATTCCTACATTTCATAATATATTCATTACCTTTGGCACCTCCACAGTACCCCCAGATTTCCGTGACAGAGAAACATCCGGCAACCTGTCAGTGGTCCTGAGCCAGCCCACCAGCTTGGTGTGTGACGTCACAGGAACTCCAACGCCTGTCATCACCTGGTACAAGGATGGAGCTCCTGTATGTGAAGTCTAATTGATTATATTGAATGGAAACAAAGACATATATTATTTTGCCATGTGTGTAAAGGTTACACCTTTAAAAGACAGGTACATAAATCAAATACACACACTGAGCGCTATAAATTGCATAACCCAAATTTAACCTGCGGTCATGAGACTGTGGTCTCTTTTTACAAGAGAACAAGTAATGAGAAATTATAATGATGGAAGCCTTAAGCCTTGAAAGACTTAATGGCTCTGATCACAGGGTGCGATGTCCAAGAGAACAGACTGTAAATGTGTGTGGAGCCTGTGTGCGTCCATGTGTGTGTGTGTAACAAAGACCTGCCAAAGAAGCCTTGGTTTCAATATGCTCAAAGCTGTAATGACAGAATAATAATGATAAACTGAGGGGAGAACAGAGCATCATCACACACTTTGCTGTAACATCCCAGTTAGTTGGCTGCTTTTTGTTCCCTTGGCTGCTGAATGTTTTTCCCTGTCAGGCACAGATGGTGAAATCAGAACTTTAATCCGCTAATTACGAGTAATCTAAATCTACGCTCTGAATGTTTTCTTGGCTCTAAGCAAGAACTGCACACTTTTTGTGTTTTGTATACATTTTAAATTACGTTTGTCTCTCTGGAGACCGCAGCCACTTTTTTTTTTTCCAAATCTGCTGAGAAACGTATCAGCAGCTCGTTTTTTGTGTTTTTGTTTAGATCCTATTGCAATGACGTTACACTGTGATTTTATTTATGCTGATCGACAGGTAGTTGCAAGTAGCGACATTCAGATTGCTGATATGGGAAAAACTCTGAGACTGCTGAAGGCGGAAACAGCAGATGCAGGCAGCTACAGCTGTGAAGCCATCAACGTCGCAGGAAACGCCGACAGAAGCTTTTTTTTGGATGTGCTCGGTGAGTAAAGACAGTCGGCGATGCACAAAGACTATTCTGTGCTGCAGGTTAATGCAATCCTGTCTCCTAGATTTACCCACAATTCTCAGTTCGGTACAATTAATTCCGAGCTGCGTTAAAAAAGTATTTAGACCAAAAACGAGAAAACATATGACATATGACTCTTCCTGATTGTTACTTTCTGAATTTTAATATACTTAAAAAAATCTTTTTGATAAGTTTGATAAATCTATGGTGATTTTAAATGTTAAAATAAGAGCTGCTCAGCTTGTGGACGTGCAGAACTTGCACAGTTTGTGAGATATTGGCAACATTGTTGCAGCAGAATGAGAAACTTGTAGTTGTACTATTAAAGACATTTTTTCTCTCTTGGCTCCTTAGTCCCACCAACAATTATAGGTTCGGGCTCTCCTCAAGATGTTTCAGCAATTATCAAACAAGCGGTCTCTCTTGAGTGCAAGGTGCAGGGAATCCCTTTTCCTGCTATCCAGTGGTCCAAGGACAGGAAGTAAGCGTGCTCTGAAATGAAAAGAAATGAAGTTGGCTGAACAATCATTGGTCACTACTTCCTGTTCTCATTCTTATTCTTAATCCTTTCTAGGCCGGTGTTTCTCGGCGATCCCAATCTGGAGGTCACAAACAGGGGTCAGGTTCTGAGAATAAAAAGTGCCCGTCTTGGAGATCAGGCCCGCTACCAGTGTAGTGCCACGAATACAGCTGGGAAACAGTCCAAGGACTTTAACCTTAGTGTCTATGGTGAGTGTGTAATCCTAAGCAAAGTAAATTTTGTAATGTAAATACAGCACCGTGTCTTGTCTTGAGCCACCCATCATTTCCAGAGAAATAGAAAATAGATGGATAGATGCAGTTATTTATGGAAAAGTGTGCAAACATACGTGGAAGTTTGGTATATGGGGCCAAAACGAGCTTCAGGAATCACCCTGGCGCTTTAAAAATACAGTTTTATGCTGTCAAACTGTGTTTTGTTTAAAAATAGTTTTGTTGCTAAGCTGTCTGTCGTGTGTAGAAATATGTGTATAATTCAGGGTCACGTACCTTGGTCGTGTACAAGCAAAAATGAGTGAAAAAGCAGCCAAAACTTTGAAAGACCTTCAGAAATCCTGGAGAACTGCTGCTCAGGAAAATCAGGCTCCGCAGCAGCAAAACGTAAAGAAATGAGTGGTGGCTCAAGACTTATGCACACTACTGTATACTGTGCATAAGTCTTTTAGCACAATTAACATGGACAAACGTAGCTGAATTACAAATTTCAGCATGTTTATATGTTTATTTCAGTGCCCCCCTCCATCAAAGGAGGTAACGTCACCACAGAGGTGACGGCACTGCTGGATGCTGCGGTAACTCTGGAGTGTGAGGCACGTGGGGTGCCGCTTCCCTCCATAACCTGGCACCGAAAAGGAGAGATCGTCCCGTCCAGCCGTCAGGCTCAACATGCGGAGCGAGGCCGCTACTTGAAGATCGTTCGTGCACAGGCCTCTGATGCCGGACAGTACACGTGTAAGGTGACCAGCGTGGCTGGGAGCGCTGAGAAAAGCTACACGCTGGACGTCTACTGTAAGAGCCAGAAATGATATCGACGCACATCTTTGTGTTAACAGCTGTTAAAAATTAATTTAAATGATGTTGTTTACAACAAGTCCTGGAAATGAAAACTGCCATCATCTCTGTGTTTAAAAAACCCTTTATTGGCTCTGAAGCTTAATTTGGTGATTTAGCATAAACCAGATTTAAGTTTCTCCTGATAAAAGCCTGAAATGTGTCAAATTTAAATAAGATTTTAAACCTTCGTTCTCTTCTTTCCGTGGCGGACCTCCCCGTGCAGTGCCTCCCACAATCACAGGCGGGGATAAAGGGCCCATCAAACGGAAAGTGGTTCTCAGTAAATCTCTGATCCTGGAGTGTGAGGCTGGAGGACACCCTCCACCCTCTCTTACGTGGCTGAAGGACGGAGTCCCTGTACGCGATGGGGCAAGTGTCCGTGTGCTCGAGCAGGGAAAGAAACTAGAAATCCCCTCGGCCGCCGTCTCAGACTCGGGACACTACATCTGCGTGGCTACGAGCATCGCCGGGGAGAAGGAGGTCAAATATGATGTCAGAGTTTTAGGTATAAACACAGAAAATCGCTGATTTCTGGTTTAACTACATCACTTTCCATTTTCTTCTTAGAGTCCTATCCCAGCTGTGATTATAGTGATTTTTCACAGATCACCCCAAACTACACCTGATGGGGAAACACCTGGGCTATTTCTATCCATCCAAGTCATGTAGATGATACTGTTTGTAGGAAGTTGACCTGCTCGTTTGCTTGCATGTTATCCCAGGAAGTGTTTGGTCTGGCTTTGTTGTTCGTTCCACACCGATTTCTTTACTGTATCCAAATGAGTGTTTTTGCTTTGAGAAAATTTAGTCTACTTAAGGTTTATTTAATAGAATTCAACATTTAATTCTGCCAAGTAGAAACATCACAGGAAAAAAAGTGTGATCTAAACTGGCATGTGTTTCATAACAGGTAAGAACGAGGACTAAGTACAGTCGACTTACCGACGTGATGCTGTCATTTATGGAGTAAATGCCTGTGAGAAACACATTCATCTCCTCTGGGTACCAAACAAGCGTCATTGCACAGCTGTGCCTTTAATAGAAATGCATTATTTCAAAGAGCTTGTCAGGTTTGCTCTTTAACCGTCTGACGGCTGAGAAAAGCGTCACGCCGTTGTCGGCAGGATTCGAACCTGCGCGGGGAGACCCCAATGGATTTCTAGTCCATCGCCTTAACCACTCGGCCACGACAACTCATGTTGATCTGAGCCGATGCTCGTGTGTTCTGCTGATTCTTATCTGCAGTGTCCTGTCACTTCACTGTGGGTGTGATCTATCTGGCCTCACATATGCTAGAAATATTCGTCAGAGTTTATTTTATTGAGCATAAACTGAAATGTCAGGAAAATGAATTAAAAAAAAGATGATTTTCCTCCTAGTTCCTCCTTTCATCGATGGATCTGATAATGTGACGGTCACCACAGTTATACTAAACACACCTTTGGAGCTCGAGTGTCACAGCGCGGGAACACCTACACCTGTAATCATGTAAGAGCTCGTCTATTGCTCACAGTTAAACAAATGCAAATAGGCCTTATTGGAAGTCACTGTAAAGTTAATTCCTTCCCAGGTGGCATAAGGACGGAAAGCTATTGCGACAAGGTGAAGGATTATGGATCGCAGCCGGCGGGCGACGCCTAGTCATCTCTCGCGCTCAGGTCTCTGACACAGCTCTCTTTCAGTGTGTGGCCACCAATGAGGCAGGAAACCATAATAAGGACTTCAGCGTGGTTGTCCAAGGTAAAACAAACAAACTTACTTTAAAATTAAAAAGACACATCTCAGTATCTTTTAAATGTAAATGGCTTTACTTAAACTCTAGTTGCAAGCTGCAGCAAAATTTCGCTTTACTTTTTTTAAATTTCCTGGTTCCTCAGTTTCAGTTGTAAAATGTTTCCAAGGATAAAAACCTGCCCTCTGTACCTCTGCAGTTCCTCCATCCATCCGTACCAATGGACCTACTGAACGTTCAGTGATTCTCCACAAGCCCATGAGTCTGGACTGTGTCTCCAGTGGAATTCCTCCTCCAACCATTACCTGGCTTAAAAATGGACGACCAGTCGACGCAACTAGTGAGCACCTGCAGGTCGGTCCCTTAATTGTCTGACATTTTCAAGCTATTCACTTTAAAATCAATCATCACTGAAGTATGAACTTTTTCAGGTGAACCACAGATCCATACATGCTGTATATCTGCAGCCAAACCTAAATTCTCCCTCTCTCCTTGATGCAATTCAAATTATTACTTATTTTTATTTTATTTAATTTAATTTAATTTAATTTAATTTAATTTAATTTTATTTTATTTTATTTTTTAATTTTTTGTGTACCGTTTGGATCTTTAGCCATCAGAATTTTTGTCTGAAGTCCAAGAAAGATGCCAAGCGGATTTATTTTACCAAGTGGATCATCATGGCTTTGCCATATTGGTCCATTTGATTGACCTTTATTATAATTATGTATTTATTTTATTTTCGGTTGCAACAAACGGGACAGACATGACTGGGGGATAGGACAGGGAGAAAGAATGACAGAAAGAGAGGGAGAGAAAGCAAACCAGAGGGGAGAAGAGACGGTGACAAAGAAAAACAAACGAAACACCTGGATCACCTGTGTGGAGAAAAAAAAACAGAAGAGAAAGCAAACAAAAAAAGAGCAACATAATAAAAACACCACCATCACAATAAACTAGCTAGCAGTAGATAACAGTAGATGCTAAATATTAAATGATATTGTGCAGCACGCAAGACAGACAGCGTGCTTTGAGGCAGCAGCCAAGAAAGGTGTAGTCCGCGTCTGTGAACACCCGTGTGTACATTACATTACTTATTTTTATAAACAGTGCTTTCAGTATGGAAACACAGCTCATTTCTCTATATTTTGCTTTTGAGGAGCCAGACTTTCTTGAAATTTTGTATCTATATGTAACAAACAAAGTAGCAAACAACCACTTTGTAAAATGTATCTTTATAACTTTGTTACAAGCAGCCTGTCATCGATTCTTTAACCAAATCTGCAACAAATGTCAGAAACAAGTTTTTGAGTATTTTTGCAAAAAGCAACATCATTACCAAAGAGTTCTAATCTGAAAACTGGACATATCTCAGCATGGTGTGCAGAGTATCCTTAAAAATGTTTGGAAACTAGACAAGAACTGTCAGGCTTCACAACTATCCACAACAGATGAACAAGATCTGAAAGTTTTGTCCTAAGAAACAGGAAAAAGTCCCACAAAGAGCCGACACAGGACCTGAGAGATGCATCTGGCTCGTCAGGTGATCCATCTGCCTTCATCTTTTGGGGGCTGGTGTTGGGGATCTCGTCAAAACTCACATACCTTCTCGAAAACATGTGATTGGCAGCATTTTCATCCAAAGCAGACCTGGACAGAAAAACACACAGTGGGAGATTATCAGTCATGGACTGGCCTCCCTGGAACCCAGGCCTCGACATTACTGAAGCGGTGTGGGATCATGTTGACAGACAAGACAACAAAAGGCAGCCAACATCCACAGAAGAGCTTTCAAGAAGCTGGACTATTATTCCTGTTATGAAGAATAAAGCTGGTCATACCAAATATTGACTTTCACACTCATTCGCCTGCTTTTGCTTCATAAACTGCATTTCCATGTATGTTTGCACATTTCAATAAATCACATATTTCTCAAATTTCCTAGCAAAAACAAAGGAGGCGTGGCTTAAGGCTTAAGAGTACTAACAGGTTAGAAGAAGAAGCAGAAGCAGCAGAAAGGGATTCATTCTTATTCTTCACTGCTCAGTATTTACCAATCTGAATTCTCTGTATCTGCCACAGCTGGAGTCAGCAGGCAGGACACTAAAGATCACAGAGGCAAGACTGGAGGATTCTGGGAAATTCACTTGCCTGGCCACTAACGCAGCTGGTGAAGCTCAGCAGCACATAAGACTCAGCGTCCACGGTAACTTACTTATGGAAATACAAATCACTCGCTCTGCATGTTTTTCTCGCTTATCTTCCTCCTCTTGTATCCAGAGTTGATAATAATGAGCTGTTGTTTCTGGGTGTAATTCTGTTTGTGTCCCTCAGAGCCTCCCAGTATCCCGTCCTCTGGAGAGACCATTAACCAGACCATTCTGTCAGGCTTTTCCACTGAGCTCGAGTGCAAGGCCGCGGGCAGCCCATTACCTGGTAAGACTGTTCGCTAACAACCTCCTCAGTCCCACTGTGCGCACTCAAAGCCTTTACAGTGTCGTTTTCCTACAAACAGCTTCAGCTTCTTCCCACTCCTCCTTTTTCCATTTGGATGATCGAAACACTCAAAGATGTGCTACATATAAATCCACGTGTAACTAGGTTCTTATTGTAAAATGACTTTCTTCATTGTTAGAGCAAGTGTTACAGTACAACAATTTAGTATCTATGTAACCATGATATATGTTATAACTAGGGATGCATCGATACCGATACTGGTATCGGGTATCGGGGCCGATACTGTAAAATGTGTGTGTACTCATACTCGTAAAAGTTAACCGATACCATGAACCGATACTAACTTATTTCATTAATCAGAGGGTGTCTTGTCATTTCTGTTGTAATTTTTTAGATTGGCCACTAGGGGGACATCCCGCGCTAAACAGGCACAGGGTTAGGCGAGTGAGACTGGCGGCTCCAGATAAAAAAGAGAAACTGGAGGCTGCTGTAGCTAGGCTAAACAAAATGTCAGCAGTGTGGAACAGCCAACTTTAACTCAGGTTTTGGAAAAGCGACGAAAAATGTCAAGAGAAAATCCACGGGCAGTTAAAATAACAGAGACTCTGACTCATTTTATCGCTCTGGATGACCAGCCAATGCCGGTCGTGGAAAACATAGGATTGCATCATCTTCTCAGCATACTCGAGCTGCGATATAAAATATAATAAATAAACAGAAGTGTTTATTTATTATTCTGAAAGCTCGGGACAGTGCCAATAGTTCAGTGATATTTTGTTAAATTACAATGTGGAGACTCTGCAATAATTTAACAGAAGTGCTTATTTTTCACTTGAAATTTTTTTGTGGTCATTTTTATTAAGATTTTATTTTTTATCGGCAGAGAATAAAATAAAACCTGTCTTCCAATTCATTGCATTTGTGTGTGTGTGTGGTAGAAGTATCGGTTTTTGTACTCTGTATCGGCAAGTACTCAGATCCAAGTATCGGTATCGTATCGGTTTGAAAAAACTGGTATCGTTGCATCCCTAGTTATAACCATAACTCGGCAATGGAAATTCTTTATAAACTTTAAAAATTCTAAAAAAAATTTAAAAATTACAATTCTTTATAATAAACTTTGACTTTAATTCATTTTAGTCCAACATTTATTTTATTTGCCATTGTCTTCAGATTTTAAATAATCTAAAACCCTCATTAATCTCTCTTAAGCCTAGTTTTCTGTTTAGTAGTTATTTTGCTGAAAGTATTTTTGATATCCTTCGTGCCTTAGCTATCACTTGGTACAAAGATGGCCGACCTCTGACCAGTGCAGCTGGCGTGACGTTACGGAAGCGTGGCCAGATGCTGGAGATTGAACGAGCACAGCTGTCCGATGCTGGCATATACAGATGTGTCGCTGTAAACCTGGCTGGAGCTGCTGAGATATCTCACAGACTTCAGGTCCTTGGTGGGTGGCTTTCTCATTAATTAAGCAGAGGTATGCTAAACTTTTTGGTTATTCATGAGTAATACTATCTCTATAAGTTAGAGATTAGTCGCTGACAGATGATGACAATATGCGGATAGCTGAAAAACAAAAACAACTGCAGTGGCGTTGCAGATCGTCACTGACTGAGTGCTTGATCCTTGCAGTGCCCCCGGTCATCTCCAGCCGAGGCGGCACGGTAACTGTTGTGGTGAATGAAGCCGTCAGGTTGGAGTGTGAGGCTACAGGGGTTCCCGCTCCCAGTATCACATGGCTCAAAGATGGCAGCCCTGTGGCAAGTGTTTCACATGGCATACAGGTGACATCATTACATTCATGCTTAGTACTTTGTGCCGGGCTTGTATAACGATCATTCCAGAGATCTGTTGTGATGCAAAATGCGAGGTGACGTTATCCTCAGGTTATGTTGAACATTGCAGGTGTGCGGAAGCTCTGTGTTAGATAATAATAAAAGTCTTCTGCAGACTGTTTGCCGTGAGTTTGCGTGTGAGCCGAGCACCGTGACGTGACCTCTGCTCTGTTTCCGTCGGCCTGTCAGGTGTTTGCTGGTGGCAGAGTGCTGTCCCTGGATAGCGCACAGGTTAGCGACACAGGCAGGTTCACCTGTGTGGCTGTCAACGCTGGAGGAGAACAGCACAGAGACTATGACCTGAAGGTTTATGGTGAGAACATGAACAGCTGTTGTTGCATACATGTACCTATATAGTATCGTATGGTAAACAGCATGTATAGTACGTTAATTTTTTTAATCCTTTATTTGTTTTTGTTTTACAAAAGTGTCTGACATCATTTGCAGTCCCCAGATTAGGTTAACTGGTGGCTCTAAATTTGCCATCAGTGTGAATTTGTGTAACAGTCTGTGTTAGCCTTGAGACACTGATGACCTGTCCAGGGTGCAGACTGCCTCTTGCCATAATGCTCCAGTCTCACCATTAACCTGAATTGGATAAGCAGAAGATAATGCATGATGAATGCATGTTCATTAGGTTTAAATAAATGCATATCCATGAAATATGAATCGATTCAAATAACTTATAGTTTATACTAAAGACACAAGTATCAGTATTTTACCATATAAATATAAAATAGTTTTAAAAACAGATTTATTTGTCCATCCATCCAAGGTTTTGACTTTCACCTGTTCATTTGTGGATCACTAATGTTGCCTTTTTAAAAAGCTTTAACATAGTGCACTCTCTCGTTACATGCCCTGGTTCTTCTAGAGAGTTTAATCATAGTCATGCATAGGGATGGGTACCGGTATCCGGTGCCATGATGGCACCGGTTCTGACATAAACGGTAGTAACCAGACCGAAAAGCAGCGCACATTTCGGTGCTTTATTTCGGTGCTTTTTTTTCCTGAGCTGTGGTACACTTTCTTCTTCCTTACATTTGTATTGGCGGTTGGCAAACAACTGAAAGGTGCATTACCGCCACCAACTGGTATGGAATGATACACTTTAGATTCTAGCCAATCATTTTACGTTTCCGGATAGTAGGCGGGTCCATGTACGTACGTTCTTTTAGAGCAGAGCTACAGATTAAAAATGCCCAAGGCGAAGCGGTCAAAAGTCTGGCTGTACTTCACAGCAAAATATGCAAACTCAGCAGCCTGCAACAAGTGCTTTAAGGTGATACTGTCAAAGAAGGTAACACCTCAAATCTGATGAAACACCTGGCGACGGATAGCGTTTTTTTTAAAAGCCGAAAAATGCGCCGTATTTGATAGCTTGCTGCAAGACCTCACACCAGCGCATCGACTGCGGGTGTGGTGCCTGTTATCGGACCCGGAGTTAGCAACATCCCCCAAAAACCCGAAGAGGAGAGTCCTGGCCCCTAGCCCTGCCAGTGTAGCAGAAATGATGACGGATGATGATGCAGCAGCAGCCGTTCTTCTCTGCGTGAGTAGCTTAGTAGGCTAACCACGTTATTAAATTAATGCATGTAAGGTGAACTAGCAAACACCGTCATAGTTACATGCAGCTGTCTTCTTGTTTGATGGCAGATACTCCCTTCACCCTGGCCAAAAAGGCTAAAATGACCAAAGAAAAAGTGGAAAACAGCTAAACATGAGAGGTTTTTGGACAAAGTTTGTGTTTTTTCCATTGTTTAAGCTGCTTCCAGCCAAGAGTGATACCATAAATCCCCTATAGCTGCAGAAAAGGCTAACATTGTTATCTTTTTACAAAAAAACAGCTGAACATAAGATGTTTTTGGACCAATTTTGTGTTCTCCATTCTTTAAGCACCGGTTTGAGCACCGTTTAAGCACCGGCACCGTTTCAAAAGTACCGGTTTGGCACCGGTATCGGATAAAACCTAAACGATACCCATCCCTAGTCATGCATGTTACGGCTGCTCCTTCTCAGCTGCTTTGTTTTGCTAACTAATGGTTATGACTGACTGTCAAATGTCTTTCAGCAGAAACCAGACTGAGCACCAGGCTGTGAATTATAATACAGAAACAATATCTGGCAAGAGCCTCGAGCAAAGCATGTGCGTGCAGAGGAAGTGCGGCTTGATTGAGTTTAGCATTTCAATAAACGCTGTCAGCCTCCTGAACAGAGCTGAGCTTGATGGCGACTCAGCTGTTATACAAGTCTAATCAAAGCTAATGTCACTGAGGTAATAGGAAACATGTCATCTTACATACATGGGAGTGTAGAGTCTGTGTTTGGGTCTTTGTTCGTATATGCATGCAGAATGCAAACATCCACATGATGCGAGTTTCCTCGCAGAGATCAAAAAGAAAGGAGGGAAAAAGAACTTGTCCGCTGAAATGAAGGCAGAGTTGTTGTGGTAATTGTTACCATTCGTCAGCAGCTTCCTGCGTCTGGCCAAATACCAAGCTGATAGCCTATTCCCGTCCTTCTCCGATGACTTGGGCTCTGTCTGAACAGCGACCACAGTTGAAGGGACATTGGCCTGCTGTCATTTTCTAAATAAGAGCCGACTGTCTTCTGACAAACTTGTAAACAAAACGCCGTTCATCTCATATATTCTGGGATTTCTGCCTCCTGTTCAAATAATTACATTATTATTCCCAGAGAAATGATTTCCTAAGCTACTTCAAAGTCAGTTCATTTCATAGACGTGTGCTTTCGTTGCACAGATGCTCAGTGGCAAATACACATCCTGTCCAGAACGTCTTGAAATAGCTGGAAATCAAAGCAACGGCCATCCAACGGGTATTTTTTAATCCCTACTCATTTTCCATCTCAGTGCATGTTAGCAATTCCCAGTGACATTAGCTTTCAGAACCTTCTGGGAAACGAAGAAACTCGGATTTATAATGTCACTAAAATATGTTGAAGTGGTTTAATGATGCCGTCATAACCCAGGATGCAATTGGAGCTTAAAGAGCACCAGATGCACAACAAACAGCGCCTGTGCTGCTCAGGAAGCAATTATATTGTTTACCCATGAGGTAATCTAACAAGTTTAGTGCTGCTTTGTGGGACAAAGCAGCACTTTCACAACAACGCACCCTTAATACAAAAGATCTACTCAGAATCAGGTCATTTAAATGATTTCAGCCCAGGAAGTATTCATTCGATGACAGAAGCCTTGACTTCATGTTCACAGTGCCGCCTAACATCAAGGGCGAGGAGGTGAATGCTACAGTGATGCTTGGTCAACCTGTGGAGCTGCACTGCCAGAGTGATGCAGTCCCTCCACCCACCCTGTCCTGGCTCAAAGATGGCCGCCCTCTCTTTAGGAAGCCTGGTCTGACGGTGTCAGCAGATGGTAGTCTGCTTAAGGTACAGTTCATCATACAACCATAATATAGCTGAAAGACAACTGGAAGGGCTAACTTGAATCTTAAGAGGTCCCTTTTAATGATGACCGTCTTTCCTGCTGTTAGTTGCATTTTTTCTTTGGCCTGAAGTTTTTGCCAAAACTCTGTTTCTCTGTCTGCAAACTGGCAGATCAGCAGGGTGCATGTGCAGGATTCAGGCAGATATACCTGTGAAGCCACAAACATTGCTGGCAAAACAGAGAAGAACTATAACCTCAATGTGTGGGGTAAGTTGATCTTGTGTCACTGTCATGCATTTGGACTGACCTGAAGAGATTCAGAGTGATGTTAGATTTTGTTAGTAGATTTTGATCTTTCTTTGCAGCCCATCATCACTTTTTACGCATCACTCGTTTACTAGTACTAATGCATGCAGTGTGACCGCCTCCTTTTGGCGTCCCTTTGCTATTACAGTGTCTCCCAGTATCCGAGGCTCTGAGGAGGCGTCTCCTCTGACGGTAGTTGAAGGCAGTCTCATCACTCTTATGTGTGAGTCCAGTGGCATACCGCCTCCCAGTCTCGCATGGACGAAGGACGGTAAGCGAGTTTCTGCTTGGATCAAACGTGGGGACGCAGCCCGAGAGCGAAAACTATACATGTGCAGGTGGCGTGCTGGAACGCTGAACCTATCCCGTGTTTTGTTTATATTCCAGGTTCTGAAGTGAAATCTGACCAGCGGGTCAGGATTTTGTCAGGAGGTCGACAGCTGCAGATCTCCAGCGCTGAGAAGACAGATGCTGCTTCTTACACCTGCACAGCCTCCAGTGCAGCTGGCTCCATCTCCAAGGAGTACAGCCTGCAGGTTTATGGTGTGTAAACACCACGAATTCATCCATTTTTGCCTATAAAGGATACAGGCTGTACAGGTGTTAGTTAAATGTTGTCTTTATGGGGGAAAAGTTCTCTTATCTCATCTTTTTAATGACACACCACTCACCCGCTTTTCCCACTTCAGTCCGTCCTTCCATCAGACGCACCGAAGGCGGCGCTGATGAGGTCACTGTGATAAAGGGAGGTGATGTGACGCTACAGTGTGATGCTGAAGGTGTGCCGCAACCTGCGGTCACGTGGCTGAAAGACGGACGGCCGATCACAGGCCAGCATGGTGCAAAGGTCCTGAGCGAGGGGAGGTTATTGCAGATTAAAGATGCCAAAGTGTCAGACACGGGACGCTACACGTGCATCGCTGTTAACGTGGCGGGACAGGCTGACAGCAAGCATGACATCAGCGTGCACGGTATGAAACAGGAATTGCTTTTTGTGTTTTCATAATGATCAAAGAAATCATCTTTGTGTCCATTTACCTCCTTTTCTCTCATCTTCAGTCCCACCAAGTATCATTGGGCAGCTGCAGTTTCCAGAAAATGTGAGTGTTGTCATGAGGAACCCAGTTGCTCTGATCTGCGAGGCGTCCGGCATTCCTCTTCCTACCATCTCCTGGTTGAAGGACGGTCAGCCAATTAAAACGACTAGTTCAGCGCGCATCCTTTCAGGTCTGTTCCTGTTTGACTTTTCGTGACTTTTCAAGCTCTTAGTCTTGATTTTTTTACTTCCCAGCTAGGTTTCAGAGGTTTCAACAGTTGCAATGCGCTGCCAATAATAATATTATGGAACGACTGCGACCACGGCCAAATGCAGAAGCCAGTTCTGTGAAAAACCAGCAGATTAACTCCAGTAAATTGTGTTTTTATTCACATCTGAAGATTTGTTGGGTGCTGGGGAAAAATGAATTTGGAAGCAAAAGAATGTTGTTATTAATGTGAAAAGTTTGAAATGGAAACTGTAACAAAGTGTCGAGTGAATCCTAATGACACTCATGTTGTCAAACCTGGAGTTGTTTCAATAACACGTCGTTATTTTTCACTTATTTTCTCATTAACTGAGGCAAAGCTAAGCTGTTGGCTGACTGACATTAGTCTGAAATATCATTAAACTAAATGTTTGAACAGCTGCGGTTCTAAGAGTTCAGCTTCTCTGTGTTGATTGATTTCAGTGCTCAGAAAGGCTAATGTCATTTCAACACGTGTAAAAGCCCGTTTATGTGTTCTTGTCATCTTTTATTTCTGGAAAAAAAAGTTTTAAAGACATTACACGTGGTTATAGAAACATAATAATAATGGACTTGTTTAACTTCCAGGTGGCCGCAGCCTGCGTCTGATGCATGCTGCAGCAGAGGATGCTGGGAGATACACTTGCATCGTGTCTAACAGCGCTGGGGAGGAGAGGAAGACCTTTGACCTTGACATCCTTGGTGAGAAAATAGAAAATTTATTGTATCATGTTTTCTTTATTTGTTTGTCTGTTTTTGTTTTTAGCTTTATGCCATAATATTGTCTAACTAAAGTGACTGTGCATTTACATAAATTGTACCATGCTCGAAAAGGTGGAGGTGGTGGCTGAAGACAGGGAGGTGCAGATTATGGGTGCATGGATGGATGAATGGATGGGTGATGCATGATGAATGGATGGATGTTTATTTTCCACTTAATGATAAAATGGACTTTGATAGAAAATAATAACTATTTAACTGATTTCTCTGACAGTTCCCCCGAGCATCGTGGAGGAGGGAACTATGGTGGATACTAAAGTGAAGGAGAAACACAACATCACTCTCACTTGTGAAGCATCAGGTATTTGAGATAATCTGGTAATGAAATATTTGGATCAATCCTTACTGTAAGTTCCAGTCAAGATAATTTCTATGCTTTGGAACAATTTTCTTAAGCCCCCTTTTACAATTTCCCAGGTAATCCTGTACCTGAGATTAAATGGCTGAAGGATGGACAGCTGCTGGTGCCTGACGGGCATTACCAAATTCTGTCTCATGGCCGTTTCCTCCAAATCTCTGGAGCCCAAGTCGCAGACACTGGCAGGTACAGCTGCCTGGCCTCTAACAGTGCAGGAGACCGCAGTCGGCATTACAATCTTAATGTCCTGGGTACAAAGACAACTCTTTTTCCATTTTGGAGACTTTGAGTTCGTTACACGTGGAATGAAATCATATTACTTATTCGTCTGTTTTCTCCTTTCTTTTCTTGACCAGTTTCTCCCACCATTGCTGGGTCAGGCCCTGACATTTCTGCAGAGGAGGTTACAGTAACCCTGAGCAGCCCCACCTCACTGGTGTGTGAAGTCCAGTCTTACCCTCCTGCTCTGATCGTGTGGCTCAAAGACGGCACTCCGTTTGAATCCAGTCGCAACGTCAGAGTCCTTCCAGGTTTGCAATGATGTGCACGATGAAAATAAAGAAGCAATAAAGGGACAGAAGAAAAATGTGTTCGAATCATTGCATCGTGACTCTGTGGCTGTTATAGGTGGGCGAACGCTGCAGATTCTCAATGCTAAACAAGAGGATGCTGGGAGGTATACCTGCGTGGCCACTAATGAGGCTGGAGAGACACTGAAGCACTATGAGGTCAAGGTTTATGGTGAGAGCCCTTCAGCTTTGGGAGCATGCTGCAGCATAAAATGTTTTATGTGTGTTCAGTTCTAGCATAATCTATTGCACATGCTTTCTTGTACAGGTAAATATAATTTACAGCTCCTTGTCAGAAGTTTACATCCACTCATCATGGACATAAATGTCATGGTAATTTGGGGTTTTCAGTGATTTATTAGAACTGTTAATTTTTCCAGGGAACCATGATTATAAAGCACACATCTTTATTGACTTTAAAAAACAAGAACAGAGTGCACAAGTTTGAAATTATGTTGGATTGTCTCACCCACATGGGGTCAAAAGCATCTACATGGTGCTGAATCTTCTACAGTGCCTTTTAACTTGTCAGGATCGATTTAATTTCTCATTAGTGGTCATGATTGACTACGACTGGTCGTTCTCAGCATAAAAAGGATTTGTATGACAGTAATCATTGGATTGACCATTGCTCAGAACAATGGGAAAGTCCAAGGAACTCAGTGAAGATTCAAGAAGGAAAATTGTAGAGTTATACGAGTTGTGAAAGATTTCTAAACAACTGCAAATCTCAAGATCATCAGTTCTAACAACTGTATGTAAATACAACTCATTCGAATGTGTCACCACTTTGCCAAGGTCTGGAAGAAGATGCAAACTGTTACCCTCAGATCAGGAACAACAGAGGAAAACTAGGCTCAAGTCTGGTATGAAAGGGGTTTTGCCTCTTGTACATCGTCTTATTATCTTTTGGGAGACGCCTGCGTCATTTTCCGGTCAAAAAAAAGTTGCTGGTTGAATAAAAGTAACTTTAAGTCAAAATTTGCCAGGAGTATGGATAATTATAGGCTTCACTATATATATTAGAGCCTGCATGTATCCAAAATAAATTCAAACTTGTGCTCCTAATTCTTGTTTTTGAAGGGCAGTAAAGATGTAGACTGTACAATCCTTCCATCTTGGACAAAAGAAATCATAAGAAGAGATTCGTATCAATGATGAGTGGATGTAAACGTCTGTAAATTACTGATAAGAATTACCAGTAATCAGATTTACATTAAACATATTTTAACTTGTTTTTGTCTCCAGTTCCTCCACAGATTAATAAGAATGACATTCCCGGGGAAGGACTGGCCCCTAAAGAGGTCAAAATCAAGGTTAACAGCACCCTGACTTTGGAGTGTGTTGCTCAGGCCTTTCCTACCCCTGCACTGCAGTGGTATAAAGATGGACAGGTAACATCTGGGATATTTTCACTGTTTTTAAAGCTGCGGGATTAAAGGCTTGAAAAAAAAAGTTTTTTCTCTGCACAGATCCTGCAGTCAGATGACCACGTGTCCATCACAGCCAACGGGCGGATCGTTCAGATCAAACATGCTCAGGTGTCGGACACTGGCCGCTACACCTGTGTAGCCACTAATATAGCTGGAGAGGATGAGAAGGACTTTGATGTAAATATACAAGGTGAACTGGGTTGACTAATGCAGATGTGTGCACTGCAACTATTATTTAATAAAGATACCACATAAATGCACAACCACGCGCCTGATGGCGTTTCCTCCTGTTAGTAATGTAATGCATAAAGTAAGGTTTTAACGTCTGTCCTCTTTTCCCCCGCTGCTCAGTTCCACCTAATTTTAACAGGCCTGGTGCAGATGGTGATACCACGTCTTCCTCAGGCTTTGGAGTTGATGCACGAGACGTGATACTCAACAATCCCATCTCCCTGTACTGTGAGACCAACGCCGTCCCCCCTCCGACCCTCACTTGGTACAAAGACGGACATCTGCTGACATCGAATGACAAAGTTCTGATCCTGCCAGGTGAGACAGATGACGAAAACTGTAAGAAAGAGATGAAATGTGAAGGATATTTAGTCCATACACATTTTCTACTGCTTTAATCTCAGGTGGGCGAGTGCTACAGATTCCCAGGGCCCAGATTGAGGACTCAGGCAGGTACACATGTGTGGCTGTCAATGAAGCAGGAGAGGACTCCATCCAGTATGATGTCAGAGTGCTATGTGAGTAAAAACACCCTTATTTTCTGTGGGATCAGTTTAACAGAGAACAGTTCACATGTATGTATGTGTTCTGCACTAGTACCTCCGACCATACGCGGAACAGACAGCGACCTGCCTGATGAAGTCACAGTGCTGGTCAATAAAACTGCCCAACTGGAGTGTCATGTGGAGGGAACCCCGGCCCCCAAAATTAGCTGGTTTAAGCACAACCAGCCAATCACCTCCAACAGCTTGCATAGAATTCTGTCCAATGGGAGAGCACTTCAGGTAACAACCAGGAAACACAGACGGATTAAATTTGTATTTTTAAACCTCCCATACCTACGGAAAAGGATTAGGGCCACTGGAAAAAAAAAAGTGGGCACATCTTTTTTTTCTTCTTTTCCTGAATTCTGAGATTAAAGTCAGAATTCTGACTTTTTCATCAAAATTATTTTTTTTCCAGAATTCTGAGAAAAAGGTCAGAATTCTGACGTTTTTTTCTTAGAATTCTGGAAAAAAAATAATTTTGATGAAAAAGTCAGAATTCTGACTTTTTTCTCAGAATTCTGACTTTTTCATCAAAATTATTTTTTTTCAGAATTCTGACTTTTAGAAAAAAAAAATCAGAATTCTGACTTTTTCATCAAAATTATTTTTTTTCCAGAATTCTGAGAAAAAAGTCAGAATTCTGAGAAAAAAGTCAGAATTCTGACTTTTTTCTCAGAATTCTGACTTTTTCATCAAAAATTTTTTTTTTTCAGAATTCTGAGAAAAAAGTCAGAATTCTGACTTTTTTCTCAGATTTTTTTTCCAGTGGCCCTAATCCTCTTCTGTACATACCCCACACAAGGTACGATATCTTGAAAACAATAAAAATAACTGTAATTGTTCTTTTTACTTCTTTTACTTCTTTATGTAAACATGTCAGTATCAATGCACCTGGAGTAATATTTACAACATTTTTTCTCCATCAGATATTGACGGCTCAGGTATCGGATACAGGACGTTATGTGTGTGCAGCTGAAAATGTGGCTGGAAGTGCAGAAAAAACATTTAATCTCAATGTTCATGGTGAGTTACTCCCTTTTCCTTTTCAGCTTAAATGTGTCACAACATAAACAAATGTAAAATGTAGTAAAATACTTCATGTGTCATGTGACCTGATTTTTTACTCAGTTGTATATAGCATTTGTATTCTATTTTTATCTTATTGTATATTTTATTCTATTTTATTCTACTGTATATAGTATTTTATTTTATTCTATTCTGTACAGTTGTGGACTGTATTTATTCTTATTGTATTCTAATTTTTGCTTCATAACTTTTTCACTGTCCACTTCCTGTCCACAAATGAAATATTTTTGTCTTCTGCCTGCTTTATTGAATATTCCTCGTCTTTTTTCGTTAAGTGCCTCCCACCATTATCGGCCCGGGTTCTGAGAATGTGACGGTGGTTGTGAACAACTTTGTGGCTCTCTCCTGTGAAGCTACTGGCTTCCCTCCTCCAACACTGGGCTGGCTCAATGGCAGGGGCCCAATTCAAGCTAACACCAATGCACTCATCATGCCGGGTACTGTGAAGGAGTTACTTTCACCTATAGACTCAGGATATAAAAATACCTTTATGCAGACGATAAAATGACATGAAAAACACTGTTTCTCTGTGTCTGCAGGTGGACGTACTTTACAAATCCTGAAAGCAAAAGTGTCCGATGGAGGAAAGTACAGCTGTGTGGCCCTGAACGCAGCAGGAGAGGCTCACAAACACATCTACCTCACTGTTTTCGGTCAGATAGTTTCAGCAATGGTTTTATTGTGCAGTGTATGCGCCGTGTGTTGTCTTCAATTGACGCTGATTTACCTCCTCCCCCGCAGTTCCTCCCAGCATCCGAGACAATAGCGGGGACTCTCCTGTGGTGGTGAATGTGCTTGTTGGGAAATCTGTAACTCTGGAGTGTGAATCCAATGCTGTCCCTCCTCCCGTCATCACTTGGTATAAGAACGGCAGAGTGGTGACAGAATCAGCCAACCTGCGCGTTTTGGCTGAGGGACAGATCCTCGAGATCAAAGGTTCAGAGGTGAGAGACCAATGGAAACCAGCGATGATGTGTCGTGTCCCTTTGCTGGATTAAAAGCACCTAACCAAAGTGTTGAATTGACTATTTAGATGTTTTTTTATCTGTTTTGCATCTGTCTGTATTTTTCAGGTGTCTGATACAGGACAGTACGTTTGCATGGCCACCAATGTTGCCGGGCAAGTGGACAAGCACTTCCACTTGAACATCTATGGTAGTCTTTCCTAAATATTTACATTTTTACAAATCTAAAAATCCACCAGGAACCTATTTCAACCAGTGTCCACCTGCAGAATATTATTAAAGACATGTCTTTAAATTTCTTCTTTCTTCAGTACCTCCCACTATCGATGGCCCAGCAGAGGAGACAGTTGTGGAAACCATCAGTAATCCGGTCATCTTTAACTGTGACGCGAGTGGAATCCCTCCACCCACGCTCACTTGGCTGAAAAACGGGCGCACCATAGGTAAACCTTTGTGCAGGTTTAACCCTTTAAAGCCGGTCGGAGCAGCACGCTCCATTTTGCGTAACTACTTTTAAATCCCGGTAGCTCTGCAACCACGTGAGCTAGCGTAATAATTTTTTTTGCATATGAAACCGGAGGAGTTGTACTTACATCTTCTGCCATCAGCTTGTCCTCGGTCACAGTTTCCTTCCACATATAACTTTGCAAAAACTGCATAAAAAGCACTTGCAGCAACAAAAACATAATATTCCAGAAACACGCTTTGCCGATCCGATCAGCTGTTTGTAACACTTCCTACGTCCATCAGCACGAACTATCGCATGTCCGCCATGACCTGCCCGAAACCGAAAGTGACGTCTTTTGTGGAAATGTAGTTTTTTACCATCAGGGCCTCATGAGCCTATACTGGTGTTTTTAAAAGTTATCTTTGACTTTATGACTTTCTGTGTCGTTTCTGGGATGCTTAGGACTCATATTGCACTGCTGGAAATAGTTTATTTTGATGCATATGCTGTTATTTTGCAAATTTGCACTATAATATTTATTTTCGTTTTTCCTGCAGTATATAAAAATTGGTGTATTTCAAAAATAAAACTATGAAGACACTCAAAATAAATTTCCTGTGGTGGGAAACTATTTTGTGCAACTTTTTTGTATTTACAGTTTTGAGGGATAAGCCTCTTAAATTTCTCTAACTAGAAATATATGTTAAAAAACAAAAACAATTTTCAATTTTTTTGTAGTTTATTGCACTTTTTTGCAATTTATGTAATTACTATGCACTTAATGCAGACATATTATTAAAATTTGTGCTATAATGGTTGTATTGATGTATAGCAACTTGAAATGCTCCCAAAAATAGAACTACAGCATGTAAAAATATAATATAAGCTCTGGCATACTTGGTTCTATGGTAGGTCTTAAAGATTTAACTGAACCACAAAAAAAGTTTTTCATCTGTTAATGTTATCCTTTTGTTATTAAAAAACACACGAACTTCATATTTCCTTTAGAGAACTCAGAGTCTTTGGAGATGCACATCTTCTCAGGGGGCAGCAAACTGCAGATCGCACGCTCGCAGCTCTCTGACGGCGGCACTTACACATGTGTGGCCTCCAACGTGGAGGGCAAGGCCTACAAGAGGTACCGCCTAACCATACAAGGTAGATGGACATCTTTATCTTTAAAACCCTGCTAATGCCTTCCTAGATACACTATATTGCCAAACATATTCGCTCGTCTGCCTTTATCAATATGACCTTGAGCAGCATCCCATTCTTAATCCATTGGGTTTAATATGACATTTGCCCACTCTTTGCAGCTATGTTACACACAGCTATGCTAACCCGGGTAATTTGCTCTTAGTTCCTCCCAGTATCTCTGGATCAGAGCTACCCAGTGAGATGGGAGTCCTGCTAAATCAAACCATTCAGTTGGTCTGTCAAGCTCAGGGAACCCCAACTCCGACCATCCAGTGGCTGAAGGACGGGGAAGCCATCAACAGTACGGGAAGCAAGGGGCTCAGGTAAAGAATAGCACAATGTGCAATACACACACAATACATATACGAGACATATATTTTACAATGAGGCAAATATATGTATGTATGCTCAGGATCAGTGGAAATGGCAGCAAACTCACTGTACTACGAGCTCAGACTGCTGACAGCGGCAAGTACACCTGCGTGGCCACCAACGCTGCAGGAGAAGAGGACAGGATATTTAATCTGAACGTGTATGGTGGGTTCAATTCAGGATTCAAACATAACGCATATCTTTGGTGCAAATATCCTTTTACATAACGGACCCTGCCTCCCGTCTCCCAGTGCCGCCTGTGATCGTAGGCAACAGTGGGGCTGTGGAGGAGCTCGCAGCAGTTCTGGACGGTTCTGTGAGCATCGAGTGCGTCGCAACAGGCTCGCCGCTGCCTCAGCTAAACTGGCTGAGGAATGGCCTGCCTCTGCCAGTCTCCTCACACATACGTCTCCTCTCTGCTGGGCAAGTGCTTCGGTACGTCAGCAGACTGCACGGAGGATGAATTTCTTTCTTTTGAATGCAAATATGCGAATGCATTAGTCTGAAACATTCTTATCTCGCCTCTGGCTTTAAAATCTTCCAAATCATCAAAACAATGTTGTCATTGAAGATTGAAAAGGTTTGAAAAATGGTTTAAATATGAAACATCTTAAATTTACACATCGTACAAATTTCCTGTCAGGGTGGCACGCATCCAGGTGTCTGACGGTGGACGATATACCTGCGTCGCATCAAACAGGGCAGGAGTGGACAACAAACATTATAACCTGCAGGTGCATGGTGAGTCTGAAAACTTGCTACGTCAGCAAGAAATTGCAAGCATGTTCTAGAGTTGTATGGCTTTCATGTTTATTCATACTTTTCAGATATCCTCCAGGCAAACTGAGAAACAAAGGCTAACGAGTTGTTAAATTACCCTCCTCAGTCCCTCCCGGTCTGGATGGAGCAGGGAGCACAGAGGATGTGACTGTGGTCGCAGGAAACTTGGCTTCTCTGCTGTGTATTGCTGACGGGACCCCGACGCCCACCGTTTCCTGGCTCAAAGACGGAGCGACTCTAGTCCCCGACCGCCACGTCGTTCTCCTAAACTCGAACACCAACCTTCGTATTAGACAGGCTCAGGTTGGCGACACGGGGCGCTACACCTGCGTGGCTAACAACACTGCCGGTGAAGCGAGCCGTCACTTCAACCTGAAAGTTATGGGTGAGTGCAATCAGACTGTAGCTCTCCGTTATCCAGCTTCAGCTGCTGATTCACGGACGACTAAAGAAACGTTACTTGTACTTTCTAAGATCCTCCGCGCGTCGAGGGCTCTGGTGTACCTGCAGAAGTGTCTGTGGTGGTTAATAATGTCCTGGAGCTCCACTGTGAGGCCACAGGTATACCTACGCCCTCTCTGACCTGGCTCAAGGATGGACGCCCGCTCCCACAGACAGACAGCCTGCGCCTCCTCCAGGGAGGAAAGGTGCTCCGTGTGGCCTCAGCACAGGTCAGAGACTCGAGGCTGTTAAAGTGAAATTTTGTTGCTCATACAGCATCGTGTGATTTTTATATAAACACTCACTGGAAACTTTATTAGTACACCTAGATGTTTGTATCCCTTCTGCCTTAATAATTCTTCATAAATTCAACAATGTGATGGAATTCTTCCTCAGATTTTGGTCCATATTGACACGATAGCGTCGTGCAGTTGCTACACATTTGTCAGATGATCCATGATGTAGTTCTCTCTCCGGACAACCTGGCACTTCTCCTTTGCCCCGATGCTCAATGGATATTTTCTCTTTTTCTGACCATTCTCTGTAAACCGCAGACATGTTTGTGTGGAAAGATCCCAGTATTCCCTAATCTGATGCTCAGTTTGAGCTTGACTGCGGCTAAATGCACTGTGCAGCCATGTGATCGGCTAACTAGATATTTGCATTAAATACCAGTTGAACAGGTGTGTCTAAAAGAGGCCAGAGAGTGTACATGAATGATTTTTGTGTGTTTTTTCCACTGTTCTCACACGTTTGACGCTCAGCTGGAGGACACAGGCAGATACACCTGCTTAGCAAACAGTCCAGCGGGAGATGATGACAAGGACTTCCTAGTTCGAGTGCATGGTGGGTAACATAGACGTTTAGCGCAAATTGCAATATGCAAACTGTTTAAATTTATGGAAATTTCAATTAAATTTGTTGCATTACAAATACAAAAGGGAAGTTACAGTGTTGCAGTTATTGAATTGCTTAGAAATGCTTCCCGTTGTCATGCACATGTGTGCACCAGGGTTTTAATAGTTTTGCAATTTTCATTAGTTTTTATTTTTATTTAGTTTTGACTTCAGATTTTCAATTTTATATCAGTTTTAATTAGTTTTTACCAATTGTTTGCTAGTTTAGTTTAGTTTTTATTTTTTTGAAAATCCTTAGTTTCAGTTTAGTTTTGATTAGTTTCAGTTATAGTTTTAGTTGTGTTTGCAATAATTAAGTGTAACAAAATCCCAGTTTCATCATATCAGTCATTCTGCTCATCCTTGGGTATGTTGCTATTCCAGCTACCATACTGCACCCTGGACAGGTCGCCTGTCTGTCGCAGGGCTAACACGCAGAGACAGACAACTCACATTCCCACCTATGGGTTCTTTAAATAAATAAATAAAGGCAGATGAACAACCATTGATACCAGGCAACTATAAAACGTATATCTTGGCCCCAATGAGACTATTAACTCTTGCAGCACCGGGTGTTCGTAATTGTGGTTCAAGTGAATTGATAAACTTTTTGAAGGCAATTGACTCACACAGTTGTGTAGATATCCCCGTCCTGTTGTCTCGGGATGCATCACGCTGCCTTGCCTGGGGTTAGCTTCTGTTTTCTGGGGATGAGGGTTGAGTGTGCTCCCTTACCTTCTCAAGCTAAGCTAGGTTAGCCTTCTTGTGTGAGCTTTTCAAGTGCACTTTAAGGTTTGTGGGATTTTTTTCCCTCATAATTTGTCTCTTTCCACTACAAGACACTTGCTTTATCTAAAACACAGTCATATTCAAAGTAATCCCAAATTGGACTCTGGCTCCCGACTTTTCCTGACATGATTCTGCGCGTGGACGGAGCAGCAACACAGACGACTCGACTAACGTGCTGCCACCTGCTGGCATAATGAGACACAGCAAGAAAAAAATCTGGAAACTAAACTTCATTTTCACCCTTGACTATTGTATGACACGCACACATCAATGAAAACTAAACACATTGTTGCTATAAATTCAGTTAATTTTAGTTAGTTTTGTGAACACTCATTATAGTTTTAGTTAGTTTTCCTTTTTTTGTTTTTATTTTTATTTCCGTTAACGAAAATGTTTTTTCACTTCTAGTTTTTGTTATTTTGTTAATGATAATAACCTTGGTGTGCACAGTTTGATTGATCGTGGGCTACAGATGGTTAGAGCTCTTTTGTCTGCCTTTTCAGTTCCTCCTAACATTGTGGGAGAGAGTACACCTCGGGATATTTCAGTGCTGCAGAACAGACAGGTGACTTTAGAGTGCAAGTCTGATGCTGTTCCACCTCCAACGCTGACCTGGCTCAAAGATGGCCAACAACTGCAGGTCAGAAGTCAAACAAAAGAAGAATAGCAACACGATGATACCTGGTGAGGTAAATAACCTTATTTGCCCCGTTGTGCAGGCCTCTGCTCGTGTGCGCGTTCTGTCTGGTGGCCGCTACTTGCAGATCAACATGGCGGAGCTCAGCGACAGAGCTCAGTACACCTGCGTGGCTAGTAACATCGCTGGCCAGACCACACGCAAGTTTAACCTGACTGTCAATGGTGCGGTTATGTATTTATAGAAAACAATTCTTCCTTTATTAGTTATGGAGTTAAATAAAAGTTCAAAAACCAATAACACCTGTCCCTTCAGTGGCCCCAGTTATCAAGGACGGACCCCAGTCAGTGTCGGTGCACGTCAACAAGCCAGCGGTGCTTGAATGTGTGGTGAGTGGAGTCCCACCACCTCAGGTCACCTGGAGGAAACATGGAGCAATATTGGCAGGAAACAATCCCAGGTAAGTTCCTCGTCTCAAACTTTTATCATGGTTCTTCTACCTTCACAGATATATTTCACAGTGTTTCACTCATGTTGTGAACACGTGTGCAGGTACACGTTTGCAGAGGATGGGTCTTTGCGCATCAACTCCACTCAGGTGACAGACACCGGTCGCTACCTGTGTATGGCAACCAATCAGGCTGGAACTCAACGCAAGAGAGTGGATCTGCAAGTATATGGTGGGTGGCAAACAGTGTTGGGGAGTAACGGAATACATGCACCGCCGTTACGTATTTAAAATACAAAATATGAGTAACTGTATTCTGCTACAAGTGGTATTCAGAATACAGTTACTTTGTTGAAATAAATGGATTACACGGCGGTATTTTCCCTTTTCATAAGGCTATGAACTCTAGATTTTGGATGGAAACCCAAACAAAACACGCTTTAAGAGGCTCTCATGTCTGTGTCTCAATCTCGCGGCCCGTGTCACCTCGACTTGCGGCCGCATAATGACGTGAAGAAATATTTAAAAAAATTATTCACAAAAATGATTTAATATGAAGGCAACAGGCAGAGTGTTACAGGCATCGCCCTAAAGAATGTAGCCTGATGGGTAGTGTAGTCCGTGCTGCAGGGAGAATGGACTGACATACCCGTGATGTGTCTGTGAGTGAGGGAGGGAGAAAAGGAATCGAAAAATAAGAGATGTCACCGACCAGAAACGGGAGATGGAAGCATACACATATATATATATATATATATATATATATATATATATATATATATATATATATATATATATATATATATATATATATATATATATATATATATATATATTAGGGGTGCAACGATACTTGTATCAATATTGAACCGTTCATACAGTGCTTTCGGTTCGGTACGCATATGTATCGAACAATACATAATTTTTAATTTATTTTATCAACTTTCCTTCTGACGATGCTGTCTGTGTTGAGCGCTCAGTGGATCTGTGCTCGACAGTGCAGCCTAGGCGGAGTAGTCGAACGCAGATTCACCGAGCGCAGGGCAAGCTAGCGAGACAGAAGTTAAGCTCTCCTTGCAACATGGCAAATTGAACCTCCCCCACCCTCATTCAGGCGTTTGGAACTATTTTGGTTTTCATGTGACGTATGACCCTGAAGGTAAGCGCGTCATGGACAAAAGTAAAACAGTATGTTGGATGTGCCACGCAATGCTCAATTGCATTGGTGGGAACTAGTGCATTAGCGCAGTTAGCTCGTTAACGTGTTGACGCTGTCCAGCCCCACACACTGCTGAGAATATAGCCCAGAAGAAGCGTATAGTATAGCTTTTATTTTGGAAAGAGCCATTTCTCTGTAATAAACTCTCTTTTCCAAAGATGAGTGATTTCAAAACTGTACTTTTAAGTTAAAATATATATTTATCATTTTAATAAATGACAAATTAAAAAGACATGAACATTTTTTTTGTATTGAAAAAATATCGAACCGTGACACCAAAGTATCAAACCGAACCAACCGTGAATTTTATGTATCGTTGCACCCCTATTATATCTATATATCTATCTATCTATATATACAAAGTTGACTACGGTTCGGAGCCGCTGACCTGTTTTATATACTCGCGGAATAGTTTTCTACACGAGATCTCTGCAAAACGTGCAGCCTTACCTAATGTCTACCTACTGTTACTCATTTATATTAAGATTTAAACATCTAGTTGGTGTTGGTATGGAGAGTAACCTTCAGTAATAAATCACACAGCAATAGTACATTCATGTAGTTGTAAAAAGCATGATACAACTTTGAATACTTTGGATTAAGTAATCCAAAGTATTCAGAATACATTACTCTCATTGAGTAACTTAACGGATTACATTACAAAATACATGTTGGGGCATGTAATCTGTAATCTGTAGTGGCAAACACTGGTGGCAAATATGTACCATAGATGTATTCAAATGACAGTTACTTTACTACTGCTTCCTGTCTTTAGTGCCTCCTTCCATCGCTGATGGTCGCACCAATGTCACAGTTATAGTCAACGTTCAGACCACTCTGTCTTGTGAGGCTACAGGCATACCCAAACCCACTGTCAGCTGGAGGAAAAATGGCCGACTTATAAACACAGACCAGAACCAGAACATATACAGGTCGGAGTTTTCTCCTTCTCTTTCCTAGTGAAATATATTCAAATTTGTCTCAGAAAAAACCAAAGCTGGCTCACTTTAAGTGTATAGAAACACTAACGCCATCTCTTAATCGTTTCCAGATTACTGTCATCGGGCTCACTGGTAGTTATAGCGCCCACAGTGGAGGACACGGCTGTGTACCAGTGCGTTGCCTCTAATGAGGCAGGTGAAGACACCAGATCCATCGACCTCACTGTGAACGGTGGGTAACACAACAGTTATTTACAGGTTCCTTTTGTTTTGTGTTAATTAAGTTAATTTTCTTTCTAATAAGTAATGGATCATTCATCTGTGACGAGTTTATTCTACATTGTGGATTTTCACATTGCATCTGTTCCTCTAGTTCCTCCGTCAATAGCAGATGAACTCACAGAGTTAGTCGTGACCAGGCTGTCCCCGGTGGTCATTCCGTGCACTGCGTCTGGCATCCCGGAGCCCACAATCCACTGGAGCAAAGCTGGCATGAAGCTGCCCATAGAGGGTCTGGGATATAGCATCCTGGCAACAGGTATGTTTTAAATATACCCACTGCTGATAAACTCACCAAACCAAAGTGTCGGTGAAGGTTCTCAGTCATCCAGGTCATCGTAGTCTAAGGAGCTCGGAAAGAAAAGCGTCTGGGCTTCTTTAACGCTCATAATGTTCTCCCGATTTCCATACACCTGTGGTCCTCAGGGGTCAAACATGTCCCCACTTCATTTGAGTGTTTTTTAAAGTATAAAGTATAAATTGTCAATCAATTCAGTGTTACACCTTAGTTTTACTTAAGACCAACACATTAACACAAAATTTACCCAACATTATACATTTTAGGGCCACCAGACCTTGTTTACATAAAGTACACTCTGTTTTTGAGCAAAAACAAATTGAGAAAATAAAATATTTAAATGTTCAGATAATTTTGACTATCTGACTAACTACAGAGTCCTGTATGTTGAACTTTAGTGAGAATTTTTTTTAACCATTTATAAATTTTAAATGGCAGCACATAATCACACCTGTGGTCCTCAGGGGTCAAAAATGTCCCCATCTGGTTTGATTGATACTTAATTAATATGAAGTGGATTTTTCGCCCACTTTTAATTAAAACTTAATTCAAACATTTTTAAACATTTTTTTTATTCTATTTCAAATTTAAGTCTGATAAAAACCTCATAAAAATGAACTTTTTCTTTGTTTTTGGGTAAAAAATAAATTAAATCATCAGTTATTGTGATTATTGTTTCACAACCAGAGTCGGCTGCTTTAACAGATGATCACAGACGGGTTTATGTCAAAGTTAATTTAGAAAGCTGTTTTTAAGTTTCTTGAAGACACCTTCTTCAGTTCTGAGAGCAATTGGTGGAGTCCCAGATTTTAAGACCAAAGGGAGTGTCCCCAGGAGGGTCCTGGACCCCCTATTGATCCTTTGCCTAATCACATGAGTCATAGTGTAAAAACGGGTGTGGGTCACAATCAGCCAATGTTTGGGTGAACCCATTGTGTGAGCTCCACTCACTCAGATTTTGCACTCTGCCTTACCGCCACATATTTTAATTACAACAAGGATTTTTACAGACAAAAACATGGATGTGCAGTGGGCTCCCTGGTGTCACCTATTGTAGCCAAACTTAACATGGAGGAAGTGGGGGAAAAAAGCCTCCCGCGCAGGTATGTTGATGACACCTGGGTCAAAATGAAAATCCAGGAAGTAGAGTCCTTCACTGCTCACATCAGCTCAGTGGATAAAAACATAAAGTTCACCAGTGAAGACACAAAGATGGCAGTTTGCCATTCCTGGACTGTGCCGTGGGCTTTGAAGGGAACGGCAACCTCAACAGTGAAGTTTACCAGAAGCCCACACATGGACCAGTACCTCCTCTTTGACTCCCATCACCCTCTGGAACACAGACTTGGAGTAATCAGGATCCTACATCACCGGGCAGAACATGTTCCCTCTAAGCCAGAAGGGAAACAAAAGGAACACACGCATGTAAAGAAAGCTCTTAAAACATGTGATTATTGATTTAAATGTCCATTCAGTTGCTAAAATTAGGGGGGCTTGGGAGCGGGAGTTAGGCATAATATTTTCGGATCAGCAATGGGAGAAAGCAGTATCCAATGTCCGTTATAGTACGTCCTGTGCCAGGTTACAACTGATCCAGTTCAAGGTGTTGTACAGGGTTTACTATTCAAAGTCTCGTCTGTCTGAGATTTACCCACAAGTAATGGATCAGTGTGAGAGATGTCATGCCACCCCATGTGACCTAGGTCATATGTTCTTTCTGTGCCCAAGACTCCATGGCTTCTGGAGTCAGTATTCAGTTATTCTTTCCAAGGCTCTTGGGACCCAAATCTGCCTGGACCCTTTTCTAGCTGTTTTTGGGCTTCCAGTCAACACTGGTCTAACCGACCCTACACACTTCAAAATATTAGCCTTTACATCACTTTTGCCTAGACGTTGCATCTTACTCCTTTGGAAATCTTCAAAGCCACCTTCAGTTTCTTTTTGGTTTAGAGATGTGATGTCATTTCTTAAATTGCAAAAGATAGGCCTTGTGGCGAAGGGCAAATACAGAGAATTTTATCGTATCTGGGGCCCCTTTGTAAACTATTGCAAGTCATTAAACGCTCTACCAGCTGATTAATATCATATCTCCCCCCCCCCTCCCTTTTTTTTTTTTTTGTTGTTGTTTTTTTGTCTTTTTGGTTTTTTTTGGGTTTTTTTTGTGTGTGTTTTGGGGTTTGTTGTTTGTGTTTGTTTTGGGTTTCTTCTTAGGTTTTGTTTTGTTTTTTTAATTTTATTTAAGCGTGTGTGTGGGTGTGCCTGTGTGTGTGTGTGTGTATTATCGTATCTGTTCATGTAAGAAAAACTAAAAAATATGTGAGGGGAACAGATTGTATTGTCATTGTAAACTAATGTACACTTGTCTCTCAATAAAAATATGAAAAAAAACGTGATTATTTCCTCAAGTCAGCAAAGATGCACAGAAAAGGTCAGAAGCTGAAGTCCAGACGCTTTTCCCCCGAGCTCCTTAGATCACCAAACCGAAGTTTGATTAAAACGTAAAATTCCCTTTTTAAGGCCTTAAATTTGACTATAAATAACACAAAAATTAAGACAAGAGTCTCCTAAAGGGCACATGTCAGGTTACTTTGTGTGTATTTTAGCTGTAGATCAGATGTCGACGAGGATTTTGATGCCTGTCTTTAAATATTTTATCTGCTGTTTGTGTCGATCATTCAGGTCCGATAGAGATCACCTCAGCCGAGCTAGCTCATGCTGGACGCTACTCATGTACAGCTCAGAATGCTGCAGGCTCCACCCACCGCCACGTGCAGCTCACAGTCCAGGGTAACTTTTATTTTAGAGCTCTTGATTCTGATTGAGAGGCTTGTTTTTTGTTTTATTTGGAGGTTTATTCTTTTATTCTTGATCATCACTATTTTCCAAACCTTCTTCTCAGAGCTTCCACTGATTGAGTCCCATCCATCAGCACTGGATGTGATCCTGAATAACCCCGTAAGTCTGCCCTGCAGGGCCACAGGCTCACCCAGACCTACCATTACCTGGCAGAAGGAGGGCATCAACATACCCACTACAGGTAAATAATTTTGTCGGTTTTTGTCAGTTGGTGTGAGCAATCAGTCGTGAAATTTTGGCTCTGGCTTCGTGCTAGGTGGTAGGTCCACTATACTCCCGAATGGAAGTCTGCAGATCTCCAAGGCATCACTGTCAGACTCTGGGATGTACATATGTGTGGCTCAAAACCCTGCTGGCACTGCGCTCGGCAAGACCAGACTCAGAGTGCAAGGTAGGTACTTTTATTTTGAAATTTCAACCTCACAAATTGCACCCAAAGTCACTGAAATTCAGGTTTCCCACGATGTCAACAAATATACTAATGTACTAACCCACATATTTCTCCTTGCTCCTGAAGTCCCTCCAGTGATCAGCTCAGACACTCGGGAATATTTGGCACCTGTGGACTCCTCCGTGACGCTGCGGTGCCAAGCTGACGGCTCCCCTCCCCCCTCGGTCACGTGGCACAAAGACGGGCGCGTGCTGAGTGAAACCGTACGGCTGAGGGTCCTCAGTTCAGGATCTCTGCAGATCGCCTTCATTCAGCCGAGCGATGCCGGGAGATACACTTGCACTGCTGCCAATGCAGCAGGCACTGTCAGCTGGGAAATGAGCCTTACTGTGCAGAGTAGGTTCCCGTCAATACAGTCAATGAAATGACGTGATTTGACACATCACACTACATTTGTGGAGTTTTCTATAAAGATGGATGGGTGATGCATGGATGGTTCCAGTAGTTCTGCTTCTTCAACACAGCATCATTCAGATTTTATACTCACATCTAGACATCCAGTCCCAATCAAAAGTTTAAAATCCTATTTTGCATGGTTGGATTTTAACAAGGTTCCAAGTGGAGCTTCAACATGCAGCAAGAAGAAATGGGAGTGAGATAAAACATTTTTTGAGCATGCAATTTACTGAAAACGATGCTTAACCCTTTAAAGCCGGTCGGAGCAGCACGCTCTGTTTTGTGTAACTATTTTTAAATCCCTGTAGCTCTGCAACCACGTGAGCTAGCGCAATAATTTTTTTTGCATATGAAACCGGAGGAGTTGTACTTACATCTTATGCCATCAGCTTGTCCTCGGTCACAGTTTCCTTCCACATATAGCTTTGCAAAAACTGCATAAAAAGCACTTGCAGCAACAAAAACATAATATTCCAGAAACACACTTTGCCGATCTGATCAGCTGTTTGTAACACTTCCTACATTGGAATAGACGTCAGCGCGAACTATCGCATGTCCTCCATGACCTGCCCGAAACCGGAAGTGACGTCATTTTCGCGGAAATGTAGTTTTTTTTTTACCATATAGCCTCATGAGCCTATACTGGTGTTTTTAAAAGTTATGTTTGACTTTATGACTTTCTGTGTCGTTTCTGGGATGCTTAGGACTGATATTGCACTGCTGGAAATAGTTTATTTTGATGCATATGCTGCTTTTTTGCAAATTTGCATTATAATATTTATTTTCGTTTTTCCTGCAGTATATAAAAATTGGTGTATTTCAAAAATAAAACTATGAAGACACTCAAAATAAATTTCCTGTGGTGGGAAACTAGTTTGTGCAACTTTTTTGTATTTACAGTTTTGAGGGATAAGCCTCTTAAATTTCTCTAACTAGAAATATATGTTAAAAAAACAAAAACGATTTTCAATTTTTTTTGTAGTTTATTGCACTTTTTTGCAATTTATGTAATTACTATGCACTTAATGCAGACATATTATTAAAATCTGGGCTATAATGGTTGTATTGATGTATATCAACTTGAAATGCTCCCAAAAATGGCTCCACAGCATGTAAACATATAATATAAGCTCTGGCGGACTTGGTTCTATGGTAGGTCTTAAAGGGTTAAACTGGTTTGAAACTTTTAATCGGGAAAGATAAAGATAAAAAGGGTGACTTGTTTTATCCTAATCTCTTGCAGTTCCTCCGTTCATTCGTGGCGGAGAGCAGGAGGTCGTGGTGGTGGAAAACAGTCAGGTCCAGCTTGTGTGTTTGGCAGAGGGCGTCCCTCAGCCAAAACTGTCCTGGGAAAAGGACGGTAGTCCTGTCAGCGAAAGCGCGGGGGAGTATACAATCCTGCCATCTGGTGAGCTGGTTATTGACAGTGCTCAGGTAAAAAATAGAAACACCGAATTGTATTTTGTTTTGATCATATTTAACACACGAGTTTGAAGTTTCCCCTCCACCCTGCCCCCTCCTTTTGGTGAACCAGCCTGAAGATGCAGGAAGTTACACCTGTGTTGCCACTAATTCAGTCGGGCAGGACAGTTGGAGCGTCACCCTGTTGGTTCATACTCATCCCATCTTCACTGAGCTTCTTGGGGATGTGGCCCTGAACAAAGGAGAGCGCCTCACGCTGTTCTGTGGAGTCAGTGGCATCCCCCTACCCAGAATCACCTGGGCCTTTAATAACAACATCATCCCAGGTATGAATCGTTGATAAACGGAGAGGTTTCCTTTCGTTATTTCTTCATCTTTGTCATTTCATTTTATTCCTTGTCTGCCATTGATGCTTTAGTTCACTACGATCAGATGAACGGTCACAGCGAGCTGGTGATCGAGAGAGTGAGCAAAGACGATGCCGGCACCTACACCTGTGTGGCAGAAAATGATGTGGGAACCATCAAGTCGCTGGCCTTGGTCTACGTCAAAGGTAAAAGCATGTTTGCATGAACTATTTTGACGCTGTTGCATCTCTCTAAGCTGCTCTACACTGATCTGCCTGTTCTTCAGAGCCTCCAATCATCGATGGGGACCTTCACTCCAACCGCATTGAACCCCTGGGCGGGAATGCAATCCTGAACTGTGAGGTTCGAGGAGACCCTCTGCCAACCATCCAGTGGAGCAAAAATGGAATAAACATCCAGATCAGCAACCGAATCCGTCAACTGGACAACGGCTCCCTGGCCATCTACGGCACAGTGGTAGGAAGACACACGAGACTAAGAGCTCGTTTGTGTAATACAAAGGTCACGGAGATTTCATTTACAATGTGTGTGGCAGAGTGAAGATGCGGGAAACTACATGTGTGTGGCGACAAATGACGCCGGTGTGGTGGAGAGAAGTGTCACGCTTACCTTACACAGTGAGTGTTTAACCGTGTCAGGATGCAGCACTTTTAATTATAGCGTTTTTGTAGCAGTGATAGATCTGATAGAAGCACGCTGCTCTTCCAGGTGCGCCCGCGATCATTGTAGAACCCGTGGAGACAGTGGCGGATGCTGGAACCACGGCTGTGCTCAACTGTCAGGCGGAGGGCGAGCCTACGCCCATGATCGAGTGGTCTCGTCAGGGGCGCCCCCTTCTGGGCAACAACCGCTTCTCTGCCTTATCTAATGGCTCGCTCAGGATCATCAGTGCACAAAAGGAGGACACGGCTGAGTACGAATGCGTGGCAAGAAACCTGCTTGGATCAGTGCTGGTCAAGGTCACTCTTACCATACGGGGTGAGCAGTTTTTAGTTTATTCTTACATCTGCAATCAGAAAATCGGTTCATATGCATGCTTTCAATATTTTGGTGTCTAAAGGGACCTGAAGCCCAAAGTTAATTAATGTTCTTGTCAGTCCATGGCGGCTTCTCGGAGTGGGCAGAGTGGGGTCCTTGCAGTGTGTCATGTGGTGTCGGTAACCAGAAGAGGCTCAGGAAGTGTAACAAACCTTTACCTGCCAACGGAGGGCGCCACTGTGCAGGATCAGACGCAGAGACACGCAGCTGTCAAGGGAAACCCTGCCCAGGTGAGACTGAAACAGGGCCTAGAACCAAGTGTTTACAAAGGAGACCGTGTGCAAATGTCACACGCGGTACCAAATCTCTCGTCCCTCCACAGTGGATGGTAACTGGTCAGAATGGTCTCTCTGGGAGGAGTGTTCACGTACGTGTGGTGAGGGCAACAGAACCAGGGTGCGGACCTGCAGCAGTCCTCCGCCTCAGCATGGAGGCAGGCCGTGTGAGGGGAAGGCAGCGGACGTGGTCATGTGCAGGGTCAGGCCATGTCCAGGTGAGGAAATGCGTTTGCATGCGCAGGCACACGCATGCAGGGAAATTGTTAAACACTATTTGTAACAGTTAAAAACAAGAGAACCACTGGCATTAAAGAGAACTTTAATTTGAGGGTATTTTCTACAATATAAATATCTTAATATTCTAGTTTTTGATGAAACTCCAGCTCTTTGAGCGTTTGTACACATCTTGACTTGTTGCCTAATTCTACTTATACGTCACGTAGCAGGTTCGCATGTGTGGACAAACAGATCTAATAATGTTCATGAAACAAATATGAATGTTTTTTTATGTCATTTCCAAATTTAATTAAACTTTCTTTTCTGATTTCCATGAATTTTTCCTGTTGTTAAACTGCAGATCTGTTGGGGGTTTTTTCTTCTAGCAGCACTGTGTTGCTTTATTCTGCTGTATATATACATATATGTATAATGGATTTATGCTCTTATAGTGGGAGGTAACTGGGGTTCTTGGCTACCGTGGAGCCCATGCAGCGAGACCTGCGGTAGGGGCGTGCAGTCCAGGATCCGTCTCTGCAACAACCCTCCTCCAGCGTTCGATGGGTCACAGTGTGTGGGCTCAGACACCCAAACACAAATGTGCAAGGAGAAGCCTTGTCCCGGTAAGGACGCGATTATGCTTCGAGAAAAATCTCCGTTCGGGCCTGGATTTAGGAACTCGTTAAACCAAGCAGATTTCAGGTTTTTTTTTTTTTTTATTACTTAGTTTTTAATAAAGGTTTTACATATTTTTACAACAGAAAAGGAAAACAACAAACAACCAAAAACAACAATAACAAAACAAGCAGTCGACTGGAAAGCACAGCTTTTTCCCACAAAGCAATTCTGGCAGTGAGAACACGACTTTATATTCATGAATTGACAGCACATCTACAGATGTAAGAGCAGCTTAGGAGAGGCATGCAGAAGTTTATATAGATGTGAGTAGGCACAAACAGGAGAAAGAAAAAATAAATTAAATTAAAAAAACAAAACAACATTCTAATTTCGGATATATTTCAACCACTTGTCCCATCTTGTGGTATAAATATTAGCTTGCAGCCTTAACAAAAAGGTAAGTTTTTCCATTTTATGAATCTCCTCAACAACGCTCAACCAGTCGTCCAGAACAGGGGGGTCAGTACAGAGCCACTTACGAGTAATTGCTTTTTTTGCAGCAGCAGTAAGAATCTTCAGGAGATATTTGTCATTGCTTGTTAATTCTTCGGGTTGGTCTCCTAAATAAAATGTTATGACAGGCCGTTGTTTTGATTTAAAGCCTATAGTCTGTTCTATCTTTGATATAACATCTTCCCAAAATTTAGAAAGTTTTCGACACGACCAGAATATGTGGGTATGGTTTGCAACAGTTTCCCCACAGCTCCTCCAGCATGAAGAATTTCCCCGTGTTTGTTGTTTTGGTGTTATGAAAAATCGTACCAGGTTTTTCCAACTAAATTCTCGCCAGTATGCAGAGGATGAGGTTGAAATGGTCTCACACATGTTGTCCCATTGCTCAGAAGTTATAACTGAGGACAACTCTCTCTCCCATCTTCCCTTTATATAATCTGTTGAAGTTCCCCTACTTTTCAATATGCCCTGGTAGAGTTTAGAGATAACTGACTTGCATCCCTTATAGTATGTTTGTGAAATCAGATTAATTATTTCATTGGATTGTGTATTCATTTCTTTAGTCACTTTTGAGGACAAATACTGCCGTAATTGTAGGTATCTGAAAAAATCACTTTTTCCTAGCCCATATTTTTCTTGTAATGTTTGAAAACTTTGCAGGCCATTCTTATCCAGTATTTTACAGTATACATTAATGCCTTTATGTGACCAGTTCTTAAATTGTAAATCCAATTGGTTTGGTTTAAACTCAGAGTCATAAGCCACCCACTTAAGTACTTGAATGTGGTTCCTTAGATTTAGTTCTTTCACTAACTCAAACCAGATAAGCAATGTAAAAGATGCAAAAGGGTTCAGTTCTTTCTGGTAGGCTGTTGCCAGCTTCTGATCTCCTATCAAGGCTTGTATTGGAATGACCCCACACATATTCTCAATGTCTTTCCATCGGGCCCCATAAGTGTCATCACACCATTGTATAATTATTTTGAGTTGAGCAGCAAGGTAGTAATCTCTGAGACTTGGGAGGGAGAAGCCGCCTTTCTCTTTGTGGATTAATAATGTGCTATATTTAATTCTAGGTTTCCGCCCCCTCCAAATAAATCGAGATATTTGTTTGTCCCAGTCATGGAACTGAGATTTGGGGATTTTGATAGGTAGAGACATAAACAGATACAGTAGTCTGGGTAGGACTGACATTTTAATGACCTCCATCCTCGCGCTAAAATCAAAAACAAGTGTTGACCATTGGGTGAGGTCCTCTTTAATCTTTTGGCTCACGGGCTCAAAGTTTTTTTTATACAAGTCATCTAACGATTTAGTCAGCCATACTCCTAAATATCTAATTGCTTTCAGAGACCAATCAACAGAAAAAAAAATTTTAACCTCACTCGACGGGCTATAGTTAAAACTTAAAATTTGTGTTTTTCCTACGTTGAGTTTGTAACCAGAATACATCCCAAACCTTCCCAGCAAATCTAAAAGGGTCCGGATGGATTGGTCTGGATTTGACAAGTACAAAAGGACATCATCAGCATATAATGCTATTTTGTGTTCTCTTGAATTAACTACGACCCCATGAATACTATTATTTTCTCTTATTGCCTGTGCTAAAGGTTCAATGTAAAGAGCGAAAAGAGTCGGAGACAAGGGACAACCTTGACGAGTAGATCTTTCCAACTTTATACGGTCCGTGACTCGTCCATTTATCTTGATTCTTGCGGTAGGCATCGAATATAATGTCTTAATACTGTTAATAGAGTTTTCAGCAAAACCAAATCTTTCTAGGACCAAAAACAAATACGTCCAGCTGACGCAATCAAAGGCCTTTTCGGCATCCAGACTAATTAGTACCGCTTTATGATTATTTTCTCTTACATTATTGATTATGTGGAGAGAGCGTCTTATGTTGTCTTGGGTTTGCCGGCCCCCAACAAATCCAGTTTGATCTTCATCAATCAAATCTGGAATGAACGAGTTTAGCCTATTAGATATAATTGAGGCGTAAAGCTTATAATCTTGGTTTAGGACTGATATCGGCCTATATGAGCTGCACAGCGTTTTGTTCTTACCGTCTTTAGGTATAATTGTTATGATTGCCTCAGACCATGATGGGGGGGTGGACATATTCTCTAATGTCCAGTTCAATGACCTTAGCAAAACTGGAAGCACCTCCACCTCAAATGCCTCATACCACTCAGCCGGCAGGCGCAGATTTCAGTTTTATACACTTTGTGTCCTCCAGTGGATGGGAAGTGGTCGTCCTGGGTGAGCTGGGGAGCCTGCAGTGTTTCCTGTGGGGGCGGTACTAGACAGAGGACACGCCTCTGTGCCAGCCCCGCCCCTCAGCACGGCGGCAGACAGTGTGAGGGCAACGACGTGCAAGTCGACTTCTGCAACAGCGACCCCTGCCCCAGTGAGATACCTGAACTGCTACTGACTGCTTAGATACTCTCATTTCTACATCTGTGTCTTTTCTTTTGTGAATCGGTCATTTTGCACTACTGTGTGTTAGTCAGTGGTAACTGGGGTCCGTGGAGCAGCTGGGGCAGCTGCAGCAAGACATGTAACGGAGGTCAGATGAGGCGCTACAGGACCTGTGACAACCCCAGACCCGCCTACGGTGGGAGAGCTTGTGCAGGCGCTGATACACAGATACAAAGATGCAGCACCGTCAAGTGCCCCGGTGAGTCAGCCTGCAGCACGGTCAGGCGTGTGGTTCCCTCGTAAGACTAAATTACCCCTACGACTGCTCCATTGCCGTGATTTGTGTGTTGATGTGTACACCTGTACTGTTTGTATTTTGCAGTTGATGGTACCTGGGGCTCATGGCAGCCATGGGGAGAATGTTCTTCTTCCTGCGGAGGAGGACAGAGGACACGTGTTCGGCTCTGTGACGGTCCGTCTCCAAGTGACGGTGGTCGGCCGTGTCCAGGAGACTCTACTCAGCTGTCCAGGTGCAACACTCAGGCCTGCCCAGGTAACGTATCTCTTAAGAAAAGCTTCTGTGTTCATTTGCTGTATTTACATTCAAAGACACGTTTCTTTTGATCAGGTGGGCCCCTGAAGGCCCGAGGAAGCATCATAGGGAACATTAACGATATCGAGTTCGGCGTCTCCATCCTCAATGCCACCATCGCCGACAGCAAGTTTGGCAGCAGAATCATCAAAGCCACAATCTCTAATGTACCAAGGACGTTAGGTCAGTTTTCCATTAGCTCGTTGGTTGTTTCACTTTTCTGCTTTTAGGTGTTGTATGATGCACTCTAATTCCTGCCTCCATCTAAAATTCAGCTGTTTTCTTGAATTCCTAATAAATCTAAGACCTTTTATCAGTTCCCAGAGTCAGAACCAGACACGGAGAAGCTGCATTCAGCTTTTATGCTCCTTATATCTGGAACAAACTCCCAGAAAGCCTCAGATCAGCTGAAACAATAAATCCAGGTTGAAGACTCACTTATTGTCAGCTGCATTTGAATAAAGCACCAAATCCACACTTTTAAGCTTAAATTTCAAAACTTACATTTTAACTACTGATTTTATCTGTTTTGATTTTATATACTGTTTTGTTTGTTTGTTTGTTTGCTTGTTTTAATCAATTTTAAATCATTGTTTTTGTTTCTAATGTATCTATAAAGCACTTTGAATCACCTTGTTGTTGAATTGTGCTATACAAATAAACTTGCCTTGCCTTTAAATTGATTCAAGGTCCTGCAATGAGGAAGCTCATCTCCATCCTGAACCCCGTCTACTGGACCACTGCGCATGAAGTAGGAGAGGCGGTCAACGGCTACACGCTAACAGGAGGTATCTTCAGGCGAGAGACACAGGTGGAGTTTGCCACAGGTAGGATTTCACGGGTTCAACACGGAGGCATGAAATCTTTAAACAGCTGTTTATATGTAAAGATATGTGACGCGACTGCGTGTTGGCAGGCGAGATCCTGAGGATGACCCACATTGTCAGGGGTCTGGACTCTGACGGCGCTTTGCTTTTGGACATCGTTGTGAACGGACACATCCTGCAGCTGCCTTCACATGCTCTCATCAGCATCAAGGTACACAAATAGGCAATGGGAATGAAGCCAGCTAATTAGGGCTGCCACGATTAGTCGACTAGTCACGATTACGTCGACTATCAAAATCGTTGACGACTGATTTAATAGTCGACGTGTCGTTTGAAGCTTTGTAAGATCCCAAAAGACGCAGGAATAAGTAGTAGGATTTAAGAGTGTAATAACGGACTGAAACAGAAGATGGCAGCACTGCATGTACAAGGATGCCAGCTGCCGTTAAACCCCGAAGAAGAAGAAGCTGTGTCCCAGAATTCATAGCGCAGCCCAGAGCAGTTTCCAACAATGGCGGCAGCTAGTTAGTTTTAATATTACTCTTATTATTCTTTCTGGGTCACAAAATAAACGTTTGTTATATTTTCAGGCGAGAATGTAGCTGTGTAAACCTCAAATATCTGCTCAGTTTATCAAGACACCACATATTTTCAAAAGCGCTCCGACGTTTTCGGAGACGTCTGTTACCCACTAGCTCGATAGCTAGCCGGGGGCTAGGCTAACTAGAGCCGTGAGAACACCGGACTCCGGCAAATCGTTTTCAAACCCACCGCTGTCTTTCGCTACTCAGGTTAAACATGATATATAAGTCACTTAGATAACTTAAACATGTTATTGTTTGGCTTTTTTTTTAGTATTTTATTTGTTCCTGAGTAAATCGGTTTGGCTGAGATTAAAGTTATAGTTTTTACACAGCTGAATAAACGTCAGGCAGACAGCTGATTATCAGAAGTGTGAGATGCTGGAGAATTTACTCCGGTGTCCTGTTATATTTTAGATAGCAAGGAGTTTATTAAACTTCACCGAAACAATCTGCAAATTTCATTAAAATTTAATAAACTATCATCTTGTCTTTATTGTTAGTTAGCACAGACCTTAAACACTTCAAGCTGTAAGCTAATGATAGTTATATAAGAGCAGATGCTGCTGGTGCAATAAGCTGTAGGTTTTACGTCCAATGGATTTGATTAGTCGACTAATCGCAAAAATAATCGGTGACTAGTCGACTATCAAAATAATCGTTTGTGGCAGCCCTACAGCTAATAAACTAATATAAGGACTGCAAGAAATATGCATATGCTTATCAGCCTGTTTACAACCAAAACACATTATTTTATGTATATTTACAAAACGGTTTTATTACATTTCTGGAAATTTAAACCATAGAAAAGACTGGAAATCTAATACAGTGAACGCCTCTATTTTAGAAAACATCAATTTATCATTATTTGTTTCTCTCTCTTTTTATTTTTAGCCATATGTCATCTTTAAGCTTTCCACCAGCAAATCAAGTCCCCCCGTCTTGTATACCTCATAGATTCTTAGATACGCACAATAACTCAGTTTAACCCAATAAAAACAATTTAAAGTCTAATGTCACACATTGCAAGGAAACAAACTAAAATTAAGGTCCAGCTGACAGACGCCAAACTGAATAATAAAAATACACAATGTTCTGTTGTGTTTTTTTTCCCAGGACTACACAGAGGACTACATCCAGACGGGACCGGGTCAGCTCTACGCTCTGTCCACTCGCATGTTCAGCATCGACAAGGAAAGTGTGCCCTACACCTGGAACCACACTGTCTCCTATGACCCATCCAAGGGGAAGATGCCCTACCTGGTGGAAACGCTGAGGGCCGCAGCCATCAGTGCACACTACCACCCACTGGAGGAGGTGTTGGAGTACAGCATACAAGCTAGTATCTCCAAAGGTGAACGCAAAAGATGTTTCAACTTCTATTGCCTTTGTTACTTTGTTGCATTTTCACCAAACATAAGAAAAATTTAAAGTTTGTTAACGTGACTCCAGGTGATCGCAGTAACCAGTGTCCTCGTGGCTTCACTTTGGTGGCTGCCGGGCCTTACTGTGCAGGTAATGCTAATCCCAACACACGTATACTTACCCCCAAAGAAAAACTGCACCTAAAAAATTATATATTCATGGATTCATAATTATAACATCTGATTGTTTGTATTCTTGTTTGTGCTGCAGATGAGAATGAATGTGAGGTCGGGAATCCGTGTTCGCACGCCTGCCACAACACGATGGGCACCTACTACTGCTCCTGTCCCCGAGGCCTCGCCATCTCAGCCGACGGGAGGACGTGTCAGGGTACGAAACTCTCAGCCGCCTACTGACCCAACGCAGCAGCGAATCACAGCTAAGCCTCTTCTCTCCTCTCTCCTAGACGTCGACGAGTGTTCTCTAGGTGGGAACGTGTGCCACGACGCAGAAGACTGCGAGAATACCATCGGCTCTTACAGATGCGTCATGCGCTGCGGGCGTGGCTTCAGGAGAACAGCTGACGGCTACAGCTGTACAGGTTCGACTGTACACGTAAAGGGCATTCCTTTCCTTTTTAATCGATTCGACTTTCTAAAAATAGCGGGACATGTTTGTGTTGTTCAGACGTGAACGAGTGCCTGGAGTCAAATCCGTGTAATCAACGGTGTTTGAATACCATCGGCAGTTACCGCTGCGCCTGTGAGCCAGGATTTCATCTGAGGAACAGGCGCTGCATAGGTGAGAGAGGCGCTGCTCTCCATTAATGTTCTACGTAAAATAAGACAATTTATCACTAAATCTGGAGCCACAAACGTCCATTTTTCCTCTGTTCACCGCAGATATCAACGAGTGCAGGCAGAGGGTTTGCCGCTCCGATCAGCAGTGTAAAAACACTCGCGGTGGTTACATCTGTATTGACCTCTGCCCCAGTGGTATGACCAAGGGTGGCAATGGAACATGTGTGGGTGAGTACTGAAGTACTGTAGAGTAGAAACACATCTATTCTCAGTGGGGGAAAATAATCACGCAGCATATCTGTACTGATACAGCCTGGGTAATGTGTTAGGAGTGAAAGGATCAACGTAGAGGGCTGAATTCAACCCTGGAAATGAAAAAATTCCACACAAAGTAGCAGTTTCCTGTCCTGCTGATGGGTTAAGGATCTTCTGCGGCCCTGTCCAGCTCTCCCAGAGTAACTGTGTGTCTCCTGGATTCTCCTCCATGCTCTTGAAACTGAGCTGGGAGACTCTGTAAATCTTCTGGCATCTTCTGTGTCGTCCTGGAGGAGCCGGACAACCAATGCAGCCTCTGCAGGGTCCAGGTATCACGTCACGCTAACAGCAGTGACACTGACCCTAGCCAAACGCAAAACTAGTGAAAAACAGTCAGGAAATATAAGGAGGGGGAAAGTCAGAGGCCTCCATCTGTGAAACGTTCCTGTTTGCAGCTCTTGTTAATTTCATTAAGACCAAAGCTGCTGATTAACCCCCTCTGCTGTGTAACTGACCACATCAATAGCCCAGAAGTTTAACCGACTAGATGCCAGCCTCTAATTAAAAAGTGTTTCTTGTTTCAAATATGTTTTATTAGGAGCAAGTATCGTGGTTGTTACAAATTGATAGAACTTATGTCCCTTTTTTTCTCTAAGCTTACAAAACAGACAAATAAACAACATCAAAAGAAAGAAAGAAAAAAAACACCCACTATGGGCCCCAATCCCCCGACTGCCAGAAAAAAAGAAAGTTTATATTTTCCCAAGGTATGTAAGTAAAGGATGCCAGATTAATTCAAAGTCTTTTACATTATCATTCATGGTATATCTTATTTTTTCAAAATGAAGAGTATTTGTAAGTTCTGTAAGCCACGTCTTTAGTAGAGGAGTCTCTTTGCCTTTCCAAAGCTGCAGGATCAGTTTCTTCCACACCTTGGCTCAGGCGATTAGAGGATCATCAGGGGGTCCTTTTGTCCCTCTGTGGGGGGAAACTCCCACTAGGTTTAAATCTGGGACTCTCCACCATTTGACCTTAGAACTGAAGAAGCTTCTCGGATGAAGGTGAAACGTCTTCAAGTAACTCAAAGAAGTCCAGACGCTTTTCTTTCCAAGCTCCTTTGACTATGATGACCTGGATGACTGAGAACCTTCACAGACAGATCAGTTTCTTTGCAATAATCAATGCATATGACATAAACCTTTTTTGAGAGTGTTGTAAATTTTGTGTTTCTTTGGAGATCCCAAAGATAATTATTATCGGATTTGGCTCAATCTTACTCTTAAAAATATTAGACAAGTAGGTAAAAATGTCAAAAACCCTAAAGCCTCGGACAAAGTGCAAAACAATGTAACAGATTTCCAGAATGTATCATACATTTTTCACAGAGGGGGGAGCAGTCTGGGTACATTTTGTGAAGTCTTTCCCTTGAGTAGTGTAACCTGTGTATAATTTTGTACTGAATTAAACAGTGACGGGAATTAATAAAAGGCGTGTTTATGTTGCGTAAGACCTCCTGCCTTTTCCCACTCCTCTTTAATTGAGAAAGTTGAAGGTATACTCATCTCCTGTATTGAGTTATAGATAAAAGATATTTGAATAAAAAGTGTTTCTTGCATTTATTTGATTAGCATATTGTGATTAATAAGATGATGCATGTTAGTCTCTTGTGGCCTGTTGCAGACGTTGACGAGTGCAGAGACGGTACCCATCAGTGCAGATACAACCAGATCTGTGAGAACACCAGAGGCAGCTACCACTGCACCTGTCCCCGCGGTTACAGATCCCAGGGAGTAGGACGGCCCTGCGTCGGTACGTGTCTCCGCCTTGAATTGAATCCAGTGCGGTATGACATCAAACCCCCTGCAGGCGATGTTGTCATTGCTGCTGTGTCATTCTGATTACTTTGGGCTACTTAGCCAAGCATGAAACATCCTGAGCAGTAAAATAAAAACGCAGTGCTCTTTCTGATGTTTCTATCAGCTTGCTTGCTTCATGAAATGCACTTTCTTCTTTCTGATGCTGACTCACTCACTCTGCAGAAAGCCTAAAAAGCTGCTGTCATCATATCGCGCCACTGCTTGCTGACATGACCAAATGCTTCAGTGAGAACAGCTGATTAACTCTTTCTATTAAACGCAAACAAAAACAAATCTTGCTTTTTGTCAAGAAACAATGCTGCATGATAGCAGAGGCTTTGCCAGCTCGAGATGATGCTACGGCGTTAGACAGCTGTTAGGGAAACAGGAAGGAGGGAAAGGAATACATAAAACACCGACTGTAAAAAGACCAGCACCGTCACAGCTCCGTCTGTCACTTCCTTCTTTTCATTTCCTCCCGTTCGGATCTATCAAAGTGTTTCCAGCACCTTTATGTTTGGGTCTGGCTGTTTCCTGGCGTCGCTTTGTGATGGCGTATGTACCCTGATGCTGCTGGGACATTAACACTCTGATGTCTGCTTTATTCAGATAGTCTGAATGAACTGGGAACGTTTTTTTAACATAATTCATATCTGATGTACTTCTTCAGATAAAATGTGAAAATCATGATTTTGTTATTTATGAGATTCTCATTCAAATTAAACCTTTATGAATTAATTTCAATACATTTCTGTGTCCCTGACATGAAGATGTATTGTTATACAGCGGGGTAACTTGCATTTCCCCTTTTCTCCCCTCATCCTTCTCTGTTTTCATGGCCTGCACCTCCTCCTGTGCTCCTCTCATCACTGTTCTTTTTTCTTTACGTCTGCATCATTTCCAACCTTCTTTCATCCACCTTTTCTCGGTGCTGGTCTTTCTCTGTGCCGAGGTCAGATGTAAATGAATGTGAGCGGCTTCCGCAGCCTTGCGCCCACCAGTGCGTCAACACTCCCGGCAGCTTCAAGTGCGCCTGCCCTCCGGGGCGCCACCTGCTGGGGGACGGCAAGTCCTGCGCTGGGCTTGAGCGGCTGCCCAGCTACGAAAGTTACTCGTACACTTACCGCACGTCTCAGTCCGCCCCCGGCGGCGGCTCCAGCCAGACGCTCTACCACAACTTGGCCTCCCAGAGCTACCACTCCTACGCCGCCCCCGCGTGGGGGCGCTACAGGAGTCGGAGCCGCAGGGAGACGCATGCGCTTTCCTCACATCAGGGCGTCCTCGCTTGTCAGCAGGGGTTTGAGCCCAGGGGTCACCGCTGCTTAGGTAACTATGGAGAAGAGGCAGGGTTGAGACGAGGGAGAGGAAAGTTCAGCATTTCATTACTGCTGAGAATTTGCTGTGAGGTCTTGAAAACGTCTGTGTATCTTTCTGTGGCTGTTTTTGTGCGTGCGTGACATCGAAAAGACATCAACGAGTGTGAAGTGAGGGACACCTGTCAGCACGAGTGCACGAACACACCGGGGAGCTACAGGTGTCTCTGTCCTGCTGGTTACCGCCTCATGACCAATGGCAAGACTTGTCAAGGTGAGAACTTCGGTCTGGACGCTTTATCTACCCGGCAACCCACCTGTTCACTGTCACATGCAGTTTACCCTCAAGCAAGGTGTGACCTGTGCTTACTGTAGCTGTTTGCTGTATCTGCCGCAGACACAGACGAGTGCCTGGAACAGAACATCCAGTGTGGAGTGAATCGAATGTGCTTCAACACGAGAGGAAGTTACCAGTGTATTGACACCCCCTGTCCCCCAAACTACCAGAGGGACCCAGTCACAGGGTAAACCTGCACACAAACATAAAACGTGATCATTCTGAACTTCCTACAGATCTAAGTCCTACAGATATAAGTACAGGTGGTGGGTTGTTTTCTCTTCAAATTGTAGCAGATTTCTGTGTAAAATCTTCTTCTTCGGGTTTCTCACATCGCCTTCACACCAAACCTTTGTTTTCTGCCTCCTGGGCCCACCAGCACCATATTCAACCAAAATTATTTTTCTTTTTGTAGGTTCTGTCTGAGAAACTGTCAGCCAAATGACCTGGAGTGCGCACTGAGCCCGTACGCCTTGGAGTACAAGCTGCTGTCGCTTCCCTTTGGCATCGCAGCCAACCAGGACCTCATCAGGCTGGTGGCCTACACACAGGACGGAGTGATGCACCCCAGGACCAGCTTCCTGGTGGTGGACGAGGATTTCGCGTTGCCGTTCGCTCTGCGAGACGAGAACCTAAAGGGAGTGCTGTTCACCACGCGGCCGCTGCGAGAGCCCCACACGTACCGCATGAAGGTCCGAGCCCTGTCCTACAGTGAAGACGGAGGCATCGAGTACCAGACGACCTTCATTGTCTACATCGCTGTCTCTGCCTACCCCTACTGAAAACACTTTAAATGACCCGAGTGGCTACGACCTCTGAGTGCAGTGCTGCAAAAAGTGGCACGGTGAGAGTTAGTGGATGCGACCGCATCAGTAAACAGACTGGAAAAAGATTATTGAGTGCGTGAGAGAGGCCAGCGGGTGCATACGGCCCCAAAGGTGTAAGGAAGCAGGACGCTGGATGTTTACATGAGGAAACTTACCAACTATTTATCAGCTCTAATCCCTGGAAACCTCTCAGTCAGTCGTCTCCTGACTCTTCAGGCTTATTTATAAGACACATTAGATTCGACTCTTCCAAAGTGAAACGCCGCCGGTACAACATACTAGCTTCTCTTTCATTTACATCAACCTATTATTAACTTCTTTGGGAATACGAAAAATGGAAGACGGGTCCCACTTTTGCGCCATCAGTTGCCAAAGCGGAGGCGTCACTGTTCGGGTTTGGTGCTCAGGTACTGGCGCACGAACGCCTCAGGCAGAAACTCACGTCACCAGCGCGACGATCCACCCAACAGCTGGTGCCAAGATGTATTTTTTTACGATTTGTACATATGTTCTTCTCATAATGCAATGCCACACTTGTACGTACCGTATCCGTTTTGTAATAAAAATCGAATATGAATAGATAAACGCTGATTTTACAAATTATATATGCGTGCACAGCACTGCTGCACAAAACATCCCCGATCTTGACGGAGCGTGTCACACGTGGACCCGAGCGCCGTGTGCAAAGCTTCTGATCACAGATACAGTCGAACGCCATTCAGAGATAAGTTTTCTCCGTCTGCCGTGAAGATTTAGATTCTTCGTCTCCTTATCAGTTAAAGAAGATTAATGATAATCATGTGCAATATCAAATAAAAGTAATTATTACATCCGAATTATTACATTTACAAATGTTTGATAGTGTAAATCATTTTGAAGCTATGCTGTTGTTGATCATACACCCACACCTTGTTGATAATAGGTTGGACCTGCTTTTGCTTTCATAACTGTCTGAATTCTTCATGGCACAGATTCAGGAGTGTCCCGGAAATCTTCCACAGAGGTTTTGGTTCAATTCAATTCAATTTTATTTATATAGCACCAAATCACAACAAAGGTCGCCTCAAGGCGCTTCATAGATACAGAGAAAAACCCAACAATCATATGACCCCCTATGAGCAGCACTTTGGCGACAGTGGGAAGGAAAAACTTCCTTTTAACAGGAAGAAACCTCCAGCAGAACCAGGCTCAGGGAGGGGCGGGGCCATCTGCTGTGATTGGTTGGGGTGAGAGAAGGAAGACAGGATAAAGACATGCTGTGGAAGAGAGACAGAGGTTAATAACAGATATGATTCAATGCAGAGAGGTCTGTTAACACATAGTGAGTGAAGAAGAAACACCCAGTGCATCATGGGAATCCCCGGCAGCCTACGTCTATTGCAGCATAACTAAGGGAGGATTCAGGGTCACCTGGTCCAGCCCTAACTATATGCTTTAGCAAAAAGGAAAGTTTTAAGCCTAATCTTAAAAGTAGAGATAGTGTCTGTCTCCTGAATCCAAACTGGAAGCTGGTTCCACAGAAGAGGGGCCTGAAAACTGAAGGCTCTCCCTCCCATTCTACTTTTAAATACTCTAGGAACAACAAGTAGGCCTGCAGAGTGGGAGCGAAGTGCTCTAATAGGGTGATATGGTACTACAAGGTCATTAAGATAAGATGGGGCCTGATTATTTAAGACCTTGTATGTGAGGAGCAGGATTTTGAATTCTGGATTTAACAGGAAGCCAAAACAGGAGAAATCTGCTCTCTCTTTCTAGTCCCTGTCAGGACTTTGATGTCAGGTTGACATGACATCATCATACAGTTGCTAAACTGTTGACACTGGGCTGTTACAATGTGATAAAGTGTATATTCTGCTGTAAAGCATCGTCTATCATGTTGTACAGTCACTCCAAAGTGTCTCTCAGACGTTGCGCGCTCTGTACGGTTCAACCGTTGTCTTTATCTTTGACTCAAAAATTGAACTTTTAGCGCTTAGTTGTGACACAATCCAAAATAATCACGACACAGCTAAGACTCAGCATTCACACATTTTAATTTATTATTGTTTCTTTTTCTTCCAAAAGCACAAACATAAAAAAGGAACATTTGAATAAGGCAGTTTGTACATCAGTTTGGTGCGGTCCGTCATCTTCTCACCCAGAAGAGCATCGCCGACTAGAAATACATGAAGCTCGTAAATCTAGTCATTAGAGAAGGTGTCTGATGTCACTGATGACAGTATTCAAACATGACGACCCATGTCTAAATATCAACCGGTGATGAAAAAACACAACTGTAGTGACATGTGTTTTATATTTAAAAAAAAATGAACAAATAAATAAAAATCTGAGTAACTTTAACTCCGTGTTTGAAAACGAGCAGAAAGGAACCGAACGCTGGAACTTTCATCACGTCTGCACTCGGAGCAAAGCTCGCCGCAACACGCGTTTCTTTCATGCTCATATATACTGCATGGTTTCAAAATAAAATGTAATAAAATCCACCACTTATACTCTAAACACACGAGCTCTGAAAAGCGAAAATAAAACATTTGGCAACATGTCATCCTCCCAATAAGGCGGATGAAAATTATGTAAAATACGTTGGAAAAATCAGTCTGTGTGGTAACAAATGTGTTTTCTTATTATTAGACAAACTCTCAGGATAAACTCAGGATAAATAGAAGAAAAAAAAACAACGAGAGGGGCGGAGCCCGGCTTTTATCCCATCAGGAAGTCTGATGATGGAAACCAAACACTCAGTTTCCTCACAGACAAAATTCCTGAAACCTTGGAAAAAACAAATGTCAGGTATGAAATGCTCGAGTGAATACTGAAAATACATAATCTATTCTTTAAACTATTAATTCCCCGTCAGTTCACAAAAAAGAAGAAGAAGAAAACGCATCATCGTACCGATCGGCGTGTCAGGCCTGCGAACAGCGTTTTTAACTGAGTGGAGGCGAAAATAACGTCACTCAAAACAATAAGAAAACAAAGCGGATGTTTGATCCTAGATTAATGTTTTTCTGTTAAATAGTGAAAAAGGTTTTTAAAAAAACAAAAACAAATCCGTGTGAGCGCACGTTCTCTGGGTGGCGCGTTTTCCAGAGAACAGCCGCTCCGGTGAACAGTACCAGCAGAGCCGCATTAATGCCCTGTTCAGTAGCAGAGGGGTCACAAGCAAAGTGGGATTAATAAAGAGTGGCGATGGAGATGCATCGTGGGTCATATAATCCTTATCTGGGGCAGCACGAGGGGACAGACGGATGAATCTCCCCCGGCCCCTCCTCCAGTGCAAATCCACCACCCTCTGTGTGTGACTGTGCTTTTCAAGCAGCTCTCGCTGCTCAAGTGTTACAGCGAGAGGGGCGGAGCCCGGCTTTTATTCCATCTGGAAGTCTCTGATGATGGAAACCAAACACTCAGAGTTTCCTCACAGATAAAATTCCTGAAACATTCAGTGGACGATGGAAAAACATGTTTGTTCCTATGAACGTGTGCGCGCAGCGGTGGCGCCCGACCTTTCTGACCAGCAGGGAGCGCTCTGGTTTCTACTGGTTTTGACCAACAGCCCTGCTTTATGCAATTCGATCATGAGCAGTTTTACTAACATTTACCTCTGTAAGTTGGGAACCGCTGGGGGCACAGTGCACAGGAATGACGTCGACATAAAGGTTAACAGGTCGGGAATCAGCACAGACACATGGGTACAAAATGATCTGTAGCACCCTGTGAGGAGTACGATTTAAGCTATGACCATGCACGGGACTCCACAGGAAAACCCATTTTTAACTTAATACGAGCCAGACTGTACTTTTTTTTTTTTTTTTTAGCATCTTGGCTTGAAAACATCTCATTGGGTTAAAAATCTGGTTTTCCTGTTAGTCCCTATGCCATCTGTTACATGAACAGAGCAGTGAGCTGCTCGTCTTCTACACCGTCTTCCTCGCCGTCAGTACCCTGACGATGCTTCCCACTCCTCCAGCTGCCAGAGCCTGAGAACACAGAAAGAGAAAAACTGGTTTTGATGATCATAATAAACCAACTAAAATCGTTTTCTTACACTTAACAAACTGTTGATTTGTTCGATTGTTCTGTGCTGCTTTCACTGCATTGTAAACCTCTACAGGTTGTCTTCTGAACACTGAGTTTCAATGTAACGAAACGTGCGATATAAACAAAATTATTATTGCCACCTAGGGCTGCCACAAACGATTATTTTGATAGTCGACTAATCAGATCATCATCCATTGGACATAAAACTACAGTTTATTGCACCAGCAGCATCTGCTCTTATATAACTATCATTAGCTTACAGCTTTAAGTGTTTAAGGTATGTGCTAACTAACAATAAAGACAAGATGATAGTTTATTAAATTTTGATGAAATTTGCAGATTGTTTTGGTGAAGTTTAATAAACTCAGCTGTCTGCTCCTTGCTATCTAAAATATAACAGGACACCGGAGTAAATTCTCGAGCATCTCTTTAATCTCAGCCAAAACAATTTACTCAGGAACAAATAAAATACTAAAAAAAAAAAGCCAAACAATAACATTTTTGACTTATAAGTGACTTATATATCATGTTTAACCTGAGTAGCGAAAGACGGCGGTGGGTTTGAAAACGATTAGCCGGGAGTCCGGTGTTCTCACGGGTCTAGTTAGCCTAGCCCCCGGCTAGCTATCGAGCTAGTGGCTAACAGACGTCTCCGAAAACATCGGAGCGCTTTTGAAAATATGTGGTGTCTTGATAAACTGAGCAGATATTTGAGGTTTACACAGCTACATTCTCACCTGAAAATATGTTAAACGTTTATTTTGTGACCCAGAAAGAATAATAAGAGTAATATTAAAACTAACTAGCTGCCGCCATTGTTGGAAACTGAGCTGGGCTGCGCTATGAATTCTGGGACACAGCTTCTTCTTCTTCGGGGTTTAACGGCAGCTGGCATCCTTGTACATGCAGTGCTGCCATCTTCTGTTTCAGTCCGTTATTACACTCTTAAATCCTACTACTTATTCCTGCGTCTTTTGAGATCTTACAAAGCTTCAAACGAAGCTTCGACTATTAAATTAGTCGTCGACAATTTTGATAGTCGACGTAATCATGACTAGTCAACTAATCGTGGCAGCCCTAATGCCACCACATCCAGGCTGTAGCGCATGTGTGAAAATGACTTGGATGGCTTGGACCATTTATTAACCCCTAATTTATGTGCACATGAATCTGCTGTATCAGACAGAATAATGACCCATTCTGTATGTTTTTAACCCAAGAAGATTAAGAACATGAAGTTTAATGATTGATTTTCATACGCTGGTTTAGCACAACAATATTTAACATTGAAAAAGGTGGTGGTGGAAGTTTGATTAAGAAGCTGAGAAACACAGTTATCTGACCCTTTGGGTGTTTTCAAAGTGGAACGAGTATCATTGTCTATTGTTTTGGCTCAAGAAGACGCTGGAGATCCCACAGTGAGGTGGGAATATTTACCTTTTCGTGCCACTGCAGCAGGACCGCGCTGCTGTTCTCTGACGGCCTCTCGAAGCCTTTGTAGATGTATTTCATCAGCAGGTCCACGCCGTTTTTGTCCAGAGACTGCACGCCTTTCTCGATGTCACCGCTCTTGAAGGAGCTGAGCACCTTCAGCACCAGACCCTCCGCACGGTCCTGACCAGGAGAGAGCAGACGGCTGAAGGCCAGAGTCGCTACACAGTCCAGTCAGTTCGTATACCTGGCTGTAAAATCATCGACCACTGGACTTTGAGCTGCACACACCCTGAAAGGACCTCAGCTATAAGGTGCTGAAGATCTGCTACTTTCTGCTGTATTGTTTAAGTTTGGAGAGCTTAAGAAGAACCAAATATCACTGCTATACTACAAATCAAGAATCTGAAGTGTCTCAAAGTGATGCATTAAAATGTGCAGCGCTTGAAGCTTTACTGAGGTAAACAGAGCTCACCTTGACGTTCTGGTTCTTTGTGTTGATTGGTGGGTTCTTCAGTACTGCGTGTAAAGCCTCCGTGAGATTTCCTGTGCAGGAAAGGTCAAGGAAGCAGCACAGCAAAGACTCACCCCTCCATCACAACGGATGTAAAAAAAAATTATAAACTAGCCTTTGCCTTCGTCTCTCATAAAGAACAACATCAGTGCAGGCCAATTTTAAAAGCACAAAGTCTTTCAGTTAAATCAGCTTTATGAGCAGTTCACTGCCTAAATAATACAAATGCATTCATGCCCCGCAGCTCCTGTTAATCATCAAAAATGTATTAAACACCTTCCACAGCTCCATTTCCCCCCAAATAATTCTGTTTGCAGCATTGCTTCGTCTCCTGATTAGTGGTTTTCTACACTAATCAGCCGTAAGTATGCTTCATAAAGACGCTCGACCTCATTGCAGCCCATGGTAGCAAAAACTGCTCAGGCACAGGGGAAACAGCACTTGTACGAATAAGTGAATGAAGCCTGAGTGTTTACACAGTGACGCTGGTTCCAGTCATTTACTTGAATGTGAATATTGATCCCTACAGACACGAGGGGGAGATTTCTCGCGTGACTAAATAAAGAGCTACCGTGATTGCTCGATTGGGTTTTGCTTTGATGTTTTGAGTTTTCTCTGTTGTAACACGCGCTGGGAGGAGTTGCTCAATGGGGAAGTGGAGCACCTTCGAGCCCTATATGGCGAGATGCCGGGTTCACCACACCCTAAAATGTACTTGCAGCATCAGGGAGAAAGCAGACCTCGGCAGGAGGGTGAACTCAGTAATAGTGATGCACACCCGCTTGTTCAATCTTGGAGCGCAATCCCTGGAATGTGACTGTCAGGCAAGTCGGGGCAGTGACTGGCCTGCTAGCTAAACGCCGATCCATGCAGCTAGCATCCCCGAAAGCTAATTGAAGTGTGCGGATGAATCTGAGCCTTACGGGCACACTACACAGGCCACCGTGGCAATTTCATTCAGCACGCCGTGTAGGCTAACGGGCGGGCTAGCTAATCTCGTAAAGGATATTGTCTGATGAGCGAGTCCACCTCTGCCTCGTCAGGACCCAGCTGATTTTCACCTCCGTCCTCCTCGTCCACAAATTTGTTCTCGTCGTATTCGTCCACGTCCACTCGCCTGAAGCGGGCGGACACGGTATTCTTCGACATGTCTGCGGCGATTCGGGTGATTTATATTAAACCGAAAATCAGAAGCGTTCGCGCGAAAATCCTTTTTAAAAAATTATTTCTGCAGTGCTTTTTTCTGATGTGGGCTGTCACTGGCAGACAGGCGGCTTCCGGGCCTCCCCCTTCTTTCCTCCCTCGCCGTTACTTTGACTTCCGCTGACTCAATGCCGCCCCGTGGCTGCAGTTTCTGTTCTCACCGCCAGAGGGAGCTCAAACCAAAGAAATAGTACCGCGGTCAATAAAACTAAGCAGGCTATGTTAGATAAGATTTTCAACTTTAGTATTTAATTAATTTGCATCACTTTTTGTCACAATGTATTATGACACTGCAAAATAAAATGAAATTCTGCAGCTATTTATTTTATTTATTTTATTTTGAGCAGTGGAATAGTCATAATTTCTAAGTCAGTAAGCTGCAAAGTCATCACTATCGTCATTAAAATTCTACGTTTGGACTAAACCAAACTCATTTTGATAGATGAAACACATTTGTCTGACAGCCAAAGATAAATACATCTGATATCAGGTACTTTTTTTGAATAAAAGAATTGTAGTTGATACAACCCCGGGGACAGTTGTAACCGTCCCTCGTTGCAGCTGTCCCCAGTCTCCCCTATAAACTTATCCACAGTTTACCAGTGTTTACAGCCCTGATTTTATTGTGTTTATTTTTATTCAAGGGCGTAGATTTGGCATGGACGGAAGGGACGTGTCCCCACCAATAATTTAATCTCTTCGAGTAAAGAAAAACAAAACCGATAGTAAGAAAAAAACGATCTGTCAGCGTCTCATTCAGCGAGCGGAGCAGAAAGAGTTAAATTACGTTCTCTACTGGAATCCTACGTCATGTGACAAATATGGCCAATGTGATTGGCTGAGCCTTTCAGGGAGCTCTGTTTAGTTTTAGCAGCGGCAAACCTGCGCTGCGAGGAGGACGGCAGCGCAAAGGAAGAACCTGGATATATGAAATTGTTTTTCAAAGAAACCTGTAAGTCACTTAAAGTCAAGTTCACTCATATAATGTGTCCGTCACAATAACGTTACAGGCTATGCTAGGCCATACATGCCAACACTCACGATTTTTCCGGGGAATCCCGAGTTTCAGTGCCCCTCCCGAAAATCTCCCGGGGCGACCGTTCTCCCCAATTTCTCCCGATTTTCCACCCGGACAACAAAACTGAAAACCATATCCCAGACTGGCCCAGCCAATTCCAGTTTCCAACGATGGCTACTATTACTGCAGCTACTTAGTTTTAATATTACTCTTATTACTCTCTCTGGGTCGCAAAATAAACTTTTAACACATTTTCAGGCGAGAATGTAGCTGCGTAAACGTCAAATAACTTAAACATGTTATTGTTTGGCCTTTTTTCAGTGCTTTAGTTGTGTTTGTTGGTGAGTAAATCGTTTTGGCTGAGATTAAAGTTATTAGATTAAATTAGATTAAATAAAACTTTATTAATCCCTCGGGAGGATTCCTCCGGGTTCTCACACAGCTGAATAAACTGCTGTGTGAAAACAGTTTATTCGACCATCTACGCCAGCGTCCGGTTATATTTTAGACAGCCAGGAGCAGAAGGCAGGTGACGTAATTCTGAAGGCCTAGACCGTCCAATTTCACAGTCGCTCATTTCCGGTCTACCCTGCTTTCGGAGGACCCGGCCCACTTAGACCACAAAGGCCGGGTCCTCAGGTGGACGCAGCCTCTAAATTTGGACACCCCCGGCCTGTTTCCGGCTGGACAATAATAATGGTGACATTTAACTTATTTTATCCGATAAATAAACACTGTAAGATTCAAGTTTTTTGTATATATATATATATATATATATATATATATATATATATATATATATATATATATATATGTACATGTATACCCCCCCCCCCCCCCCCAGCCCCTTTGAATGTCTCCCTAATTCTGAGGTCTCAAGGTTGGCAAGTACTGAAATACTTAGTCATTTGTTTAATAGTAATTTATATTTATATTTATTTATATAATTCACATATAAAACTATGAATTGTAATTTTAAACGGTTTACAAGCATGTAGAATAGCATATGTAGGCAAGTATATTTCTCCTTTTTTTTATCAAGAAGCAAAAACAAAAAGGAAAAAATAAGAAACGGGGCAGGGGTCGATGGTTGAATCATCCGTCCCCACCAATGCCACAACCAAATCTACGCCCTTGTTTTTATTATTCTCTCTTTTTAATCTTATCTCATATCTGAAAAAAAAGGATGATGAAGAAAGAAAGAAAGAAGTTGAACGTTCAAAAAAAGTAACATGTAAGCAAAACAAAGTGAACAAAAACAGGTGTACCTAAAAAGCCACTTTTTAGGTACACCTGTTCAATGGTTTGTTATCACAAATATCTAATCAGTCAGCAACTCAGGGCATTTGGGCATGAAGACAGCTGGCATGTACGTGAAGTTTGAACTGAGCATCAGAATGGTCATTTAACTGCTGATCTACTGGGATTTTTCTGCACAAGGCAAATAAAGTTTGTCTGGATACACAACATATCAAACCTTTAAGCAAATGGGCTTCAGCTGGGCAAGGTTGGTAGCATCAAGCGTGAATATAATGTTTTGAAGATGCACATAAATGAACTAAAAACCTTCTTGAAAACACGATGTTACATCTTTATGCTAATGTGATACATTTGAATCAGTGAATCGATACATGAAAATTCTGGATTGCCGCAGAATTCAGATACCTGTGTGACACCTTTATGATTGCACAGGTTTATTCTGAATATTCTGCTACAATGCGGAAATGCAGGAGTCTGGTGAGCCCAGTACTGTGTGCGATGAGTTAGAAGAATGGAGTCTGAATGGATTTGTAATCAGGTTTGCAATCCAGGATGTGCATTTTTTCAGTATAGGAAGTAAGACCAAATTTCCCATGTTACACTCGTCTCTGTTTGCATCACAGAAACAGAAATAAACCCAAACTGAAGTATCTATTTGTCAAACTGCATGGCACCTTGGGGGTGGGGGAGTGTGGCTTTGTTGCCTTTTGAAAACCACATGAGCTCATATTAAATTTTGGCTTATCGTCCCGTGATGTTTCCAGGCATAATGGGCAGGCATTTTCACTGCGAACCAAAAGAACGTAGTTCATAACACACAGATCTTTTCTGGGAAAGCAAGTAACTAGGACACACCTATGTTTCCTCAATGTCTTTTTTCCCTTTAGAAGTGGGATCTTTTTATTTCCTTATCTGGCCTGTCTAGACTGCCCCAAGAGTAAAAAAAGTTAAAGTATATCACTGCCTTTTTCCTTACATGCCAACCTACACACTGGGAGTATTAGAAAACTGATGACTGCACCAAAAAAAGTCAAACAATTGCAAAACATTGAACCCTCCCTCTGAGAGGCTCCTCACTCACACATTCGTCCATGAAAAACATACAGAGATGTTTTCTTTCCCTGTGATTCTCCCACTCCCTCTTATTGCTGCACACATACACACAATCTGGCTGCATTGGTCACAAGTGGCCTCACTGCAGGCTTTCTGCAGTGCCCCAACCTGTCCGTGCTATGTTGCTATGTGAATGACTCAGCACACAGAGGGTAAAATGGCCTGTACTTGTATAGCTTTACTAGTCCCTAAGGACCCCAAAGCGCTTTACTCTACATCCAGTCATTCACACACTGGTGATGGCAGCTACATTGTAGCCACAGCCGCCCTGGGGCGCACTGACAGAGGCGAGGGTGAGGATACAGCCTCACAGAGGGCATTTCTGTTCATCTGCCAATTAACAAACCTGTGAAAAAGTTCCACATGGAGTCCCTTTTGTGCTGTGCTGGCTCTAAGGAAGAGGTGAAACTTGAAACGTTCTCTGAAAAGATGCCGATACAGAGCTTTTAGAATCTGGGCAAATCTGTTGGGAATCTGGCCAGGTGCTTCCGTGCCAGAGAAAAGGACTAACAGAATAGCAAACTATCCTAAGCACTTAATTAGTACTCTCACACAAGGGGAATATTGCTCTTGGATCATGATTTAATTGGGGAATGTAATAATTTAGCGGGGGCTTTGTTGGAGCAGGTCTCCAAGGTTTAGAGGCTCAGTGTGGTTTTCTTTATCATGTAGGTCAAAGGGAATCGTTTTGTCATGTTTTGTAACATCACTACTTTGACATTTATTGGTTAACATCATTCGATATTTGGTACGGGTCCTCAAATCACATTTTCAAATCAAAACAGTCCTCTCTGACTGAAAAACTGAGATTTAAAGGAAATCTGTGTGTATTCCCCTCTTCCTGGAACCAAATATTCCCATTGCATTAGGTAATTCTTTCACACAGACGATTTCTTTAGTAAAAGGAAGTCGTGAGCGATCAAGGAAGTCTGGGACTGGCCACTGGTCTATTTACCTCCACCGAAAATGATTAATCTCAATAGATAAACTGGCATGGTGCAATCCCCCAATAGTTAAGCACATCCTGCAGTTACTGATCTCTATATGGAAAATAATACAAATGCATTCCTTTTGATTTCTACGTTGAACTGTTTAACATGTGCATCACAGTTAAAATGCTCTATACTGCTGAAAATGCTCTGTTTCATTAGGATTTGGGGTTTGTGATGCCAGTCAATACAAGCTGATTTTCAGGTATTTACATACCCGAGGGCAAAACTTTGTAAATTCCTTGAAATCAATATGGTGGTATAATAGCTACACATTTTCATTACACTCTTTGTATGTGCGCACTTTCAGAGGAACGCAGCCCGTTCTCATTCCCGAGATGTAATATAATGACGATTTGTCAAGTCCTCCGGCGTTCCTGAGGAACACAAAAGGTGACCGTCCCCATTATGCTACGCGCCGGGTTATGGATGAAATCCAGTAGAATGAGCACGATCTGATATCCTCGTGTTGGTGTTGTTCCCAGATCATCATACTAAAGGTTGTTCCAGGATCAACATTGCAAGTGACCAATCAGAATGTTGTGATGTCATACTTTTGCGACTTCGGGAAAAACCGGCGTAAAACAAAAAACTGTACTTGAGCTGCGAGAAACCGCCTTTGTCCACCGATCAACGGACCCTAACCCTGACCCAAACCCTGACCTTAACCCTTTAATAAACGGTAAGCAGAATTGATATTGTCCTTGCAACATTGGAATTTCATAAATGCGCGAATGGGTTGGTGCGCAAAAGAATAACGTCACAATAATGTGATTGGTCACTTGCAATGTTGAACCTGGAACAACATTTTCATCATGATCTGGGAACAACACCAACACGATGATATCAGATCATCCGTAGAATGATGCTCCCGCGGTAACACAGATTCCAGCCATGTATTCCAGCCCTAACCTGACCTCAACCAGCACTTTAATGACGTTAAATCGCTTGGAAAACACTAAGTCAAATGAATGTACATGTACAGATTCATTCCAAACGGTTCTCATGCTTCCTCATTTTTTCAATCTCTTAATCTAGGGAAGTGTTCGGTGCCCGGAAGCGTAATATATCGATGGTTTGGGGGTGAGAACATGTTGGTATCCGAAGCCGAAGTTAATGACGCTGTGTGGGATCATGTTGACAGAGGAAAAAAAAACGACAGCCAACATCCAACGAAGAGCTCTGAACATCCTTCAAGATGCCTGGAGAAATATTCCTGAAGACTACTCAAAGAAATGACAAGTCCTCTACCTCAGAGAATTCTGTCTGTGTTGAAGAATAAGGCGGTCATATCAAATATTGACCTTCAAACTTATTATACAAAAACGCATTCGTTTTTGTATAATAAGTTTTTGTAAAACCTGATACTGTATTTCAATTTAATAAACTGCTGAACCCATTTTCAATTTGCCTGGCAACAAAAAGAAATGACACACTCCAACATCCACACACACAATACTCTGACGCAGTTCTTTTTGAATACAAGCCAAACTAAAGCAGCTCATGGTTGAACCTGAACCTTGAACTTTGACCTCAGCTGCTGTGTTTTTTCAGGAGGGGGCTCACGGATGAGGAAAGAGTCTCAACTATTTAAACAGAACAGATTACACATGAGATAAATTCTCCTTTATTAATCTCATTTAACAATGCACATAAACATTATGTATGTTATGCCAGTCATAATACAGTTATTAATCACAGAAATGTTTTATACACTTCTCAAGTCCCTACAGCTGACCATTTAGGATCTTGTAACATGTAAACATGGTCATAGGTGGCCGAATATATATAGTAAAATATGAGAGGGGGGGGGAAGAAATAATCAAAGTTAAACTAGAACAATATATAAAATATGATTAATGGCAGAACTCGACAGGATGTCTTCATAAGATAGTCAATGCTATTTGAACATTTATGGGGAAACACAATCACTCACTTTCTTAAAAGTAGCCCTGATACAATGACACCGCATCCACCCTATGGTTATAGCCAGCAGCAGGTTAGCTTTGCTTAAATTTGACATTATTACAAATCTGCAAACAAACAAAAAAAAAAACAAAAAAAAAACCCCAAACCACTAAACAAGTTTTATGCAAGGCTTTCGAACAAACAACTCTTATCTTGTGGCTCACTCTCACAGCTCACTTGCAGTCATCTCTGCTCTTACCAAGTAGCTCTTGAGCAACAACAACAAGAGATAAGCACCCATTAAAAACAGGAACAGCCGAGTGATAAGCGACAAGAGGAACAGGCTTTTTAACACACGCAGAGAACATTTAGCAGCCGGAAATTTCTCTCAGGAGTTGGTAGAGACACAACAATGATGAAGGTTGAATCCACAGTACCCTGGCTCAGCAGTTCAGGTGTTATTGCTGGACTACTGAATAACTGAAATGAGTTAAACGAGTTAGACCAAACCCACTTTTAGAAGTTGGCCTTCATTTTCAATCAAGTGTTGGGACTAAATCACAGCTGTGAAGGTAACACAATAACAAAGTGTCCACAGACAGACACACTTTGCAATAGTTTCTTCTACAGTAGGGACCACCAGAACCAGATTTAGCCTTGATGTGACGCACTGCCGTGTCAATGGACTCTGTGCTGAGCAAGAAAAGCCATCCAGCAATTACTAAAAGCTCAACAGTTAAGTAACTTTTTAGCCTATTTTCTGTCTTTGTACTGTGTCGTACCTGACTGCTAATTATTCACTTATAAGCCATTACAGTACATAAATATAATTCTGTCATTCTCGTCTGATTCAACAAGTAAAAAACTGCTGCTATCCAAAACCATTTTTTCTAAAAGAAAAACAGAAATGCTTACAGCTATTTAAAAAAAACAAATACAGACAAACAGGAAAAAAAGAAAAAAAAAAAACACCTGATAGAAATCAGCTAAAAATAAAAAAGTTGCAAAGGTTTCATCATGCAGCAAAACTGCAAACGACTGTTTTGTTTTCTCGGTTTCTTTCCAACAACCTCGGCTGAAACGTAAGAGCGTGAGGGCCGGAAGTGTTGGGTGTAAAATTCCCCTGCTCCGCGTGCAGCCTCTGGGCCCCTGCAGGTGTAGGTGTAGTGTGTCTGATTTCAGGCCTCCACTGCTGCAGGTGTAGGTGTAGTGTGTAAAATTCCACTGTGTGCTGCCACTAGGGAACACCTTTCAGCTGTGGGCAGGTCTCATGATCGCGCCTTCACTTTGACCTGAGCTGCAGCTCACTGTTGAAAGGATCCGGCAGCAAGCTGGGTTTGTTGGGAGGCGGGGGGACAAACACTGTGTTTAAAAAGAAAACGCACCCTGAAACCATGAAGTCAGGACACAGAACCGGATGAGAGAAGGAGCAGGGCCGTTTCCATGGCATCCAGTTTTGTTTTCCAAAATGGAGGCTTTAATACGAGACACTCCCTAGAGGGGAGCAGGGAGTGCTCCTACGCTGTAGGTGGGTAAACATCACTGGGATGTTTGAGGTATCCAGAGGGGGGTGCACTTGGAGTGTTTAGAAGTTGCCATCAAACAAAACCAATGGTTACCAATAATATCCCCATCCGTGTTTTCAAACAAGCTTGCATGTTTAGACAAGCCATCCAATAATAAAGAGAAGAGGTGATTTGCATGCTCTGTTGTCACACGTTCAGTGTGGAAAGAGCTCAGCTCGCAAAAAGACGCAGTGCAGGAACGGCTCAGTATTTAGAAACCGCACAGCAGTGCGTCCACACATGGCTCTGAGATGCAGTCTCCTCACCGACATTTGGGAATGTTGCAAGAAAATGTAAGTGAAGTGAATGAGCATGTGAGTTTAAAACAGACACAATAAACAAAATTGTAGTTTGGGTTGCTCAGTGGATATGGAACCAATTCACCCACATTGCACTGTTTGGTTCACTTTCTCTCACAGCCTGCAGGGAAAGCACCTATCAGCTGTTTGTGGTCAGCAGTCACTATAGTGCACGTAAGCCCAGGTGAAAGCTTGGCTGTATATGAACGAAATATCATGTAACATCCAGCTTCTTTGCAGTAGCCCTTTATCAGAAACCATATCAAACCCAGAGCAAAACAAAACCATCTCAATTACACAAAGAAAAGATCAGCATGAGAACATTTTCCAAAAAGAAAATGCTTCGTTCTAAGGTAAAAACATAATCCCCCAAAAGCCCTGAAGTCTTAGACCGAAGCTACTGGCTAGTATTCCCAAGGTGATTCACAGGCTTTCCTTGATGATCTCGTTTGAGAATCTTCTTTTTTGGGATCTCACTGAGGGCGAAAGGACGAGAGGCGCTCGAGGGACTGTCCTTACGAGACGTGATGCAGTCCTTGATGGCTTCTTTAATAACCTGCAGGGAGGGGGACAAAGTCCATATTGTAATCTCATATGGAACAAATGCTGCTACATTAAATTAAGAGCGATATTTAAAAAAAGGTTAAAAAGTTCAGATAAATATAATGTTGGATGAGTTTTGAATAACATCATGCTGGAAGGTAGATTTCCATATATTTGTATGGCTACCGTACTGTCCTGAAATCTAATACACGTTGAGTCATTCAGAAAAAAAAAAGCTGCTCTTCAACACAGCAGCACTTTGAATTAAAGGGTCATTATTTAAATGGTCGAGTAAGATCTCGTAAAACATTTAACCTCAGCTCCACACTGCAACCAAGTGACGTGGAAGGTACAACATGAAGATATGTGAGCCACATAAAAAGAATAAAACCCAAATAGCTGAGGGAGTAATGTCTGATGAGCCAGTAAGGAGTACAAAATATAGTAGAGTAAAAACAGCATGACACGGAAATACTTGAAAGATGTAAAAGTACATTAAAATTCAGCAAAGTTCAATAGCGGTGGGGGGGAATCATATTTTGGGGCTGGTGCCACCCCATGCCCACCTTCTGGATACGCCCCTGACAAGTGTATAGTTAGTATTTAACCCAATTATTTAGGAAACATCATTTAGTAATTAATTAATATTTGTCAATAATAAATTATCCAAAGTTAGTGGATTACATAGGCTTAGGTTTATTACCGATTTATGTTCACTAATCATTTCATCCCCCCCCCAACTGTGTAAACCTGTATGAGGTTCTCACTACACATCCCCAGAGCTCAGCTGGTGACACTTTAATGATGTAAAAACAAGTCCAGGAAATTTCTGTCTTGCACTTTCATATGAATCAGTGTCGGTGGGCAGATTTGTTTTATATTAACCATGAATGACAGATGTTTTATCAGTATGTTTCCAAATATTAGCACTGCTGACTGACTGGGCTCAAAATGCTGGAGCCAAGCATTGGAAAATATCTTGAGTGGCAGCATAAGTCTGTCTGCATCACCTGAACACCCAGTGAAATCAAAGAGGCTGAACCCTTGCTCAACATAGTTACTCAGAAGTTGGCAAGTGAAAGTCAGCCTGACCTCACATAAATGACACACCTTTAGAGAATTCGTTTAGGCCTGTACCATCCGGTTTTGACTACGATGAAATTTTTAATGTTGCACAATCAAAATATGAGTAGACGCAAGCCAAAATTTCCCCTCTGACAACACTAAGAATGAAAAGCTGAGGAAATGAAGGAACAGCAGTTGGCCAATAACAAACCTGTTCATGAATCACTTAATCTACCAATGCCTGTAAGCCTTCTGAAAACATCCACAGTGATAGGCTCAACAGGTAACACTGCTACACCAGTTTTGCAGCAGCGCTAAACTGACCTCCAGGTTGTTGAGAGTGTTGAACTCCATCAGGTCATGAAGCTGGATAAAAGCTTCGTTGGAGTATTGGAAGTTGAAGGTGGAGTACGGTGTCTCAGTGTCGTCAAAAATGTTCAAATCGGCCAGCTCCTTCTCCTTCTCAGTCTCCCTGGGAACGCCTGATATTTAACAACAAAAACAACAACAAGAGTTGGGGCACTTTTCAGTTCAACCATGTATGTAATGCTGTTCATTGCTGAACTGATACCGGATGTAATAGTTATGGTATACTGCGATTCTTCTCCGTTTGAGTGCAAAACCATAAACAGACTGTTTATCTGAATGGATGACCTATTTAATGTAAAGGGCGTGCAGTGGAGATGTGGTGATAGTGTTTGTTTGCATGGCTTCTGATATATGACCTGTTTATACACATGGTCCGCCTACTGAGGCGAGAGATTTCCTTCTAGTACCCGACTCCCCCAGGAACCACATTTCACTTGGGTCATAAAAAACACGGAATTTGTAGTTTACTGTAAGCACACACATACTCAAAGGGAGGATGGGAAGATGGTTTCTATTGGGGTCACTCAGAGGAGGTGCCTAACATCTGGCTGCTGACTGAATATGGTCAATTTCCCCCGGTCCAGCTTTGACGAAGAGATGCCTCAAGTGCCACAACAGTGACATTTTACCCCCACATACAGTCATACTTACCAGGCGCTTTGAATTTCCTGAAGTTGATGTTGACGAGGACGAAGTGGATGACCGTCGGGCAGTTCTTTTCACCGCTCTTTGGTTTGAAGACGTAGCATTCCTTCAGACCTTCACGGTCAAAGACTTTGGGGTCAATCTTGGGGAATGGCAGCTTGTTCATTCTAGCCCATTTCTCAGCGAGGAGAAGCTCCTGTGAGATGCAAATCCTGTTAGACTTGCTGTTTATATGAATCATTTATGACCACAAAAAGTCCCGTTTTACCTTGAACGGAGGGCTCGAGTCACTCGGTCGAGCTGAAAAGTCAAAGGAGATGATGAGGTCGACGCCGCGCTGCGAGCGCAGGATAAGGGGGTAGGGAAGGTTGTAGGTCAGGCCGCTGTCCACTACGTGGATCTTCTTGCTCTTCACATCCAGAGGCTCGTAGATTCGGTCAAACTCATCAGGATCTGAGCAATGATAAATTTTATTCTTCCTGACTCACCGAGCAAATTGTTTAGTTTGGTATTTGTCCTTTACTGGCAGTAGGACCGCATATTTGTTTTCATACATTTACAAATACATTTCATTAAATTTATTTCTATAGACAGAGATGTGATATTTTCAGCAACCAAAAATATTTGTGCAGTTTTCCAAAATAGTTTTCCAAAAGTCGTGATGGAGATTGGGTGACGTTGGTCCGATTGAGTCAGCAGAGAAAGTATACCAAGGTTATGTTTGATTACAGCCCTCACTGCATTAACATACACATTTATTAAACTGATTAATGTATTATTCTTGCCTGTGACAGCATCCACCTCCTCTTCAGGTGTCATAGCGTGTGTTTTCTCAAGTAACGGAGAGAATGGCATGTTGGTGTTCAGGTTCAGGCCCAACATGAAGTTATGCACCTGGAAAATGATGACAAGGGGGGGGATTAGGACAGCGCGCGATGCAAGCCTGTTGTAAATACTAACGCAGGAAGACTCGACTCACGCATACGTGTATGCATAATGCATTGAATATATTCGTGTACCTTTCCAGCACGGCCCTCCCTTGTGTTGAACAAAGCAGAGTCGCCCAAGACTGACGTGAACATACGCTGAACCCAGCTGGCCTGAGCGGTGCGATGAAACTCCTCCTCCGCCTCCTGGTTTTCTGTCCCACCTAAAAACCAAAGTAACCCCAGGTGGAATACGCAAAGGTGGTTAATCTAATGCATAATGTACACAAAAGTAATTAAAAACAGATACATTTCAACAAAATATATGATTTTGCATTGTTGCATAAATGTGCTAAAATTATGTTAGCATGTTGCACAAAAAGTACAAAAACTTTTTATGGGTATTGATTCATTCCAAATCTGGAATAGTTTTAAATGTTCTTGTACGCACGACATCAATTTATTGATGCAGTGCCAATCAAGGTGCTTTTCACTGTAACGTAAAGACCCTACAATTTTAGAGAGAACACCAACAATCAGCACTGTCCGCTTGGCGACAGTGGGAAGGAAGAACTCCATTTTACAGAAGCTCCTCCCTGAGCTTGGTTCTGACGTGCTCAGAGAGGGGCAGCCGTTTGTGTGAGCGGGAAAGATTTCAGACCTGTTTTTCTTTTGTATTGTTAAACCCAAGACTGACAGCATGACAAGCATTCTTTCCACCATTCAAAAGAAAAGGAAACCCAGTAGAAAGATACGTCATTAATGTGTCAGAGCGGTGAAATGCAAATATTCAATAAGCTGAAATATGTAAAGGAATATGGACACTTAAGATGCTTGTAGGCAATTAAAAAAAAAAAAAACATATTACAACATCTTTCTTATCTAGTTTTATTTCATCTTCAGTGTCACTTGAAACAAACACTGTTGTTGGTTTTGTTTGTACCCTTATAATCCACCCACCCACTCTCTCCGTCTCTTCCTTTGTCTATATATAGCCGTTTCTAAAAATTCACTCAGGGTGTAGTGCAAACACTTCAAGAAGGAAGAAAAGGCATCTACGTGAATATTTACATAAACGTTTGGCTTCAATCATCAAAGTCAGACCCTGAATAAAAACAAAATAAATAAAAACAATGCAAACTCTGGCAGTTGGATAGCGGCAGAAGTGAAAGCACGCCGATCAGCACTTTATCGCAATCTGACCTCGGCAGCTGCGAAACAGACGAAATTTGCACCATTACCACAAACTTTCACAACGTCTCAAGGGGTTCAACTTTTGCTCAAACATTTCAATGTGTCAACCAGTGTGCTGAACCTAATTTTTACTCCATCAAAAGGAACGCCGAGTTCACCTTTGCGTGGCTCATCGTCATCCAGGGCGTCTTCTCCAACGATGTGCTGTGGTTTGATCTGCTCTGTAGGACACGAGGCAACATTTGTTAATTTGAGTCACATACACGGCAAAACTGCATCTAAACTTTTGTTTAATTATGCAACTTTACAGAACTTAAGTCAAACAAAGAACGACCTGACACAAGCGAGCACCTGTTACTAATGCATTCTTTAGTAAGGTGGGGACGCTTTTGCACAACTAACACATTGTGAGAGTGCGTCTCAATGTAAAAGGTCACCCTAACATGCGCATTCAAGCAAACCGAGTCATCTCACCAGGCAAAAGAACCTGATGCCTTTCTGCTGTTGCGTTAACATAAACACTCAAAGAGTCCCACGATAAATAGTGAGAAAAAAAATGAGGTTGGGAATACTTGCCAGGTGTGAGAAAATAATTCTAAACAAAACTAATTCAAGTGTGACACATGACTGTGACAATAGGCTCTCAGACATGACTGAACGCCTGTGTCAGTGGGAGACTGCGCTGTGGAAGTTATTTCAGCAGCAGATGCTCATACCAAAACAAAGATTATCTAAAAAATGAAAACATAAACTAATGCAAAGTAGCCAGCTAACCATGGCTAAAAGCACCAAATTCAGATTACGTTCAGTAAATCTGTATAAAATAAGTCGCGTGTTTTCCACACTTTTAGGCTCACTTAAAATCCTTTAATTTTCTCAAAAATCGACAGTGCTTATAATCCGCTACGAAGCCGCACCACTTGACAGATTGTCGGAGCATCACGGCTGCCGTAGTCAGGAGCCTCAAGGTGTAATCTGGGTCCTAAACTCCATCTTCGTCAGGTCCCAAAGTCAAATGAACATTGCGGCATCACTGAGAGTTAAAAACTGTCTAAATTGTTTCATCTTTAATAAAACGATCAGCGTTGCTGCTTTACCAGGTGTAACAATTAAGTTTAACATCCAGGCATCCATGAAAACAGAATTTATTACATTTAACAGAGTTAGAAGTTAGCAGGAAGTTAGCTCGCTAGCTTCCACCTAAACATGATATAGCATGTTCTGACTGAGAGATTTCTGAAAAAATTCAAACGTACAGCTCTGCTATCACTTCCAACATAAACGAAGACAGAAAACTAAACAGCAGTGATGTTTGTAGGGTTACTGAAGTTGGGCTAGCTGTTATATAATGATGTGCTATGGGATCGCTAGCGACACAGCTATGTTAGCATAGCATTAGCACAGTGAAGCTGGAGGATGAACGCCAACTTTTTTCCACTCGATGAACGTTAACGTGAAGGTTCCTGATGGTTAGAGACAAATGCAATCACATGGCAGGATGCTGTAAACGGACCAAACTTCAGTCAGGAGAACAACTGAGATAATCCATCCACAATACGAGGTTAGTCATTAATATACTGCAACAACATGGGAACAGAGCAGCTGTGAGAGAATTCAACATTAATGAATCAATTGTACAGAAGTGGAGGAAGCAAGAAGAATGAGTTGAGTAAAGTTTGACTTATCTGACTGTTTTGTTTTGATTAATGCACCTTCTGGTCCGAAAAATACGGTACTGTCACATATACTGTGTGGACGATCTGTGTTTCATTTCTACATGGAAGCGTATGCTTTTAAAATAACATTTAGATTCTTATCGTTTCTCGAGTACTCCAATTTTTACTTCTTTTATAATACTTGATTTAAAATAATTAAATGTGCATTTAACTGAAAAAAAGTGCTTGGAATGCGCACATCTACAATTAAAATTCTGTCTGCTGACTAAAACCATTTATTTGACGCCCTCTGATCGGCAGCTGAATTTGCCTTGCGGCAAAATTATCGCGTCACTTTCTGGGTTATTTAGCACTTGTATTGTTCAGTCCAAACAAACAAAATGAAAAATATTACCTAACTCCTCCTCCATGGTGCTGCCACCAGCTGTGTCCTTGACCCCTAGCACTCTGTTGAACAGAATTGAGAAGGCACTTCCCCACACACCTAAACAAAACAAAAAAAACAAAAAAAAACATGTCAGGTTTGAATCTTGTATATATTCTATCTACTTGTATCTGTTGCTCCTGGACGCTTCAGATCAGAAAACTTGAAATGTCTGCTTTTATAGATGTGCTCACATTCGTTGACCCTTTTATTTCCTCGGGAAGCAATAAGGGAAGCTTGTAAGTCCTGTGGAAAACCTTTTTTGTATGACTGCAGATGAAAACATGTTTCTCACCCATCAGAAAATGAAGAGGGTTTTCCTCGTACTTCTTCACAACAGTTCCCATGAAGAACTTGCTTCCAAATAGGTCAGGGGTCATGAAGGTGCCATACTTTGCCATCCCAATTTCATACGGGCTAAACTCCACCCAGTCTGCAGGTTGAAATCCCAGTGTTATGGTCACAAAAAGGAACAATAGTAATACTGCATTGCATAATTACATTGTGCACTCTGACACAGGCTACATTGTTGGATAAAAATATCATGCATGGAAAGAAATCTTACATATACTTGACAATGGCAAACAATTAATACTGTCCCGGTGTCACACTGCCAACACACCCGATGGGAATTTGACAGTTTACACAATTTGCTGGCCTTTAAGAGATGGCCACCTTTGAGTCACCGCTCAGAGATAACACTTCCCAACGTCAACAGGAAAAAAAAAACATGTTTGACAATAAACAGTACTTCGCATGTCTGTACATGTCAATGTTGCACGCTCGCCCACACACCATCTCTCTCACAAAAAGACGTCGTCAAAGATTAACACACAGTTCTCATTTTGAGCTACTGGTCATCAACAGTAGGCACAACTTCCCTTTCCTGTCAAAACACTCTCAGTTTATTATATCGCTGACTTCACATTAAATTGGAACATTCCTGTCAGAATCTGGTCCATGTTGGTGAGACTGCAAGAGATGATTTCCAAGGTTTTACAGAAATGATGCCACCGTTCTCCTTTTCTACTCAAAGATGCCTGAACATGGGGACGTTCTGGCCGTAAAGCGATGTGCACGGTCTGGATGAATACTCCAAGAGTGATTCTCCGTATTACAATAATCTTTCTGAGCAACCTGTCTGGGCATTCTGCTCTGAACTTGCTCATCAACAGGATCCTTCTATCTGCATTTACTGGATGGGTGTTGTTTTCCTATTGCTTTTTGGAGCCAAAACGAAAACTAATTTTGTGCCCCGGGGCCCACAAACCCCACTTTGAAACAGACTCGGGAGAGGAGAGACTCTTCGTGGCGTGTTTATACACCAACCTGATGTAACATGTCGTTATGAAATATTGGTAACTGCTTTTACAGACACGTATTTGCCCATAAATAGCCGCTGAAGGGAACACAGACATACAAATGGACGCATACTCTCACAGTGACACTACTCAGACCTCGGAAACCTCAACAATCGCAGCTTATTTCACATCTCGCTTCAGGAATTTTCTACTGAAATTGTCATTGGAGATTTTAGACAAGCGGATAAAAGAGAAAAAACAAGTTTTATCTTACTTTCAAAGATCTGATAAACAACTGATGATGGAAAACACGTAAATCTAGACTGGCAGCAGGTTTGGCCTTGTCCTTATGCGTATCAAAGTGCCACTGAACAATATATTCATTTTTTATAAACCTGCTGTAACAAACGACTGTCTGGACCGCTGAATGTATTTATTGTTAAAATAGCTGAAAGGCAGTTTGTAATCCAAAACTCAACTGCCCACGACAATTTAGATTCGTGAACAGAAGCACAAACATTTCCTCGATAAACAGTTTGGCGGCGTGATGGAATTCGGTGAACGCGGATAGGAAGAGTTTGTTCTTGATAAGCATCAGAAAAGTCTAAACTTGAAAGCGAAACATGATCAGAATATTTATTTTCACAGATTCAGAAGAATTTCAGTGTTTCAGGAAGTTTTTCTGTAATACTAGTGGAGAGTGTATGAGTCTAAGATTGCGTGGGAGCTATATTAGAATTTAGGAAGTACTGTACAACTTAGGACTAACTAAAACTCCCACGTCACTGACCACAGGGCTTTCATTACAGCATGACAGCCAACCACATCTTGCCACATGTTCTTTATGGTAGCAGATAGGGATTATATGGAAATGTACCGCTCACTTATTTTGCATGTGGCTTCAGTCATCGTATCATGATATGCAAAATATTGTTTTGAAGGATTTAGGACACATACGACACAAAATGTAACATGTGACACCAGCAGGTGCTCTTAAAAAACACAAGAGACATATTTACCTGCAAACATGAGCTCAGAAACATCCGGTTTGACATGCAGACATGTGAAAAGAGGAAGCGGACACTGGGCTTGGTTTATTTTCTCCTGGATGTCGCTTAGCTTGATGCCCATTCTCTTGTAGGAGAGAACACTCAGTGTTAATCATCTGAACACCACGTTTTACACGTCAGTCATAAGATTCAGATTTCTATCTCAATATGACTGCACAGTTATGTGACAGTAAAGAACGATGAACTCGGATGGCACGTCAGTTCGAAGAAACGAGAAGAAGTGGCAGATGGATTTAAAGGGAAGGAACTGACTAACTTACTGGTTAAAAAAATAAATAAATCAGACGGGAATATGGAGTGTTGTCAACATTAAAACAAAGAGCACGTACGAGGTTCTTACCGAGGGTATAAGTGTCTCTCCTATGAGCATACCAAAGATATCTGCAAAAGTAACCGGCTGTCCGGAGGCCTTTTTGGTCCACAGGGCCTGGATATAGTGGGTGATGTGCTGGGGCATCAACAGCCTAAGTGGGTTACTGCTAACTCTCTTCATCAACTCACTGTTGATGTCCTTCGGGCCCTTATTTGGAAAGTCAGGGTTGGAGTAGAGAGTTGACATGTACCTGCAGGAGTAAAGAGGGAGGAAGTTAACAGATGCCATGTCAGTTAATACATGTTTTAACAATATACCCCTTTATGAGGTTTATGCAGGTACTTTACTTGTAAGGAAGTTAAATCCACTAAGTCGTGGAGACAGAAATAAGCCAGAGGTGCCTGCTTGAAGACTTCATACCAGCAGGGGAAGGGTGGAAAGTTTGCCAGAGCAGGGAGGAGCAACACCGAGGAAGAATTAGGAAATAAAACGAGAGAAACGTAGCAGTGGCAAAAAATGTAAAAATGAAAAGGTGTCTTTAGAAATAGGTCAGACAGAGGCAGGGTGCAAAGGAAACAAAGAGGAGGTGAAATAAAAACAGACCATGTGGACCCAGAGAGGCCAGCAATATATGTGGTACAGTCGAGGACCCCGGACTCAAACAGGGCCTTCATAACGCCCGAAAACCCCACCATGGCGCGGAAACCGCCTCCTGACCCGGCTATGGCTATCACTGGCACCTGTAAAATACACACACACACACACACACAGTAACAGTCATAAAAGGAAGAAGACAGGGCCATGCTTACTCACATCTTTGTTACAGAATGACAGCGGCTACGAGTCTCAACTTCATTCTTTCATCTTGAGTAATTTCCCTTTGCCGTCTCTATGGGCAGCAGCTTGCTAATTGCATCATGGCTTTGCAGCGTTTTCTGACTGGTAGATTTTCAGCTTTTTCAAAACTGCAAGTGTGCAACATTGCTTCTTTTTGCAGTCTGCATGGTCATTTCTGAATTACAAAGTCACTGTGGAGGAATTGTTGTGGCACGGTGGAAGGCATGGAACTGGATATCTCATTCCTGTGGAGCTTCCGTCACATGTTAGAAACATGAACGGACATGGCCCTAAGGCATCGAGCCAAAACCACACCACTGGGAAAGCTAGTGCAGCTCAGAATACTGGAGCTGTGTGAGGCTTGTCTTTTACTTCCTGGTGTGAGAATTGTTGAGGTGTTATTTTAAATCTGAGAATGCAGCGTGTCAAAAGCTGCACCACGATCATGAATTTAGAAAGTCAGCAGCTCTGAAAGTCAGCACCAAGCACGAATACCCTCCCTAAAGTCAGCACACTCACCACGCTTTGTGCTACGTGGGACTAATGAAACCGACCATAAGGGAGGTAACAATTGCACAATGAGTCCAGATTTCACATCCATCATTCCCATCAGCCAAAAATATACAATTGGAAATAGAATAGAATAATTCTTTAACTGTCCCACAAGGGGAAATTTGGTTGTGCCAGCAGCAAAAACACACATAAACAGAAACATATTTTTTACATATTTACATAATGGACAATAGTTACCAAAGCAGAGTACAGATAAGTGGCAAACCCAGGTTGTAGTGTGCAAACAGAGCAGGATACTAAGATGTTTAAATAGTTAAGAATATTTAGAATAATTGGAAATGTGCAGATTGTGTATTGTACCTGTGCATTAAAGTAGACATGTAACTTCCAATAAGTTAGTGTATATATGAACTGAGAAAAGTAATGTGCAAGTCATGACAGTAGAACTTGTTACAGCACTGATGTAAACATCTATGTTTGTTGGGAGCAGTTTTGATTGTACAGTCTGACGGCTGCAGGGAGGAAATGTCATCTTACAGCAGAACACTGTAGAGTAGGGCTGTGCGATATGACCAAAATCTCATATCCCGATATAAGAATTCTATCGTCCGATAACGATATAAATCACAAAAATGTAACATTTTCTGTAAAGTCTGTGAATCTCGGGCAGCTCGACTTGCATGAAGTGTTTCCAGCTGGGCGTCATGTAGCTGGAGTCGAGCGTTTTAACCGATGTATGAAACGATACATTTTTAGACATGAGTTGTAACAGCCGCCGTTTTCTTTGTGAGTATTTACACGGTGTGCTGCGGGGAAAAGCCTGTTCTAACGTTTGAGTCTAAGGTTTATTTTTTAGCAGCTGGCGGCTCTTTTTTACTTCTCATCCGTAAATAATCTGCTCTTTCACGTGATTCAGTTTATTTTGAAAAGTCTCAACAGGATCTTGAGCTTTATTGTGAAAGGTTTATGTGGAACATAAGCGGACACGAGATGCTGTTACCGTCGTTGTTGCTAACCAAAACGCATAAAAACAGGCGCTTGTTCGTCTGTAGTGTGTTTATATTAAATATGAGAAAGAGAGAACTTTAAGAAATGAATATAGCCACTACAGTGACCATCAAAACGATGAAAAAATATTGCCATAAACAGTTTATTTTGCGACACCACGAAACAAACGATAGCGTAAAATGAAACTATAGATGTTTTTATATCGTCATCCGATATATACGTTATATCGAACAGCCCTACTGTAGAGATCCCTTGAACGGCAGTTCTGAGCCAAAATGACTGGTCGGATTGCTTTGAGTTGATGGGAAGCCAACAGTAACTCAATAACCAGTCGTTACAACCAGTATGTGCAGAAGAGCATCTGCGTATAGACAACACGTGAAATCTTGAAGCAGATGGGGTACAACAGCAGAAGACCACACTGAGTGCCACTTCTGTCAGATAAGAACCGAAAACTGAAGCTACAATTCAAATGGGGTTATCACAATTGGCCAATAGCAGATGGAAAAATGTTGTCTGGTCTGATGAGTCCAGATTTCTACTCTGTTAGTTGGATGGTAGGGTTTTAATTTGACATAAACAAAATGAAAAACTGATCCATCCTGCCATGTATCAGTGATTCAGGTTGGAATGACCTGCACCTTTGATGCCAACACCTGGTTGGCATCAAAGGCGCAGCACTGGATTGGCTTCGCTCATATTTGAGTGGCAGAACATTTAGTGTTAAAGTTGAAAATTTTGAGTCCACCTCAGCCCCCCTTCCCTTTGTGGGGTGCCACAGGGCTCAATCCTTGGTCCTCTTCTTTCTCCGTTATACCTGCTCCCTTTGGGGTCTATTTTTAGAAAACAAAATATCCTTTCACTGCTACGCAGACGACTGCCAAATTTATTTGCCTTTAGCACCAAATGGCCCAGGCTCCATCCAAATCCTTTTGAACTGCCTTGAAGATGTCAAAGCTTGGATGGCTCCGAACTTTTTGAGTTTCGATGAGTGTAAAACGAAGGTGATTGTATTTAGACCTAATAATATTTCATGCAACCCGCTCGTAAATTGTGGTTGGCTAGGGTCTTATATCAAGCAGCATGTGACAAACTTGGGAGTCATTATGGATTTTAAATTGAACAAACATCAGTTCGGTGTTGCAAAAAAGCTTTTTCCAGCTGAGGCAAATAGCAAAGCTGAAGCCAGTTTTGTCAAGACGTGACATGGAGAAGGTAATCATGCCTGTATTTCAACTTGGCTTGACTACTGTGATGCACTTTATGTTGGAGTCAGCCAAAGGTCTCTTGCTCGCCTTCAGCTCGTTCAAAATGCTGCTGCCCGCCTCTTAACTGGTACCCACAGGCATGAACATGTAACACCTATGATGTTTTCTCTTTATTGGCTTCCTGTTCATGACAGAATCACAAAGTCCTAACACTGGTTTATAAATGCCTTAATGGTCTTGCTCCCCCATATCTTTCTGAGTTACTTCAGCCTTCTATTCCTTCACGGACCCTCAGATCAGCTGACCAGCTGCTGTTGGTTGTCCCAAAATCAAGGCTCAAATGTAGAGGAGAACGAGCATTTTCAATTAAACAAAACCTTGTGTTTTTAAATGTGCTATATAAAATAATTAGATTTGGATTTGGTGGTGTCAGGATGTGGGGGCTATTTTCTTGGCACACCAGAGCGTACCACAGTATTGACTCTGACCACATCCGCCCCTTTATGACTACATTGTATCCATCTTCGGATGGCTGCTTCTAGCAAGATAACACTCCCACATTTGAAACTGGTTTCTTGAACATAACAGGAAGTTCACTGCACCCAATGGCCTCCAAAGTCACCAGATGTCAGTCCAGTAGATCACCAACCAGTTCAGGTTGCTGGTGGTGGTGGTGGTATGATGTGGGTAGAATTTTCATGACACACTTTGGCCCCTTAACACCAAGAGGGCATCATTTAAATGCCACAGTCTGAGCATTGTAACCAACCATGTCCCCCCTTTATTAGCACAGTGCAGCAAAGGGGTGTTCACTACACCCAAATAGCTTCCACAGTCAACAGGTGTCAATCCAATAGAGCATGTTTGATGCTGGTGGTGTGGAAGACGCGCAGCCAACAGCAGCAACTGTGTTACTCTGTCATGTCCATATGGACCAAAATCACTAAATTATGTTTCCAGCACGTTGTTGAACCTCTGAGAGCAAACGGGTGTCGAACCCAGAGTATAATGTTAATAATTTCCATTTATGTTTTGAGCTTGCCCCTCCCCATAAGACACTCAGTATAGCAATGTCTTTACGCAGCTCGATCATCCAGGTGAGTAAATCCCAAAAGGTTAATTCTGTTCATCTGGACGTAGCATTTTCAATGGGAGAAACGTTTTGTCATCCAAGTGTCTCAGAAGCGAAAACGCTTGTGATCCTGTATGTGACAGGAGTATCGAAACAGTTGAGACACATTTCTAAACACTGTCTCTGTGGCTTTTAAACCACAAAACACTGCACCAAAAATTGGTCCACCCCAAGCATTGGTTTCCCTGACACAAACAGTAATGCAGTGTACGCTGTTAAGTACCAGGCATGATTTATACGTCGAGGAAACCAAGGAGGCCATTTGAGGAAAAGGGAAAGACCATCTCTGAATCGAGGAGGGGGCCTAAGGGTACATTTCACCATTGTACAGTGCTGTGATTGCAGCCATTTCTCAACTCTCTGTGAATGGTACTCAAGGCCATTGATCAGTGGTTGTTGATCAATGGTGATGACAATTTGCATATTAATGATCAAGAAATTGACCTCCCAGCCCATTCAGTGGGTGGTTTCAGTCATTATGCAAATGTACTGTTTATAAGATTGAGGAAACTGAAGAAGTCACTTGCAGTGTTGGTCAAGTTACTTGAAGTAATCAGTAACTAATTACTTCCCCAAAAAAGTAATCCCGTTACTTTACTTATTACTTATTTTCAAAAGTAATTAATTACCTAGTTACTTTTTAAAAACACTTTACAACCTGAATAGGTGATAAAGTGATAGATCTTTCAGCCCAATTCTACTTTTTCTACATAATCATCATACAAAATGTAATCAAATGGAAAAGTCTCTTTTTAAAACTTGTTTTATTAGTTTTAATCTTTTAACTTTATGCATCAAGCAAAAAATTTAATTATATGCAACATTCTCTGACTGGAAGAAATTAGTTTAACATTTAAACCTCTTTTCTGCACATTCCAGCACATAAAATAAAATATTTTTTGTGTTTACACTCAGTCTTTCAAATAGATGCAAGTAAAACACAGCAGAAAATAAATAAAGTCAAAGACTAGCGGTCCTGTTGCTCTATTTTCACCTGTAAAGCAGGAGTGGGGTAGGCGGAGGTTTACCCTGGTGCAGGTGTGCCGCAGCGGTCAGTGGAAGAATCCGCGAGTTTCTTTGAGTTTCCCATTACGTCGTAGCTACTCGGTGCTTGTTTAGGGTTTTTTTTTTGCGCTGTAAAAAGAAGTTTTCTTCCCACGCACAACGGACACTAATGTTTTTGTCACTTTTTATGGAATCAAACTCAAAGTAAGGTCAGTACTTCCACGCTTTAAACGCTGCACGCTCATACTCTCTCTGCACTCGACATATGATCCATTGTTGATCTGCACACAGCTGTTGTCACGAACGTCGCACTCGCTTACGTCACTGTCATGAGACATTCTCGCAAAAAATAAAAAAAATAAAAAAATAAAAAAATAAAAAAAAATCACCGTTTTAGTAACGCAGTAACGCAGTGTTCCTATGGGAAAGTAAAGGTAATCTACTGTTTTTGCGATAGTAATCCCTTACTTTACTCGTTACTTGAAAAAGTAATCTGATTACAGTAACGCGTTACTGCCCATCTCTGGTCACTTGGATGAGTGACGAAACATTTCTCCCACTGAAAACGTCCAGATGAACAGAATCACCTTTTGGGACTCAGTATAGCATTTACACAGTGCTGAAAGTAAACCAGAGCATTCAGACTGACACTGACTGTGGTGGGTGCAGATTTTGAAGCATCATTAAGCTCCAAACAATTCGCTGCCATAATGAAAAATATGATCAAACTAACTATATAACAGCTTCACTTCCTTCCAAAAGGCTTTTTTGCACACAAATGATCAAGACTAAACATCAGGTTATTCCACAGTTCAGCACCGACACGGTTTTACTTTCAGCAAAAGTTTGGATGTAAAATGTGTGTTAAAAGGACTTTGATCCACACCTCTTCTGGGTGACAAGGATCCTCAGTGCGTAGCAGCTTCTTGATGCCGAGCATCACCTTTTCTCGACGGGCTTCTCTAAATTGCTTCTCCTTGTCACAAAGGGTGTGGCTGAACCGCAGGTCCAGGTTTGTACTGCAGATAAAAGCAACAAGAGGGAAGATTACCAAAGCAGTACCAGTCCCAGGGAAGCAGCACCGGAAACACGTGTTTCAGTTTGTATTTAGAGGCTGATATAGGCTGTGATCTCTTAACACTACTGATAATGCTGAAACTGATGGTGATGTGATTTGGGGGATATCTGATGGAGAACAACCGCAAATAGTCACGGCCTCAAGGAATTCATTACACACCCTTTTTTCACTAATTACCTCTCATTCATTTTTTTTGAAATCCTCCCACAATTGTGCGATCAAAATTCTCATTAATCTTATTGTTAGAATGACTCATCTCACATTTGCTGAATCGTGCTGCACCTACTTTCTAGTTTTAAGCTATGGTAGGCTTCAGGGGAGTTTCTGCAGTTTCAAACCTGCAATAATTCTGAAGAGCTTAGTTTGATTTTAGGTTAAACAGTAAATGTTGCTGTGAAACAAAATAAAATCATTTGATTTTGAAGGTGTTACATACCAGATCTCCAGTGACATCTCTAAGTGCACTTTGGTTGCCTGTCAAAATAATTAAATATGTGGTTATTATACATTATTTAATTGTGGTTGAGGGCAAGAAATAAACACAGAAACACAACTGATCCCTTTAAAGTCTCTTGGAAATACATATTGTATCTATTGTGATACAATATGTGATTTGTAACAAAAAACCTTACAAGGTTACTTTGCTGATACTTTGTAGCCTCCATACTCATTTAATGCGAAATCTGCCTCTGTGGCCATACACTGACACTTCTTTTAGGACATCAACAAAATATCAAATTAAAATATTAGGTCCTTATGTTCTTTCAGCAGCTTTTTTCAGTTAAAGGGCTGATATGCTCTTCAAGGCAGTCTTTCTGTGGATCTCTGGACCACTTCCAGCACTCACGCTGCTTTTAAATTACTCTATGGAAATTTAGCTATGTCTATATTCATGTGAAGAACTGCAAATCCAGCATAGAGTTCAAAGTTGGCCAGTAAGCGAACGTGAAGTGCATCAAACTTTGTTTTCAAGCAGTTTAAGCTCAAAGAATCCAACTTTTTCGAGGTGCACAGAAGACACTTGTCTTTAGCTGTGCGCACAATTAAATTAGATTTGTGTAACAATGAAAGCTTTTAGTGCAAACTTCTGAGGCATGAGGAGAAAATTGAGCCGAACTATGTTTTTTGCTCTACTTTCCACTTCATCCACTTCCATGTGGTCAGAACAAGACTTCCATAAAGTAATCTAGACATAGCAGCCGTGCTGAAGAAGATCTAGAGGTGCACAAGAAGATGCCCCTAATTCAGATTGGGTTTTTTATTTTTTATTTTTAGACGAACCTCTTCCATGATTGCTTATAACATAATGACGAAAAATAATGAAAGTCGGACAAATTAACTTTCTTACTTTGCCAATGAGGAACGCCTCCATCTTTGTCTGGCCCACGTTGAGTTTGGAGATTTCAAAGGATGCTGTCCCAAGCGTCTCATCCATCACGTAGTTGGCATCCATTAATGTTAACTGTTGGGCATAAACAACAGCAGCTTATACTCAAATAGAAGTTGTAGCTGGTGTTCACGTCTTCCGACTGGCTAGTTTTGTCGATTAGTTAAACTGATTATGACTTAGACGTTATAAGCCGATTGCCTTCACAAACATGGAAGGACCTCACCGAATTCGAGCGTAGCGCTGTAACAGCGTCGGACCAAATTGTGTCAACTTTAAACGGTGTTATTAGAAAGCAGAAACATTTAGAAACCATGGAAACTCAGCCTTGATGTGGCAGACCGCATAAAGTCACCGACCTTAGCAGTCGACTTTAAAAGTCACCTCATGACATGATTTTCCATTAGTCATGGATGTAAATATGTAGGCAGCTTGAGTAGCCAACCCCAAACTAACACTTGAGTCATCCTAAAATCTAGCCTTTGACTAACATTAACATATCACCTCATGGCGAGCTACAAGTGTTAGGCTGTGTTTATGTGGGATTGCGCTCCATGACATCGCTTCTTGTCATCCTGTGCTGCGCTCTGTTACAGTAAATGCAGGTCTAACCTCCAGGACGTTGTGCTGGTTGGGGTCTAATATGAAATGAAAGGTCTCGTTCCATTTTGGATTGATGTCGTTGTCTATGTGCTTGGTCCTCCTTCTGCTTTCAGGAGCCGTCGGGATGAAAATCTCCACATACGGGTCTGGAGTGTCCACTGGGCGCACAAACAAGTTCAACAGGGTTACTACACAGCCGAAAAACCTCAAAATAACCATCATCAAGTGCTTTTGTATTTCTTTTGCTGTAAATGTCCATGGATTAGATCCCAACAATATGAAGGAAAGCATGGTAATATGTTACTGGAAGGCAAAAATTATTTTAGCACTTACGCAGGTCGCCCAGCGCTCCCTTGGTGACGTTCTGAGCTCGAACTACAGTCACTGTGAATTTGTGAGAAAACTGCTGCTCCACCTGCAATTTGGACATTGAGAGTTCAGTCTCACTTCATTGCTTCATGAGAAAAAAAATAATAATCACATCAGCCATGCTGAGAATGAAACATGAACACATCCAGATGACACAGCCAATGATTGCAGCATGACGTGCACTGGTTCAGTAAGTCTGGCGTGCCCCAAGTGAGAGCATCATTGAGAACATCTGGATTTTTTGGAACTCTCCAGTTAAGGATGCACTTCCCAGCTGTGTTCACACTGTGCTACGGCAGCTTTCTCCTTATATTTTGACAGTACTGCTAAATTTGTAGCCCTTTCCCAAATACTGCGACTCTAATAAATACTGATGAGCATTTAATGGGACCGCACTGTAAACCCTTTATTTTACAGCAACCCTTTCACCTCAGTTCCCCTTTTGCAACATTGTCGTATCCCTGAAAGTTTGGTCGCACACTGTTAAAGAAAGTTAAAGTATTGGATTCTGTTCAATACGACTACTTGAAGGTCCCGACAGTGTTCCCTTTGTCACTTCTAGATATCAGATATCTCCAATCTCACAGAATAGATTTTGTTTGAATTTCTGTGTGTTGCAGTGCAGTTTGATATTGTGACTATTTAAGATTTCCTGTTTCTGGCAGCCTTTTACACACTTTAAAATTATTTTTAAAAACCCAAAAGACGAATCGTTTTCAACGACATTTGCAAATCTCTAAAACAGGAAGTGCTGTGAGACTTTTTTGCGCTTTTAAAATAGCTCCCCTCTCACCCCTTCTTGTTAAAAGGGCTGCTTGTTCAGTTTTTCCTCTACGACACTGTGAGCTTTATTATTTTATGATTATGGTGCTATGAAATTTAACTGGAATTACGTGATAAAAACTCAGACGTCACACTGATCAAATATTATGCATATTTTCCTTTAAACCAACCCGTTCAAACTTGTCTTCCACCAAAATGGAAATGGCCTTGACGCTGACACGCTCATTGTTATACTTACACCGAAGGCTGTGGTTTGCGATAAGAGGGGATTTTTTTAATACCAGTGAACTAAGAACTTCCACAGAATTATTTGTGTCAGTTGATGCCAAAGGAATCTGTTCACTTTTGTTTTGGCCTCACTCTTATTTACAGTTATGTAAACACGCACTGTGTCGACACTCACAATTATATTGGAAGCCATTGTCATGTGAGATGAGCAACTTGCAGGAAAGCCTTCGTCAAGATGTGAACTTTAGGTCAAGAGAACATATCTGTCACAAACTGCAGCACAGAGAGCCTGAAATATGAAACAAAGAAGTGCAAACAGGGTTAGAGCATGAACAGGCTGAAAAAAAAACATATTTAAACTGTGATGCAAACAACAAAATACTGGCATAATTACAGCTTTACTTTTAGCCAGAGATGCAGCAAATGGACATATTATATGGCGTTATTTTTGTGCCACTATACTGAGCGCACGTAAAAAACATTTGCAGGTGTAAGAGTTGCATTTTGAGGAGAAATTTATTTTGAGCGAAGAAAAGCTGAATTTGAGTGAACAAAATTCATTGCTGCGTGCAAAAAATGTATTTCCCTGTTTGCTATTATACACACACACACACACACACACAAACAGCAGCCCCTCTCACTCAGTTTTTGCATGTGTTGCTCGTGCTCTCAACATTTCTGCCCGTGCGCGCTCAACTCTTTCTGTACACCATTATATTTGTGCCACAAAACCAGCCAATCACAGACTTGGATGCAAAAATATCTGATTGGCTGTTTTGGTCTCCAATCAGCTGGAAATGAGGAAATGCAATATGTCCAAAAACTCAAACGAGGCAGTGGCGGAGGAACACAGAGTGGCGGAGTTTGAAATATTACTCTTTCTGGGTCACAAAATAAACTTTTAAGATATTTTCATGCAAGAATGGTGCTGTGTAAACTTCAAATATCTGCTCGATTTATCAAGACATCACATATTTGTATAAGTGCTCTAACGTTTTCGGAGATGCCTGTTACCCACCAGCTGACCGCATAGCTGGACTGGCCATTGGGCATACCGGACATTTGCCCGGTGGGCCAATGATGATTTCTCATTTTTATGTTTGTTTGTTTTTGTAACGTATAAACAATGAAAGGTGGTGGATTAGCCAATTGGTCATGATCAACTCTGGGCTGGACCAATTACAACACATCCGTATTGAGAGGAAAAGGAACACGATTAGTCCCGGACTTCAGCTAGAATGAAAAAAACCCCCCCCCACAAAGCTGGAGTTATTCTGTCTTTGCTGCACAGCTGCCTCTTCTCCCCTCATTCTCTCCCCCTCCCTCTCCTGTTGCTACTTCAATCATGAAACTGATCAATGATCAGCTGATCATCTCTCTGGTTTGTTTATCTCCCATTTTGCGCCAGAAACAGGAAACCAGCAGATGCTGCGCTAAACAACAGCAGCACGTTTAAGCTTGATCAGCTGTTGTTAGAATTTATTTAAAATTAATTTCTAGTATCAGCTGATGTTTGCTGGAGCCACAGCTGTAAAAGCTGCTGCTCATGATATCGGTTTGGAAACATGAAGGCGATACAAATCACTGTCACAACCGTGTTTGTTTTAGTTCAAAGGCTTTATGGTTTTTCCTGTAATACCTGGTGGTGCAGTCGTGATTTTTGTCAGTTCAGCTTTATATATTATGTTTAACCCGAGTGACCGCCAATAGTGGTGTGCAGATCATCCTGAAATATCAATTCCTCCGATACCAATCATTTATGCTCTAGAATCGATTCTCACATTAAAATATCAATATTTTAGTAATTTAGAGTAAATTTGTAGTTTAACATTAACAGGAACACAGTGGAAAGAAACTATAACATTCGGATTGTCTACATTCAGAGGATCTACTTCCTCTTCCGCCTTTCATAGTCATGTGCGAAATACGGCTGTATAAATGTCTCGCAGCGCCTTGGCGCGCACTCACAACAATGGCTGAGCATAATTGTGCGGACGTATTTTACCTCCACAAACAGCTGAGACGTGGTTTGCGATACATGTGGCAAAAAAAGTGCTCGAAGAGTGAGGTGTTGTGGCCATACTAGGGAGACATTCAAAGGACTGCTGGGGGGATAAATACATTTTACAGGGTTTATTTATCGGATAAAATACGTTAAATGTCACCGTTCTTATTGGCCGGCCCGGAAACAGCGGGGGTGTCTGTTTTGGAGGAAGGAAGTTTCAGGGTTTAAGTAGTCATCATCATGGGCTCATCCGATTAGAATGAGAATAAGCAGTCATCAATCATTTGCAGGTTTTGCCTTTTTATTGGATAACGGGTAAAGGAAAGACACACATGGACTGCTATCTCTAAAAAGGACAAAGTATGATTTAAGTAGCTCAAAATGATACATGAACTCAGGAGCCTCAAAGAGAAACTCACCTCGGCTGCCGCCCGAGTGGGAGTGAAGAAAGAGTGAGGGGTAGGTGAGTGCAGTCCTTATATAACGAGTGTCAGGTGAGCGCAAATAAGGCCAAGCACCACCCCCAAATCAAAGGTGAGGACAAGAAACAAGGTGCATCGTGAATGTGCTGAAAGGTGAGTCTTTACAACAGTGTCCAAATTCAGAGGCTGCTTCCACCTGAGGACCCGGTCTAAAGAAAGCCGGGTAGTACGTCACGAGCCCCCTCGGTGGAGTGAAACTGCCGTCTGCTCCTCGCTATCTAATATATAACCGGGCCTGACATAAACTCTTCTGTTTAATTATTTTCTGTTTGACGTTTATTCAACTTTATTAAATTCAAATTTAATAAAGTTAAATTTAATTAGATCTAATCTAATAACTTTAATCTCAGCCAAACCGATTTAGTCACGAACAAATAAAACTCTGAAAAAGCCCAACAATAACATTTTTAAGTTATCAAAGTCACTTATATATCATGTTAAACCCCAGTAGTGAGGGACCGCGGGGGTTTGAAGACTATGTTTGGATCGGCTCAGATATTTGAAGTTTACACAGCTACATTCTCACCTGAAAATATGTTAAAAAATTTTTTGCGACCCAGAAAGAGAAATAAGAGTAATATTAAAACTAAGCAGCTGCCGCCATTGTTGAAAACTGGAATTGGCTGCCCTATGAATTCTGCGATATGGTTATTCAATTTTGTTGTCCGGGTGGAAAAGCGGGAAAAATTCGGGAGAAAGTTGGCTCCGGGAAATTTTTTTATTTCTATATGATGAACTCTGCATTATTAAGTGATAAGAACAAGTAATCTGATGTCCTGTAATCATTATAACACTATAATTTGAGATACAATAAATAAAATAAGTTTTTGTACAAAGTATCGGTATCGGATCAGTATCATCGATACCACCCTGAATATTACTTGGTATCGGTTCGGAAAGAAAAGCAGTGGTATCGCACATCGCTAGATTCTAGGATATTGCATTTCGTCATTTCGAGCTGATTGGAGACCAAAACAGCCAATCAGATTTTTTTGCACCCAAGTCTGTGATTGGCTGGTTTTGTGGCACAAATATGACGGTGTAGAGAAAGAGTTGAGCGTGCACGGGCAGGAATGTTGAGAGCGCGAGCAACACATTGCGAGCGAGCGCAAATGCAAAAACTGAGCGAGAGGGGCTGCTAGTGTGTGTGTATGATAGCAAACACTGAAATACATTTTTTGCATGCAGCAATGAATTTTGTTCACTCAAATTCAGCTTTTCTTCGCTCAAAATAAATTTCTCCTCAAAATGCAACACTTGCACCTGCAAATGTTTTTTATGTTCGCTCAGAATAGTGGCACAAAATAACGCCATAATATTACAGTATCTCTTAAAAGGGTGCCTTTCCTAAACAAAACACTTTTTTTTATAGTGCACTGGAATTTTTAAAAACAAGTAGCTTCGCAAATACCAGTGAAGTCTTTTACATCTTGGCAGGGGTAAAGGGAAGTGTGCTGAGCCACAAAACCCCGATAAGAGGACTGACTGGGCCAATAGAAATGGTGTGTGTGTGTGTGTGTGTGTGTGTGTGTGTGTGTGTGTGTGTGTGTGTTCACCACAAGTGTATGTTAAGAGTGCGAGAAAATATGACGGTAAAGGGAGGAGGGTCTTCCCTGAATAAATGCGGTTCGTTCAACATGCTGGAGGACAAAATGTAACTTAGTGCGCATTTGCAGAATAGGTGTCTATTTTTAGCAACCCGAACGCTTTCTCTTTGTGATGTCTGAAAACCATATCTTGATAAGAAATTTGCATAGATATGCGCATGTCTATGTGTGTGAGTGCGAGTGATAGCATATGAAGGTCACCAGTCTTTTCTCTGCTGCTCACCAAAGTGTGTAATTACTGAGAGGACTGAGAGCACGTAGAGCGTCTGTGTGTTCACAGAAGCGGTCACGTACTTTGCATCAGTGGTCCAACTTCTGACGGTGCCAGTTCACTCTGCCCTTGTTCCGCTGCTGCATACAATAGGCGCATGCAGGCTACATACTGAGCCCTGCAAGTGTGCCAGCTTCAGCAAAGCGCCGCGTGGCTGCAAATTTTCATATGAGGATGCAGAACGTAAGAGAGACTTGCAGCAACGGACTATAATGCAAAGCAGCTGCCGCAACTGTGGCTTTCAGCGGAGCACAGTCAGGATCCTCCTGAGGGAGTGTGCTCCCACCTGAGCCACACAAGGAGCAGGTCGGAAGACTCACTTCTGTGAATCACTGTGCGTGTCTCCAGAGAAAGATTACGTCGAGGAGTCACTGCAATTGAATTCTTATACGGCTTAGAGGCTTCACGCAAAACTTATCATTAGGCACTGCTAAGAGGCTTTACATTATTCTTATTAGCCCGGCAGATTAAGGGCAGATCAAACAAGGATTGATGATGTTATGAGTGCGCTTCATGCGATGCTGAGTAATGTTAGTCCTACTAAGATGTGGTGGATACTATGAATTAGCACTTATATAAACATGACACATGATATAAAATATCTATGAAGGTAGTTCATAATAATTAAGTTCAGTTTTATTCAGTTTTACTTGTGTATCCCTGCAGTGATCGGTCCTATTTAAACTGGCCTGTGAGTTTCCTCGTCTTCGGCGTTGCGTAAAATGTAAGCTTTTGCTGTTTAACCCATTCGGAGCAAAGGCTCAGACCTCCTCCTTTAAACTGCGCTCAAACCCGTTTGTTAAAACACAACAATGTGTCTAAAAAGGAAAGGAAATATCCACGTACCTTAGCAGGCGCATGCTATCAGCTCACAGTAAATGTCTCATACTGTAACGCCAAAAGCTCAGGAGGTGGAGAGGAGGTGCTACGGTACCCGGCAGTGAGCGCTGTCGTAGCTTATTACGTTCGGATCGAGAGAGAGAAAAAACTACCGGAAGACCTTGAGGCGACATTTGTTGTGATTTGGCGCTATATAAATAAAATTGAATTGAATTGAATTGAAGACAATAAAAATACTGCGGGGTTCAAATGACCGCTGGTTTTAAAGAGTGATGGTCAGGATTCTTTTAATAGGAAATTTCCGAGCAGCAGTCAGACTGTGACTCAGATTTTGAGACTTGATCTAGAGCTCTCCAAGTGTGCACGATGAGCAACCGCAAGGTGGCATCTGTGGTTGAAGCTCAAGAAAGTTTCTGAAAGAGACCAACTTTAATTTTTCTGTCTTTTACATTTATCCGAAGATGTGCTTTGAGCCACGTGACTATTTACTGATTCAAGAGATGATTCATTTAATTCAGTGAAATTCAATTCAAGGAAAAAAAAATAGTTTTATATGTTCACTTTTTTAAATTTTCTTTAAACTTTTAAAAAAAAAAATTACAAGTTTGTGAATCTCTCCGGAGATGATTCACAAAATTGTAATTTTTTATCAATCAAAGAGTACTCGAGTATTTGTACTTATCATTTCTCCATGTTTGTTCATACATTTATAGAGGCTATAGATATTAACCCCCACCCCCCCCCCCCCCCCCCCCCACCCCGTCGTGGTAATACGTTGTGTAAACCAGTAAATATTATTAGACATTAATTAAAATCACAGCTTCCGGTTTTTATGGGGACAAAAAACAAACAAAAACACAAGACGCATACAGTTAGTTAATTACCGCTGTAGCGCTGAAGGAGTGAGAATAGAAAAAAAATATTCTGTGGATAAGAAAGCTTGTTTCTCCCAAAAATGATTTCTGGTATTTCCTTTAAAATAAAAGAATGAAAAAAAAAAAGATTGTCTACTTGTTACTTGTTGTCCTATAATCTGTGAAACAGGCGTCAAACGTAACTCATGAAGGATATAAAGTTATTTTGACGCAAAAATAATGTTTTCTGCAATCACTTTGATCCGGCTAAAACGTCTCATTGACATTAAAAACGTCTTTTAAAGAGTGATGTGGCCAAGAGTGCATCAGAAATTACAACACGTATAACATATTGGTTTTATAAAGATATTTTAAGTGGCCAAAAAGGACGGAAACGATTCTAATGTAGGTAGAGTTACCCGGAGTCATAAAGACACTCGCAAAGCAGGTGATTCATAAAAGCTGCTCACTTTGTCACAGGGTGGGTGGGAGTAAGGGAGTGAGGGTGATAGGAGCGGAAGGAGGAAGCACCGCCCCCCCACCCCACCCCCACCCCCACCCCACCTCCACACAAATAAAAGCTCAACCTCGCTGTGGACTTTATTAATTTCAGCGTCGTCGTGCGCCAGAGGGAGTTGCAGACATGAAACAAACGTGGATCTCACAAAGTCTCCGCAGCATGAACAAACTCGCCGTGCCGCTTTTCCTGTTGGCCCTGTGCTTTCTCGTCGGTGAAGCTGGTAAGCTGAGAAAACTGGAGATTATTTCTTACAGTTTTTCCATTTAATTTTATTGACACAGCACAAATCACAGCAACAGTTTAGAAGTCGTGATTTCTTTCTATTATTATTATGATGATGATGATGCCTAATAAGATGTCTTCTTGAGAACTGAATAATTATTTTTTATTAAACAGATAGTAAGTGTCCAACCTTATCTGTTACAGTTAACCCATGTTGCTCAGAGCCGTGCCAGAACAGGGGTGTCTGCACACCACTGGCCTCAGAAAAATACGAGTGTGACTGCACACGCACGGGGTACTACGGGCAAAACTGCACAACACGTAAGCGTGAACATGGAGTGAAACGAAAATGAAGGTGCATCTCTGGTGGTGACTTGATGGCTTGATTCACGTGCTCTCTTGGTCTCTTACAGCTGAGTTCTTCACCTGGATCAAAGTGTCTCTGAAGCCAGCACCCAACACAGTCCACTACATCCTGACCCACTTCAAGGGTTTCTGGAACATCGTCAACAGCATCTCATTCCTCCGGGATGTCATCATGAGATATGTGCTGACATGTAAGTCTCGCTGCTCGAAGGCAAAAATGAAAAAGTGGATTGGAAAGTTTTTCACAGCACGTTAAACAATTTGCGCAGGAACTTGTTGTAGTGTTTATACTAAACGAAGGACTAATATGGCTTTCCTTTCTCTAGCCCGATCCAACATGATTGACAGTCCTCCAACTTATAATGCTGATTACGGCTATAAGAGCTGGGAAGCCTATTCCAACCTTTCCTACTATACGCGCTCCCTCCCACCTGTGCCGCAGGATTGCCCAACCCCTATGGGAGTAGTAGGTGAGTACACTCTACCTTTGGAGAACCTGTTTTCTTAGATTCTTAATATGCTGAACAAAACCGTCTTTGTCGAATTACATCATAGGAAGCGCGCACATTGGAATTAGCTTTCCTCTTAGATCAATTATAAAGTGGCTGAGGCAACATGGAAAAACCTCCCCCTACAAGCCCAAACCAAAGAGATCAAGTTATTTTTTGCGTTAGAAGTATAAAACAGACCCAAAGAGCTGTGATTTTCCTGTCATACTGTTATGTGCTCATTGAAGTCTTCTTATTCTTCCAGGCAAAAAGGAGCTACCTGATGTTAAAGTTCTGGCTGAGAAGCTCTTAATGAGGAGACAGTTTATACCAGACCCGCAGGGCACCAGTTTGATGTTTGCCTTCTTCGCCCAGCACTTCAGCCACCAGTTCTTCAAATCTGACATGAAGAGAGGAACTGCTTTCACTGTTGCTAAGGGTCATGGGGTAAGTGGGGCCGAAGATCCCGGTTTTTGAAAAGCAAACTCATTTTAATGTGACCCGGTTTTAATTGGCGTGTCTTGTGCTGTCAGGTGGACCTCAACCACATCTACGGTGAAAACCTGGAAAAGCAGCACAAGCTGAGACTCTTCGAGGATGGCAAGCTGAAATATCAGGTAAGGGGGGGGAAAGATAGCTGCACTCGAGGCAGCCAAAGAGACCAGCTCATGTGCGTTTCTCACAGCAGTTTCCTCTTTTGCGTAACTCCGCAGATGCTCGATGGAGAGATGTACCCCCCTACGGTTAAGGAAGTGGGCGTCGCGATGCATTACCCCTCTCACGTCCCAGATTCTCACCGCTTCGCCGTCGGCCACGAGGCATTTGGCCTGGTCCCTGGTCTGATGATGTACGCCACCATATGGCTCCGCGAACACAACCGTGTGTGCGATGTGCTGAAAGAGGTCCACCCACACTGGGATGACGAAAGACTCTTCCAGACCACACGGCTCATCCTAATCGGTACGACAAAAGAAGTCCAGATACCAGCTGTAACGTAGTTGGGATTTTTTATTAAAAAGCTAATAATCATATTGTTAACAGAAGTCACACTTCTTATTCACCTCCCAGTGACCCTGTCACAGTGGAGCATTTCATTTCAGGAACTTGATTTACTGAAAGACTTGAGAATTTCTTGTAAACATCAGAAAGAGGAAATGTTTTCCTCTCATTTTGTGCTTACCCACGCTCCAGACATGCAAATGAAGCATCAATAAGCACGATTTATTTTAAAGCAGAGACTGTCTTCATTATATAAACCGTCACATTTCTCATCTAACAGGTGAGACCATCAAAATCGTGATCGAGGACTACGTGCAGCATCTGAGCGGCTATCACTTCAAACTCAAGTTTGACCCCGAGCTGCTCTTTAACCAGCGCTTCCAGTACCAGAACCGCATCGCGTCTGAGTTCAACACCCTTTACCACTGGCACCCTCTGATGCCCGATAGTTTCCACATCGAGGAGACAGATTACAGCTACAAGCAGTTTGTCTTCAACACCTCCGTCGTGACCGAGCACGGCATCAGCAACCTGGTGGAGTCGTTCACCAATCAGATTGCGGGACGGGTAAGAACTCTTTAAGCTCGCGCAGCAGCAGTTAGACTGAAACATACAAGACCAGTGTTGCTCTAAGGATGCAGAATTGAAATTTATTTGTTTTGTAATTTAGGTTGCTGGTGGTCGAAATGTCCCCGGACCCATCATGTATGTGGCCATTAAGTCCATAGAGAACAGCAGACAAATGCGTTACCAGTCCCTCAACGCCTACAGGAAACGATTCTCCATGAAGCCCTACACGTCTTTCGAAGACCTGACAGGTGAGACAAATTCAGCACTTCTTGAAAATACCTGTTTGCTGAAAATGTGACAAAAACAGGTTCTTTTCAATTCAATTCAATTCAATTTTATTTATATAGCGCCAAATCACAACAAAAGTCGCCTCAAGTCGCTTCATAGATACAGAGAAAAACCCAACAATCATATGACCCCCTATGAGCATTTTGGCGACAGTGGGAAGGAAAAACTCCCTTTTAACAGGAAGAAACCTCCGGCAGAACCAGGCTCAGGGAGGGGCGGGGCCATCTGCTGCTTGTAATTGCTGTCTCAGGCTTAGCTATTGCTAGATTAATATCTTTGCAATGCGCTGGTTCTTATTTTCACAAAGTGTGACTGAAAAACCCGCAGCTGCACAATACGGTTTATGCATTAGTTTACCTGATATTGAGGAAATGCCTCAGAGTCCCTAAGCAGCTGCTGGCAGTTTTGAAGGTTGGGTATTTATTTCCATGACTGTGAGAACCAGATGGTCATTTCATCTTAAGGTAGAGTAAGCAGACTGTCATGACTGCAGGCGAGATATAAACAGACACAGGGAGTCCCGCTACTTTAAAGAGGAAGATTTAAACTTTTCAAGAGGTGAATGTCGATTAAAAACTAACTTTGACTTGCTGTATAAGTGAAATGGCGTGCATGCTAGTGGAAAGATAAAAATCAGGAAGTAAAGGCATAGGAAATCTGTCAAATCGCAGTGAGCGAGCCAGTGGGAAGGACGCCAGATTGTGTTACTGACCAAAACCATTTCCTTGTTTGCGTTATTCAGGGGAGAAAGAAATGGCTGCGGTGCTGGAGGAGCTGTACGGGCACGTGGATGCTGTGGAGTTCTACCCAGGCCTGATGGTGGAGAAGCCCAGACATAACAGCATCTTTGGGGAAACAATGGTGGAGATGGGGGCTCCTTTCTCCCTCAAGGGCCTAATGGGAAATCCCATCTGCTCCCCGGAGTACTGGAAGCCGAGCACCTTCGGAGGCACGGTCGGCTTCGACATGGTCAACACCGCCTCGCTCCAGAAGCTGGTGTGCAATAACGTGCGGGGTCCCTGCCCCGTGGCGTCCTTTCATGTGCCCGATGTTAAAGAGACCGGGCCCATGATCATCAACTCAAGCACGTCGCAGTCGCAGGGCAGCGACATCAACCCCACCATTATTTTGAAAGAAAGAACTACTGAGCTCTAATTGTATTTAAGCGTGTTGTTGTTGTTTTTAAAAAACACAAGAAATGGTACATGGCCTGTATTTGTATAGCGCTTTACTCAGTCCCTAAGGACCCCAAAGCGCTTTACACTACATTCAGTCATTCACACATTCACACACTGGCAATGGCAAGCTACGTTGTAGCCACAGCCACCCTGGGGCACACTGACAGAGGCGAGGCTGCCGAACACTGGCGCCTCCGGGCCCTCTGACCACCAACCCTCTGGCAACCTTCTGATTACAAGGTGAACTGCCAACTCTTGAGCCACGATCGCCCTTTATTTGAGTTTATTTATGTATTTATTTGTATATTTATTTTATATATTTATACAGCAAAATTAAACCAGAACAAGTGGAACAAATTTTTATATTTGTGATTGAAATCAGAGTCAGTAATTTGTATTGACAAATGACAGTAATTTGTATTTGTACACTGTCTTCTTATACTGACAACCTCAGGCACTGCAAATTAATACTTGAAGGTCAGTTTACAGTTTTATTAAAACAATAAGCTACAGTTAAATGTTTCCGTGGATTACCTGCTGCCTCTCCGTTTATGTTCCCATAGTTGTATCCCAGTAATAAACAGTGATGAGAGTTTTAAAGGGCAGTGCTTCGGTGCAGTGGTGACAAAGACTGATTGTGACTATCTTTTTTTCTTTTTTTTAATGTGTGAAGCATTTTGATCAAAACTGTTGTTTTTAAATGTGCTATATAAAAAAATTTTGATTGATTGATTGATCTTCAGTTCACATTGTTTTAGTGATTTTATTTCAACCAATCTTTGTAGTAGTCAGAGTAATATGAAATGACAAGTGTATGTTGAATCTGCACTATTTTTTTTTTTATTTGTATTTTTAAAGAACAAACAAATATTCTGATTGTAAAGGCTTAAAATAGTGTGTGCTTATGGTCCTCAGAGTATTCAACTGAATAAATGATGAAAGTCATACTTCAGAAATCAACTGTCTGTGTTGCTGTTTTCATGACGTCGCTTTGTGTTCTTGTATAAACTCCGAACTGGCTGTGACAGCAGGATAAGACGCTGTTATCTGAACATAAAGCGCACACATATCAGTTCACATGCTCCGACTGAAATGCAAACGGCTGTAACTCTGAGAAGTTGTTTCTTTCTACACACTCAGCGGCCGCTTTTTCTAAGTAGGCTTTGCTAGGGCCGGGTTGGACTTTCCTTCCTTCCTACAAGATACAAAACTAACAAATGTGTTCAAATGGCTGCAGACCTAGTGACATTTAAATGATGCTCGGTTGGTGTTACTGGGCCAAAGTGTGTCAAGAAAACATCTCCCACATCATTACGCTGCCACCATTAGCCCGAACTGTTGATAGAGGACAGGTTCTCTGCTGGACTGAGACCGGATGACTGATAAAGCACACAAATATATAAACAAAGAACAAAACTCTGAGATAATGAACTCACAAAAACAACCACGATGCAGAGCCCACAGCGTAATGTAATTACTGAAACTGTCCGTTATAATAATCGATACAATGTAACGATTTACAGGATACATTCCTGTAAATCAGCTGGACACAGAGGTAAAAAGATCCCCGTCTGTGAATAAACTAGAAAGGATAAAGTTTAGGTATATAACGTCTCAGTCTAATTAGCAAACCAAATCTCACATCAAGCCTTTTCTATACAATTTAATTTAATTTATACAGCACCAAATCACATAATAGTCTCATCAAGGCGCTTTATATTGTAAGGTAGACCCTACAATAATACATACAGAGAAAAACCCAACAGTCATATGACCCCCTATGAGCAGCACTTTGGCGACAGTGGGAAGGAAAAACTCCCTTTTAACAGGAAGAAACCTCCAGCAGAACCAGGCTCAGGGAGGGGCGGGGCCATCTGCTGCCAGTTGGGATGTTCTTTGAACAAAGAAAGCGAGAGCGTGACCTTGAGTTAAGTATTAACTTCACATTCAAACTTGACAGCAGCAGTCCCATTCTCTTATCTGCAGGTCTGAAAGCGCAACGTAGCAACAGTTTACATTTCACATACTACTGATGGAATAAAGTCTGAGCTTTAATCGAGATTCCCTGCGCGACTGCTATTCTCTCGAGTGCACTTTGTAGCTGAAGAGTTTTCACTTTTGTAGAATAAAACAAGTCTATACTTGTGTGCTGTGAGGGAGCCTGGCAAGATCTCGTGCTTCGTGTGAGATCGCTTTACAACTGAAACGATCCGCTTTGCATTGAAAGAATACAGTTTCACCAGTGCATGTAAGGGTGTTTTTGAGTAACACAAATCTTTTCCAGGTGACAGTTTCTATGTGGTGTTTCAGATTATTTTAAGCTAGAACTCCACAGGCTGCATGACTAGTAGTAAAAAGAAAGTGAGGAGATGACTGTATGCTGAGGCATTATGCATATCCCACCCAGCTCTATCTGTCCATGAAGCCAGATAACACACACCAATTAGTTAAACTGCAGGAATGTCTTAAAGACATAAAGACTTGGATGGCCACTAACTTTCTGCTTCTTAACTCAGATAAAACTGAGGTCATTGTACTCGGCGCTGAAAAGCTTAGAAATATGGTATCTAAGCAGATTCTTACTCTGGATGGCATTACCTTGGCCTCCAGTAACACTGTGAGGAACCTTGGAGTCATTTTTGACCAGGACATGTCCTTCAACGCACATATTAAACAAATATGTAAGACTGCGTTCTTCCATTTGCGCAACATCTCTAAAGTTAGAAATATCCTGTCTCAGAGTGACGCTGAAAAACTAGTTCATGCATTTATTACTTCCAGGCTAGACTACTGCAATTCATTATTATCAGGATGTCCAAAAAACTCACTGAAAAGCCTTCAGTTAATCCAAAATGCTGCAGCAAGAGTACTGACAGGGACTAGAAAGAGAGAGCATATTTCTCCTGTTTTGGCTTCCCTTCATTGGCTTCCTGTTAAATCCAGAATTGAATTCAAAATCCTGCTCCTCACATACAAGGTCTTAAATAATCAGGCCCCATCTTATCTTAATGACCTTGTAGTACCATATCACCCTATTAGAGCACTTCGCTCTCGCTCTGCAGGGCTACTTGTTGTTCCTAGAGTATTTAAAAGTAGAATGGGAGGGAGAGCCTTCAGTTTTCAGGCCCCTCTTCTGTGGAACCAGCTTCCAGTTTGGATTCAGGAGACAGACACTATCTCTACTTTTAAGATTAGGCTTAAAACTTTCCTTTTTGCTAAAGCATATAGTTAGGGCTGGACCAGGTGACCCTGAATCCTCCCTTAGTTATGCTGCAATAGATGTAGGCTGCCGGGGGATTCCCATGATGCATTGAGTTTTTCCTTTCCAGTCACCTTTCTCACTCACTATGTGTTAACAGACCTCTCTGTATTGAATCGTATCTGTTATTAACCTCTGTCTCTCTTCCACAGCATGTCTTTATCCTGTCTTCCTTCTCTCACCCCAACCAATCACAGCAGATGGCCCCGCCCCTCCCTGAGCCTGGTTCTGCCGGAGGTTTCTTCCTGTTAAAAGGGAGTTTTTCCTTCCCACTGTCGCCAAAGTGCTTGCTCATAGGGGGTCATATGATTGTTGGGCTTTTCTCTGTACCTATGAAGCGCCTTGAGGCGACATTTGTTGTGATTTGGCGCTATATAAATAAAATTAAATTGAAATTGAATTGAATATCCCTAAAACTTTCCAATGGTTGTTACACACATGCCAGGAATCGATTCAGAGGGAAAAAACGGTCGTTTTACTGTACGTGGTGCGTGGACTAGCACTCAGTTCAAAAGCATACAGTAAACCTAGCCGCAGTCGTACAGACTGGCAGTATTACAGTGGAACAAAAGAGTTTTTTTTAGGTTATCCAGTCCAAAACAAACATAGTGGAAGTAATGTTGACGTGACTGGCAGCATGGAGCGGTGAGTCAGACCGCCGGGCAGCATCCTCTCTAAACATAGACAATGACAAGCTAAACTTTCTCATCCATTCACGTATTTCGCACAAATGACAACAAAATCACATTTGCTCTCTCCCCTCACACCGGGTGATTAAAGTTTTAAAAAAACAAAAACTTCTTGTGCATCAGCTGTCACCTTAACTGAATGTCATGAGCAGTTAGTCCTCCATCGCACAGTCTTTGTCCCGCACTTCAAAGCGAGAGGCGTAGGAGTCCCCTGTCAGAGGGACTTGGAGCATCACTGCATGAAAATGACATGATTGTGTGTGCATATTAGTTGTTTCCCCCAATATTGTCAGGGGGAGTTTTATCACTCTATTGTGCAACAATGTGTGGCATGGTCAGGTCTCGATCTGCGACATCGAGCAGGGGAACGCATCTTGCTTTGTGTGAGTTTAATGAGAACGAGCGGGCCGTGGGCCCTGATTCGGGAGAAGATTAGGAGAGTGCTTTCTCTCTGACCGATTCTGGACCTCTCTGGAATCGGACCCTGCGTGGAGACTGTGACCAGGACCCGAGTTACGTGATGCTCTGCAGGTGGCAGTGACTGGGGTCAAATGGGAGCTGGCGCAGGCTGCCTCGGCCCGTGAGGCACTGGCACTGAAACCAAATGACTTGACCGAAATGATTAATCCCTGATCAGATTATCTAATGGTTTATATTCTTTATGCGTTTTATAGTTCTCACTGCCAATGTGTCGTAAGAAAAAAGTGTGTTACTACAACAAAGTCTAAAACAATGTGTCAATTGTTCTTAATGACCTGAGAACGATGTGTGAGGAAAACAAGTGAAGCAAAACTATTAATCACAGTCTGCGTGACTGCAGCTGAAGCTTTGCCTAACCCGGCTCACGTAGATGCTGGTACGAAGAAGTTATTTCCTTCCATCTAATGTTGAGTCTCCGCGATGACAAACACAAATCTTTTCTTGTTGTTAAGGCAACTTTGCTGTCACAAGGAAGATTTAAATGGTTATCTTTTCATCTGACAATTGGCATGCGCACCACCTCACACTTGGATGAACGAACTGTTGCGACACACTTTCGTATGAACAGACCTGCTGCTAACGCACGATACCTGATCACGTTCACATTGAGAATGCTTTGTTTGGTTTATTAGGATTGACCAATTACTGCTACAATTTTGAAAAAAACAATAATAATAATTTAACTAGCAAAATAAATGATTGAGGAAGTTAATGCGTCCAGAATGGAAAGAAGTTGATCTTTTATACTTTTTAGTTTTCTTTATTCTGGTAACACGAACTGATACTTGGACCCTATGGAGGTTGCATGGGTAGTCCGGTTCCTCAGGATGGCACATCAATAGGTGCCATTGCAGGAAGACTGTGTCTCCCAGCACAGTCTCAAGGGCATGGAGGAGATTCCAGGATATAGACAGTTACTTTAGGAGAGCGTGATGGGGCGTAGACGTTCTTTAAACCAGCGGTCCCCAACCTTTTTTGTGCCACGGACCGGCCTTTAAGGCTAAACTACTACTAAAACTAGTACCGGTACCGAAAAAAATAAAATTTATTCATAACACACGTGAAAAGACCCAGGAAAACCGAGTAAACGATAAAAACGATAATGTCAATATAAAATTGTACTCAGTAGTCAGTATAATCTTTTTGTGATATATAAGTTTGCATATGTGAGTGATATGTTTTATTGATTAGCATTCAAATATCTCAGTGAAGACAGAACAAAGATTTACCACAAAGCAAGAAAGCATGAGACAAGGCTAATCAAAAGGTATTGGCTGAAGCATTTGCTTATTACGCCCTTTTAACAAAAGATCTTTTTGCATACAGCTCCTGTACACAGGGCTCGAAGCAAATAATAAAACAAAGCAAAAACAAAACAAACAAACAAACAAGAAAAACAAACAAACAAAAAAACCCAAAAACTTTCCACCTTAGATAAGTAACTACATCAAAGCAAAAGAATCAAGAGGTTTTTTTTTTGTTTGTTTGGGGTTTTTTTTGCTCTTTTCATTCTTGATATATATATTTTTCTAATACTCTATTTTTAAACATATTTTTAAACAAGGAAAATGAACTACACCTTTTTAAATCACTGTCATAACTATTCCACAGGTTAACTCCTCTAACAGAAACACATCTCTGCTTTATATTTGTCCTTATCTTGTTTTTTTTAAAGAAATCTGTTCCCCTTAAGTCATATTGACTCTCTCTGACTTTGAACAGAGAGAGTCAATATGACCTATTATAGAATGACCCTTTTATGACTGTTGTTGGAATCAAGACTTGCTTTATAAAGTCTTTCTCACAGTGATAATAGCTGAGCAAGCTGTTATCATTTCACTCCTGCCAGGAAGATGGGAGCTGGATGCTTTTATCTTCAAGAAGAGGGGCCACGTCCTTCAGAATAACCTACACACACACCTGAACCACTTTTATCTTCACTCCCTACATACTAACATTTCTCTGTTAATGAATAGACGTATTCACTGTTGTATTACTTTTGTAATAAAAGGCAAGTGCAGGTACAAAGCGCACATCACAGGGCCCCCACTCTGGTGTGAGCGTTCTGTGATCATGCCCTTGCAAGTAAAAACTGCAGCGTCTGTGTGTTTCTACCTTTAGATTCTTAGCTGAAGAAGTGTCTTTTGAATAAATCTCTTGACAGATAACAAAATAACGCTGAAAACCAATAAAAACTATACATTTCACACCTGAGCTTCAACTCTCGCGGCCCGGTACCAAACGACTCACGGACCGGTACCAGTCCGAGGCCCGGGGGTTGGGGACCGCTGCTTTAATCCATCAGCAGGACCGGTATCTGCTCTTGCGTGCAAAAAAAGAAACAGGACGAGCACTACTGGAGTTGCAAAATGTCCTCCAGTAGGCCAATGGTGTGAATGTCTCTGACCAAACAATCAGAAACAGACTGGATGAGGGTGGCCTGCAGGCCCGGTGTCCTCTAGTGGGTCCTGTGCTCACTACCTAGCGCTGTGTAGCGTGATTGGCATTTGCCAAAGAATACCTGAATTGGCAGGTCCACCACTATTACACTGTGCTTTTCACAGATGAGAGCAGGTTCACCCTGAGCACATTAAGAGATTTGAAAGGGTCTGGAGAAGCCGTGGAGAACATTCTGCTTCCTGTAACATCGTTTAGCATGAGTGGATTGGTGGTCGGTCAGCGATGGGCTGATCTGATATGCAGAACTCTAGAGACTAGGCAACGGCACCCTATCTGCCATTAGGTATTGGGATGAAATCCTTGGACAGATGCAGGGTCAACCTATAACTGTATAGGATTAAAAGGAAGGAAGGACAATATGAGGTTTCACCCAAATCTGCATATAATGAAAGATGATGCAGGTAAGAGGCACACAGGAAGGACAGCCTGATGACTCATCTTCATCCGTTGACTGTATGTGTGTGTATACCAATTTGCATCTGGATTACTCACTGTGACGTTCCTGAGAGATAAAAATGTTATTTCAACTGTGGTAAATCATGAAAATACACCTTAATAATTAAGCTTAAAGCTGTCACTGTTTACACAGAGGCCATCCATGCCGCTCCGCTGCTGCTCTTAATGAGAAAGAGGCCACTGGATTACTTTAATATTTGTGTTTGCTGTTGTTTGGCAAATGCTCCGTTTGTCGTCGTGACTCTCAGCGTGGAGGAATGCACGGTATCTGACTGTTTCCATTTCCGATCAAACTTTGAGTGTCAGTGGATGTGTACGTTACAGGAGTGTCTCTTACACAGAAACTCCCCACTGCGTATAACAGAGCCTTTTAAGGCTTCTCATCGACAGCACGACAGTATGCTACAGGATGAGAAAACACCAAAATAAAACACAAAACAGCTGTTAATACACTTTATATCACACAGATATGCAGTCATATCATGTCATCAGTGCATACTCACTGGTTTCACCGTCCTTACTCATCTATGAGACATTCATTGTTTGTATGTAAAATCATCTGAGTAAATGCAGTGCATGACATCACCCCCATCGCTGTTTATAAAGTTCCACTAACAGAATTTGCACTGATAAGAATCACTCTGTGAAACCCGAAACACAAGAATTTCAGGTATGTTTATGCAAGCCCGGGCATGGTTTTCTGAGAGGATACACACTCAGACACAGACACTAACGTGATCTTATTGATGTGCATTAAAACACTGCAGGTTGGCCTTGTATGTAAAATGGATATGGGTCAATCAGCGGCCATCAGTGTTGGTCAAGTTACTTGAAAAAAGTAATCAGTAACTAATTACTGATTACTTCCCCCCAAAAGTAATCCCATTACTTTACTGATTACTTATTTTCAAAAGTAATTAATTACTTAGTTGCTTGGTTACTTAGTTACTTTTTAAAAACACGATTTACAACCTGAATAGGTGATAAAGCGATAGATCTTTCAGCCCAATTCTACTTTTTCTGCATAATCATCATACAAAATGTAATCAAATGGAAAAGTCTCTTTTTAAAACTTGTTTTATTAGTTTTAATCTTTTAACTTTATGCATCAAGCAAAAATTAAATTATCTGCAACATTCTCTGACTGGAAGAAATTTGTTTAATATCTAAACCTATTTTCTGCACATTCCAGCACATAAAATAAAATAATTTTTGTGTGTTTACACTCAGTCTTTTAAATAGATGCAAGTAAAACACAGCAGAAAATAAATAAAGTCAAAGACTAGCGGTCCTGTTGCTCTATTTTCACCTGTCAAGCAGGAGTGGGGTAGGCGGAGGGTTACCCTGGTGCAGGTGTGCAGCGGTCAGTGGAAGAATCCACGAGTTTCTCTGTGAGTTTCCCATTATGTCGTAGCTACTCGGTGCTTGTTTGGAAGTTTAGGGTTTTTTTCGCTGTAAAAAGAAGTTTTCTTCCCACGCACAACGGACACTAATGTTTTTGTCACTTTTTATGGAATCAAACTCAAAGTAAGGTCAGTACTTCCACGCTTTAAACGCTGCACGCTCATACTCTCTCTGCACTCGATATATGATCCATTGTTGATCTGCACACAGCTGTTGTCACGAATGTCGCACTCGCTTACGTCACTGTCATGAGACATTCTCGCAAAAAAATCACGGTTTTAGTAACGCAGTAACGCAGCGTTCCTACGGGAAAGTAACGGTAATCTAATTACCGTTTTTGCAATAGTAATCCCTTACTTTACTCGTTACTTGAAAAAAGTAATCGGATTACAGTGTTAACGCGTTACAAGTAACGCGTTACTCTGGCGGCAATTATTTATTCCACAACACAACAAAACCATTTTACGTCTTTTAGACATAAGTGTCAAAATTGGCTTCCTCAGTACAAAACTGGCAAAATACATAAGAATAACACTTATATTATGTATAACATGGCACTGAAGTATAACTAAATAGCGATGTATACTGTGGCAAACAGCAGGGCTAGTGCTCCACAGCCTGTATATAAAAGATAACCACAGTGACATCACCCATTGGTTTATTTGTCATTCTTTTGTTTCAGTTTGTCTGTTTATTCACAAAAATGAGGCCATTGGTGTGAGAGTCACTTTTGCAACTGCTACATGTTCTAGACCCAGAAGCTACATTCATCTTTTATATAAAGGGCATGTTAGAGACACCTACACAGACATGAGGGTAAGGTTCATATGTTTGGTGAGCTTTAAATAGCAGCACTACATTCTCTGTTGATCAGCCAGTCACCCCCCGACCCCGATCGTGCTACAAAGAAGCTTCCTACTTTCACTTCCTTGTTGCTTTTAGTAAATATTCTGGTGAAATGGCTTCATTTAAAATGAGCAAATGTAGCTACTTTTTAACCAGCAAATAGCTTATTTGCTTCTTTCTTCTTCTATCTATCATCTTCTCATAACTTCCAGCGAGGAAGTATAATGCTATATTTCTCAAATGTTTAACTAATGTTTGACCCTGTGAAACAATGAGGAAGTGATGGCTGGTAGGGAGTCTATTTGTGACCATTGTGACTGTAGATTGTGGCCTGTATTTGAAGCAGGCAACAGTTTGTTTTTGCACTTCACTAAAATGTAACTATTTAGCAAATACTCTTAACTAAGTTAACATGAAGTTAGCTCAGGAAGGAGGCAGGTATGGACTAACACAACATTTAAACATAACCGCTAACAGTTGTGACATAATGTATGACTTGTACACTTCTATACGTCGTACATGAGTAATTGTGGCTCTGAAGAATGTTGTGGGAGGCAGGAAACCTCGAGATATGCAATAAAGATAAAAAACGAGGAACTACCTCAGACTCTTAAAAGGAAATCATGTTACACATGTTGGTTGTGTAACGTGCAAGACAACAGTTTGTGTTTGCTGAGGGGTTAATGTGCGCTTTCTTTACAAACCCCTTTTTACAGGTTTGTTGGCAATGCTTTTTTATGGTGGTGAACATTTTGAACTAGGAAAGCTGTTCAATAAAATAAGAATCAGAATAAGAATAACTTTATTTATCTCGAGGGAAATTCTTTTGTCATGTACATGCTCAAAGCAGCAGGAGAGACCGAGGAACAGATGAATAAGATATAAGATATACAATATATACAATAAGAATAGTAGTGTACAGTAATATACAGTAGGATAGTGCAAGACATAGATAACTCTAACGAAGTAATATATATAACTATATCCTGGTGAATAAATAACTATCAGTGCAGGCGATTCTAGAAAGTGACAAAGTATTGTGCAACAGAATAAAGGGAGAAAAATACTAATAATGTTAAATATAAATAATAAAAAAAAGCCTTGTATTTGAAAGGCTTGGACACAATTTACTTTGCGTAATAAGGTGGTGAAGATGGCGTGATGCCACGTCCAGACGCCTTCCTGACCGCGCCGCTCCGACTATCCACTTTTCTCGTTTTTTACTTATTTTTTGCTCTGGTTTACTTTCCAAAATCCTCTAGTTTTATAGTATTAAAATAATAAGAATTTGGTTACATTTCACTGTGTGTTATTGATTGATTGGTAATTTATTTCAACATGTGAACAATATACAAGTACATTTAGAAAAGAAAATAAGAAAAAAAAATACTATACAAATTACATACAAAAAAAACCCGTTCTGATTCATTTACATGTTGAAAGGGAAGAAGTAAACACTTATTTAATCCCACCCTTTTGCCATAAATTATCAGTTAATATTTAGTCAGCTTCCTTACTGATATACTATATACTATAATATCACATCATGAGTTTTTTTTGTTGTTTGTTTGTTTTTTAAATAGAGACATTCACTTAATTTAAATATTTTCCTTTTCTTTATAGTTTGAGAAGATCATATTTTTATATTATTATTATTCTTCTCTTTTTGAACAGTTTCATGTTTGGACGTTGCTTTAATTCCATATTCAGACTGTTCCACAGTTTCACTCCATGAACAGAAACACAAAAAGCCTTTTCTTGTAGTACGTACCTTCATTGTTTTGAAGTTACAAAAACCCCTTAAATTATAACTTCCTTCTTTCAAAAAAACATACTCTGAATATTACCTGGCAGTTTGTGTAGAATTTCTACTTGTATAACTATGCATGTGACAGATAAAGAACCTTGAACCCTTAAAGGTGTTTCTGTATGAAATATGAAGACGATGTCATCATTATGCTTTTCCCATGTTCAAATAGAAAATGAATTACTGCTGCCACACTGTGTCATTCGCTGTTTTGTCACCTGTTCTCAGTCTCTTTCTCAGACATCATCTGTAATGACTAAGGGTCTAAAGTTGTAGGACGTCAGTTATGTGACATGCTGTGTTTTCCATGTTAGTAACGGCGTCTGACACGCCTTGAATCTGTCACATCTACGTGTTCTGCCCTTTCATGGACTCTTCCATCTATACAGGATATAGTCGTTTGCTTATGTAAACATTACTCTAATTTCAAGCAAAGAAAAAAAGCTGTTACACTAAATAAACTTTAAGTGAGGTGGAAGCTGACAAAAATGATGACAAGGAACCAAATGAGGAAGCATTAAGTTATAGAAATAAGAACACCGCAAGGCCAATCAGTACATTTTCACATTAACAAATGCAAAGTATTTCTTTTTTAATCTCGCTCTGGTCATCTAAATGAAATTATCTTTTTGTCTTTGTTGGAAAGCTCAATGAAAAGACGTCACAGGGATTCAAGATTTGGCAGAACACCCAGAGTTTATTTGGAAGCATATTCAGCAACTCAATCCCTAATTAGTGTCCAGATTCCAACTCGGATGAATGTGTGTGTGTGTGTGTGTGTGTGTGTGTGTGTGTGTGTGTGTGTGTGTGTGTGTTAATTAAGATGCCACCTCTACATCAAACTAAAAGTGAGTTCAGGAAAATCCCAGAAGCTTTTAATAATCTTATTATTGTAAATAATTGCTCTGCTTGTTGTATTTCTGCTGTATTTCCTTCAACTACCTGCTTTCTGGTGTTTCTGCTCTGATAAAAAGGCAACAAAAACAACAAAAAAATGAATAAGAATTTAAATTAGTTGTACAGGAAATTACAGACAGATTTCAAGTGTGTGTCTGCTGGGAAATTCTGAATTTACATGGTGCCTTTCTAAGATATTGCTCAAATGCAGTCTAGTCATAACCAGAGATGGGCAGTAACACGTCAAAAGTTACTGTAATACGATTACTTTTTCCAAGTAACAAGTAAAGTAAGGGATAATTGTTGCAAAAAAGTAATTAGATTACTGTTACTTTCCTGTAAGCATTACTGTGTTACTAAACCATGATTCTGTTTGAGTCTCATGACAGTGACGTAACCACGTGCGACGTCCGTGGCAGCAACAGACGTGCGCAGATCAACAATGGATAATATGGCGTGATGCAGCGTTTAAAGCTTGGCAGTAATCACATTACTCTGAGTTTGATTCTGTACAAAGTGACAAAAACATTAGTGTCCACTGTTCACTCTGCGTGGGAAGAAAACTTTCTACAGCGAAAAATTAAACTTAAACTCTGAGCGAGCAGCGAGCACGCTGCCACGGGAACGTGACATTCACAGAGAAACCCCCGGATCCCCCCACTGACATGACCGCTGTGGACAAACCTCCACCTGCCCCACTCCTGCTAAACAGGTGACAACAGATTTAAGAGCGACAGGACTCAGAGCTGCTGAATCTGTGATTTTATTCATTTTACTGTTTTACACATAAATGCTGGAATATGGAGAAAATAGGTTTAAATGTTAAACACATTTCTTCCAGTCAGAGAATGTTGCATATAATTACATTTTTTCTTGATGCATAAAGTAAAAAAAAAAATTAAAACTAATAAAACAAGTTTTAAAAAGAGACTTTTTCATTTGATTCAATTTTACATTATAAAATATGCAGAAAAATAGAATTGGGCTGAAAGTTCTATTGTTTTATTACCTATTCAGGTTATGTATCACTTTTTTTAAGTAACTAAGTAATAAAGTAACTAATTACTTTCAAAAATATGTCATCAGTAAAGTAACTGGATTACTTTCTTGGACAAGTAATCAGTAATTACTGATTACAAGTGACCAACACTAGTCATGGATGAAGGTTTGGTGTTGTGTCCTCAGATACTTTCAGTGGAAATGTTCACACAACTAGTTTGAAATATTCTTGAAGGACTTCTTGTCAGGAGAGGGTTTTTAATCGCACATCAATAGGAATAGAATTTTAACATGTACCTGTGTTGTCCTGTCAACTTGGTGGTTTATGAGTTGATTATATAGTGAGAAAAAACAAAAAAAAGGGGGGTAGAAGGCTGACACAGGACCTGGCCCGGTGTTTCTCCCCTCTGAATAACACAGCCAAAACAACATCATTTTCCTGTTCGTCTGTTTTTGTTTTGTTTTTGTTTTTTCTCATTATGCTTAATTACAGGCTGCTTTGTCAGCCCGGAAAGCCGAGGCTGACCTGGACTCCTGCTCTCCCCTCTACCATCATTGATGTGACCCTGACCAAATGCTACAGCAGCTGGACCCACAACAACAGCCTGAGAAGGTCAACAGTGCTGCAGGAAAAAGATCTCATGCAGCGGAGACGGAGAACGTTAAATCCAAGACCCGTTTCACTACACGGGGAGATTTCCAGACAGCTTCAGCTGACAGAGCTGTGACGAGACGCCTATTAAGCCCGGATGAAAAGTGAGGCCGAGCAAAAGAATGCTGACCTTAACAACTCTGCATTAAAACTGTGCAGGACAGTGACGGACCAACACGGATGACCGGGCAGCAAAAAGGGCGTGCCAGAGACACGAGGAGTAACTGAGGTCAGGAGGCACCTCAGATTGGACAAAAGCAGCAGAAGAACATAAGCTGAAGATACAGGTGTCGGGGATCAGCCAGGAGCTGACCTCTGAGAAGAGCCGAACAGCAGAGCTGCAGAAGGCCGTGGAGCAAAGCAAGGAAAACATCAATAAACGTCAATCTGATGTGTACGGAAAAGACTCTGAGGTTTCTGTCCTCAGTGAGAGCTCAAGACATCAGAGCAGAAACTGAGCATGGCTCAGGAGGAGCTGGCTGCTAATCGAACCCATCAGTCAGGCTTAGAGTCCCAGATACAGGACTTGAAATCAGGCCGGAGCTTGTTGGAGCAGGAGGTTGCCAAACCTGACGAGAAGCTCCAACAGCAGGAGCAAACCCTGAAGGAGATGCAGAAGCAAAAAGGGTCAAGTTAAGGAGGAGCTGGACAAGGAGAAGATGCAGGACACTGGAGAAAAGGACTGCCTCAATTGGGGCCAGAACCAGTATGGAGAGAACTTTGGGCAGCAGCACCAATGGACGCAAACAGACTGAAAAGGGGGAGGGCAGGACCCCAGAGCACGTGCTTCAGGCCATGGTTTACCCAGAACACCAGAACAGGAAGGTGATGAACACAAACACACACATCTACATACACTGACTCAGAATCAAGAGAAACACACATATGAACACCTATGTACTCGTTGATTGACTGAGAAATGACACACACACACACACACACACACACACACACACACACACACACACACACACACACACATGTTTGTGCAATGAAGAGTGATACACACACGCTGATGCAATGAAGAATGCTTTACTAACAAATGCTATGCTGATACGCAAAATGCTGCACACAAACGTCCAAATACAGAATTTGTTACAACAACAAGAAGCCATTGATTGTTAATTGGTTAAATGCATTTGATGTCACCCAGAGGGCATTTGTGTAATTTAGGGGACAGGGTCTAGAGCAGTTTGGTTATGAAAACAATGTCTGTGAGTGATGTCTGTTTATGGCTCAAGGCCTCGACTGAATTGTTTACTGTGCTTCACACAGCCTGATAAGGAGCAGTGGTACAGAGTGAAAATGATGAATTAACAGTGTGAGCCTTATTTCGGAGAGTCACATGTTTGTGATTGAGATTTAATTGAAGGAGGAACACACTGAAAATAAAAAAAAAAGAATAAATAAATAAAAGAAAAAAAAAAAAGGGGGGCCAGCCCTTGGATTTACGTAAGCATCCCACGTGTATTTAACACAATTGCCTCAGGCTTTAAAGATCTGTACAAAATTCAACAACTCAATTTGTTCTCATTGAGATGATACGATACAATCTAGTAAGAGTGGTTAGTTGTTGAACTCACAATTACAAGATCGCATAAGCTTTCAAACTGCAGAAAAATCATTGGAGTTATAAGAGGCAGACAACGACACACACACCACATGCATGCTATTGCTATTTATGGTGGATTAACCTGTCAACGGCAAGCATAAAAGAAGTCTGCCTCAAATACAGGAAATCATAGCTTCCCTGTATTTCCTACATTGTTGGCATGCTGGTGAGTGCTGTTGCTCCACAGTAAGAAGGTCCTGGGTGCAAGTCCACAGTCTGGCTAGTTTGCAGTGGTTTCTCTCTGGGTATTCTGGTTTCCTGCCACATTGAAAAGTCATGCAGCTGTTAGAGCTAGGTTAATTGATGATTCTAAATTAAAGTGTAAATGGTTGTTTGTTTCTATGTGATAGACTGGTGACCTGTCCGGGGTGCACCCTGCCTCGTAACCTATCACTCCAGGGTTATTTCCCAGCCCTCCTGCAACCAGGATAAAGATAGGAGGATGGTAGTTGTTGTAGACCCATTCAATTTTTATGGTAACCAGAATCTAGACTTTGTTGAACCGTATGCAATATGAAGACAACATGTAGTATTTAAGGGACCAAGTAGAATTTGGATAAAAGTTATTGAATAGTGTTGAAATAAAATGACAGAATTGTGAAGGATTAAAATATTCCAGGAGCTCAACTTACTCCATCTGAACATGTTTTAATCATGTTTAATAAAATAAAAGCTATCTTTTGTTATTGATTGGTAATAGATTGATAATTGGCCACATTTACAGCTGTATTGACTTGTTGTGGACGTAGTCTACTTCATGTTTAAACACTCTAATTAACAGATGGAAAACAGTGACAGTAAAGGAAGAATATGCAGCACCACCCTGTCAGATGCCAGTGCCGGTGGGGCTCAGTGATGAATCAGGTGAGCTGGATTCATGGCTGAATTAAAACATAGACGCCCCTGCTGTGGTCAGTAAGGGATATAAAGGGTGTGTTTTACTGTTATTGTAGCATCAGCATTATTGTTACATCAGAATCATATAACAAGCATTGCATTGAACATTTATTGAAGCTATTGACATATTAACATTTGTATTACAGTGATTGTTATAACCTCATGTTAATCTTCTATTTACAGGTGTCAAAAGTAGCCAACAAGTTCATGTTGAAGTGAAGTTCATATTAATACAGGTTTTGTTTGTAGACAATTGTGAAGACGCAGGCTCTGGGCGGAGCCAGGAGTTGAACAGATCTAACATGACAATTAAATTGATTTCATTCCCTAACACAGGATAACAAGACTGGAGCTACGACAAAGGAGAAAGTCTGATACTTTCTAAGATATGAGGTCACTAACCTTTTCTTTTAATTTTCTAGCTCCGTTGAATTGACACATGTTAGAATTAGAAATGGCTGATTTGTTTTTGATGTCTTTTATTAGAATGAGTGGTTTTAATCATTTTCATACATACCTTGCAAATGTGCTTATAATGAGTTGGCACTCGGTCTTTTGAAGGTCATAAGCTTCGTTCGGCGATAGTCCGGACTGATAAAGTGTAGGAAATGCCAGTGCAGCGGGCTACATGCAAACACGCTTACACACACATACACTAAATTAGGATAAGTCCTTGGGACATTCTGAATATTCTAAACCAATTCTGAATCACCAAAAGGTCAGTAGACAACAACATTAGATTGTTAGAGCTGGGAAGAGAGGTGTTTTGGTTTTCTGTCTCTTACAGAGAAAGGAACAGACACCAGACGAGGTCACAGAGATACGAGGATCCTTGGCAGCAGAGACAGATACGGTGACTGCTGAAACACCAACTGGGTTCAAGTGTCATGGCATTTTGGGCTCCAGCTGGTCACCTCAAAAGGATGGATCCCGTAAACACAGCAATAACCATGAAGGGGTTGACGGAAATCCAGGAACACCAGACCAACGACGTTCGAGAGGCTCTTGGTCATAAGGGGGACACGTTCCTGTTCCTTTTTCTGGGGAACACAGCTGTGACCCCAGAATACACAGATCATTGTTTGAAATCAGCAGCACCAATGGATGCAAACGGACTGAAAAGGGGGAGGCAGGACCCCAGAGCACGCTTCAGACCGTGTTTACCCAGAACACCAGAACAGGAAGGTGATGAACACAAACCCACACAAACCCACACAAACACACACATCTACATACACTGAATCAGAATCAAGAGAAACACACATATGAACACCTATGTACTCGTTGATTGACTGAGAAATGACACACACACACACACACACACACACACACACACACACACACACACACACACACATGTTTGTGCAATGAAGAGTGATACACACACACGCTGATGCAATGAAGAATGCTTTACTAACAAATGCTATGCTGATACGCAAAATGCTGCACACAAACGTCCAAATACAGAATTTGTTACAACAACAAGAAGCCATTGATTGTTAATTGGTTAAATGCATTTGATGTCACCCAGAGGGCATTTGTGTAATTTAGGGGACAGGGTCTAAAGCAGTTTGGTTATGAAAACAATGTCTGTGAGTGATGTCTGTTTATGGCTCAAGGCCTCGACTGAACTGTTTACTGTGCTTCACACAGCCTGATAAGGAGCAGTGGTACAGAGTGAAAATGATGAATTAATGGTGTGAGCCTTATTTCGGAGCGCCACATTTTTGTGATTGAGATTTAATTGAAGGAGGAGCACACTGAAAAAAAAAAAAAGAATAAATAAATAAAAGAAAAAAAAAAAAGGGGGGGCCAGCCCTTGGATTTACGTAAGTATCCCACGTGTATTTAACACAATTGCCTCAGGCTTTAAAGATCTGTACAAAATTCAACAACTCAATTTGTTCTCATTGAGATGATACGATACAATCTAGTAAGAGTGGTTAGTTGTTGAACTCACAATTACAAGATCGCATAAGCTTTCAAACTGCAGAAAAATCATTGGAGTTATAAGAGGCAGACAACGACACACACACCACATGCATGCTATTGCTATTTATTGTGGATTAACCTGTCAACGGCAAGCATAAAAGAAGTCTGCCTCAAATACAGGAAATCATAGCTTCCCTGTATTTCCTACATTGTTGGCATGCTGGTGAGTGCTGTTGCTCCACAGTAAGAAGGTCCTGGGTGCAAGTCCACAGTCTGGCTAGTTTGCAGTGGTTTCTCTCTGGGTATTCTGGTTTCCTGCCACATTGAAAAGTCATGCAGCTGTTAGAGCTAGGTTAATTGATGATTCTAAATTAAAGTGTAAATGGTTGTTTGTTTCTATGTGATAGATTGGTGACCTGTCCGGGGTGTACCCTGCCTCGTAACCTATCACTCCAGGGTTATTTCCCAGCCCTCCTGCAACCAGGATAAAGATAGGAGGATGGTAGTTGTTGTAGACCCATTCAATTTTTATGGTAACCAGAATCTAGACTTTGTTGAACCGTATGCAATATGAAGACAACATGTAGTATTTAAGGGACCAAGTAGAATTTGGATAAAAGTTATTGAATAGTGTTGAAATAAAATGACAGAATTGTGAAGGATTAAAATATTCCAGGAGCTCAACTTACTCCATCTGAACATGTTTCAATCCTGTTTAATAAAATAAAAGCTATCTTTTGTTATTGATTGGTAATAGATTGATAATTGGCCACATTTACAGCTGTATTGACTTGTTGTGGACGTAGTCTACTTCATGTTTAAACACTCTAATTAACAGATGGAAAACAGTGACAGTAAAGGAAGAATATGCAGCACCACCCTGTCAGATGCCAGTGCCGGTGGGGCTCAGTGATGAATCAGGTGAGCTGGATTCATGGCTGAATTAAAACATAGACGCCCCTGCTGTGGTCAGTAAGGGATATAAAGGGGGTGTTTTACTGTTATTGTAGCATCAGCATTATTGTTACATCAGAATCATATAACAAGCATTGCATTGAACATTTATTGAAGCTATTGACATATTAACATTTGTATTACAGTGATTGTTATGACCTCATGTTAATCTTCTATTTACAGGTGTCAAAAGTAGCCAACAAGTTCATGTTGAAGTGAAGTTCATATTAATACAGGTTTTGTTTGTAGACAATTGTGAAGACGCAGGCTCTGGGCGGAGCCAGGAGTTGAACAGATCTAACATGACAATTAAATTGATTTCATTCCCTAACACAGGATAACAAGACTGGAGCTACGACAAAGGAGAAAGTCTGATACTTTCTAAGATATGAGGTCACTAACCTTTTCTTTTAATTTTCTAGCTCCGTTGAATTGACACATGTTAGAATTAAAAATGGCTGATTTGTTTTTGATGTCTTTTATTAGAATGAGTGGTTTTAATCATTTTCATACATACCTTGCAAATGTGCTTATAATGAGTTGGCACTCGGTCTTTTGAAGGTCATAAGCTTCGTTCGGCGATAGTCCGGACTGATAAAGTGTAGGAAATGCCAGTGCAGCGGGCTACATGCAAACACGCTTACACACACATACACTAAATTAGGATAAGTCCTTGGGACATTCTGAATATTCTAAACCAATTCTGAATCACCAAAAGGTCAGTAGACAACAACATTAGATTGTTAGAGCTGGGAAGAGAGGTGTTTTGGTTTTCTGTCTCTTACAGAGAAAGGAACAGACACCAGACGAGGTCACAGAGATACGAGGATCCTTGGCAGCAGAGACAGATACGGTGACTGCTGAAACACCAACTGGGTTCAAGTGTCATGGCATTTTGGGTTTCAGCTGGTCACCTCAAAAGGATGGATCCCGTAAACACAGCAATAACCATGAAGGGGTTGGCAGAAATCCAGGAACACCAGACCAACGAGGTTCGAGAGGCTCTTGGTCATAAGGGGGACACGTTCCTGTTCCTTTTTCTGGGGAACACAGCTGTGACCCCAGAATACACAGATCATTGTTTGAAATCAGCAGCACCAATGGATGCAAACGGACTGAAAAGGGGGAGGCAGGACCCCAGAGCACGCTTCAGACCGTGTTTACCCAGAACACCAGAACAGGAAGGTGATGAACACAAACCCACACAAACCCACACAAACACACACATCTACATACACTGAATCAGAATCAAGAGAAACACACATATGAACACCTATGTACTCGTTGATTGACTGAGAAATGACACACACACACACACACACACACACACACACACACACACACACACACACACATGTTTGTGCAATGAAGAGTGATACACACACACGCTGATGCAATGAAGAATGCTTTACTAACAAATGCTATGCTGATACGCAAAATGCTGCACACAAACGTCCAAATACAGAATTTGTTACAACAACAAGAAGCCATTGATTGTTAATTGGTTAAATGCATTTGATGTCACCCAGAGGGCATTTGTGCAGATTTAGGGGACAGGGTCTAAAGCAGTTTGGTTATGAAAACAATGTCTGTGAGTGATGTCTGTTTATGGCTCAAGGCCTCGACTGAACTGTTTACTGTGCTTCACACAGCCTGATAAGGAGCAGTGGTACAGAGTGAAAATGATGAATTAATGGTGTGAGCCTTATTTCGGAGCGCCACATTTTTGTGATTGAGATTTAATTGAAGGAGGAGCACACTGAAAAAAAAAAAATGAATAAATAAATAAAAGAAAAAGAAAAAAGGGGGCCAGCCCTTGGATTTACGTAAGTATCCCACGTGTATTTAACACAATTGCCTCAGGCTTTAAAGATCTGTACAAAATTCAACAACTCAATTTGTTCTCATTGAGATGATACGATACAATCTAGTAAGAGTGGTTAGTTGTTGAACTCACAATTACAAGATCGCATAAGCTTTCAAACTGCAGAAAAATCATTGGAGTTATAAGAGGCAGACAACGACACACACACCACATGCATGCTATTGCTATTTATTGTGGATTAACCTGTCAACGGCAAGCATAAAAGAAGTCTGCCTCAAATACAGGAAATCATAGCTTCCCTGTATTTCCTACATTGTTGGCATGCTGGTGAGTGCTGTTGCTCCACAGTAAGAAGGTCCTGGGTGCAAGTCCACAGTCTGGCTAGTTTGCAGTGGTTTCTCTCTGGGTATTCTGGTTTCCTGCCACATTGAAAAGTCATGCAGCTATTAGAGCTAGGTTAATTGATGATTCTAAATTAAAGTGTAAATGGTTGTTTGTTTCTATGTGATAGATTGGTGACCTGTCCGGGGTGCACCCTGCCTCGTAACCTATCACTTCAGGGTTATTTCCCAGCCCTCCTGCAATCAGGATAAAGATAGGAGGATGGTAGTTGTTGTAGACCCATTCAATTTTTATGGTAACCAGAATCTAGACTTTGTTGAACCGTATGCAATATGAAGACAACATGTAGTATTTAAGGGACCAAGTAGAATTTGGATAAAAGTTATTGAATAGTGTTGAAATAAAATGACAGAATTGTGAAGGATTAAAATATTCCAGGAGCTCAACTTACTCCATCTGAACATGTTTTAATCATGTTTAATAAAATAAAAGCTATCTTTTGTTATTGATTGGTAATAGATTGATAATTGGCCACATTTACAGCTGTATTGACTTGTTGTGGACGTAGTCTACTTCATGTTTAAACACTCTAATTAACAGATGGAAAACAGTGACAGTAAAGGAAGAATATGCAGCACCACCCTGTCAGATGCCAGTGCCGGTGGGGCTCAGTGATGAATCAGGTGAGCTGGATTCATGGCTGAATTAAAACATAGACGCCCCTGCTGTGGTCAGTAAGGGATATAAAGGGTGTGTTTTACTGTTATTGTAGCATCAGCATTATTGTTACATCAGAATCATATAACAAGCATTGCATTGAACATTTATTGAAGCTATTGACATATTAACATTTGTATTACAGTGATTGTTATAACCTCATGTTAATCTTCTATTTACAGGTGTCAAAAGTAGCCAACAAGTTCATGTTGAAGTGAAGTTCATATTAATACAGGTTTTGTTTGTAGACAATTGTGAAGACGCAGGCTCTGGGCGGAGCCAGGAGTTGAACAGATCTAACATGACAATTAAATTGATTTCATTCCCTAACACAGGATAACAAGACTGGAGCAACGACAAAGGAGAAAGTCTGATACTTTCTAAGATATGAGGTCACTAACCTTTTCTTTTAATTTTCTAGCTCCGTTGAATTGACACATGTTAGAATTAGAAATGGCTGATTTGTTTTTGATGTCTTTTATTAGAATGAGTGGTTTTAATCATTTTCATACACACCTTGCAAATGTGCTTATAATGAGTTGGCACTCGGTCTTTTGAAGGTCATAAGCTTCGTTCGGCGATAGTCCGGACTGATAAAGTGTAGGAAATGCCAGTGCAGCGGGCTAAATGCAAACACGCTTACACACACATACACTAAATTAGGATAAGTCCTTGAGACATTCTGAATATTCTAAACCAATTCTGAACCACCAAAAGATCAGTAGACAACAACATTAGATTGTTAGAGCTAGGAAGAGAGGTGTTTTGGTTTTCTGTCTCTTACAGAGAAAGGAACAGACACCAGACGAGGTCACAGAGATACGAGGATCCTTGGCAGCAGAGACAGATACGGTGACTGCTGAAACACCAACTGGGTTCAAGTGTCATGGCATTTTGGGCTCCAGCTGGTCACCTCAAAAGGATGGATCCCATAAACACAGAACTGGGGAGTGATGGGAGTATCATCTGTACCTACTATTGTTGTTGTAATAAAAGTTTTTCTTGCATCTGAACTGCGTAAACACAGAGGTCATCTCACATATGGTTCACCCAACAGGGGGACAAAGGGCCTCAGGAGTAAGAAGAAATGAACCCGGCAACACTGGATTGCAGGGTGTAAGTGAGCTCTTTAAGTCTAAAGATTATAATATTATTTTATGCCATGTTAGACCCCTAATTAAAGATTGTGAATTATTATGTAGTTTTAGTTTGCATTATTCCCCTGAATTAGAAGAAGGTGATAACTATTACATTTGGTAAACTGATTTGCATTATATTAGACTGTTGATTTATTGTGAATGAATGATATTGTTTTATGATGCATTATACTGCTGAGTTATAAGAAATACTGTTCACAGAAAGTCATCGCCTTATTTGTCTGATTAGAAGAGAACAGAGCGTACTGCCCCATCTCTGCAGGAGCAGATAAACAGGGAGCCAAGGTCGTAGCTTAGGTGCTGTGTGTGAGAAAGAAGGTGAATGTTTAGACTTTTATGATTAGGTGGAGGCCACTAGAGGCTATAAGAGTTTGATCAAGGCTCCACCATTTTGGCCTTGGACTCCCAAATTTTAGATTATATTATATGGCTGCACACTTAAATATTTTTTCATTTTGGCGAAGGTGTACTCCAGGTGCTGATTTGGAAGGACAACCTTCATGGTTGATGATGGAACACCTGTCTTGTAGACAAACTTGTCTTCCAGCCCTGCTCAATAGCCCGATAAAAGTGATGAATACACTATATGGCAGAAATCCTGTGATTCAAAATTCAATTAAGGTCTGGAACCAACTATTGGGCGCAGTAAAGGCTCCTAAAATGTATTTGGATGCTCCAATATGTAACGATCATGCCTTCAGGCCTGGGCTGGAGGACATCACGTTTGTGACATGGCAGGGAAGAGGGATTTGTTCTCTCAAAGATATTTACATTGATGGACATTTTCCATCTTTTCAGCAATTGAGGGTGAAATTTAATCTTCCTAATTCACATTTTTTCAGATTTTTACAGTTAAGACATTTCATCAAAGCATCTATTCCACAATACAATTTGATTCCTCGAAACTCAGTGCTTGACAGCTTCATGTCAGTTGAGCCCTACACTAGAGGTGCTGTGTCTCGCTTTTACAGGGCCTTACTAGATATATACAGTCCTTCATCTGATACTTTTAGGGAGCAGTGGCAGGAAGAACTGGGGGTGGATGTTACTGATGATCTTTGGCAAGAGTGCATTAAGAATATATATTGTAGTTCTATAAATGCTAGACATTGTCTGATCCAATTTAAGGTTGTGTATAGGTTGCATTTTTCTCCCACTAAAGTGGAAAAAATATATAAGAACGTTTCAGCCCTCTGTGTTAAGTGTTCAAGTGGTCGAGGAACTTTATCTCACCTTTTCTTTCAATGCCAAAAACTACAGCTTTTTTGGAATCATTTGTTTGATTTTCTGACCAAAGCCATTGGCAGGGAGGTCCCATGTACCCCCTTTGCAGCATTATTCGGGGTGTCTGAACCGGGATGGGCAAGGGACGAGACAGAGACGCAGGTTATGTCAATGACTACTCTTGTGACTAGAAAGTTGATACTTCTCAGCTGGAAGTCTGATAATGTATAAAGCACAAAATAACTTGCTTTGCCCCAGTACTCAGAAGCTGTTCAAAGTCAGAGAGAGTCAATATGACTTAAGGGGAACAGATTTCTTTAAAAAAAAACAAGATAAGGACAAATATAAAGCAGAGATGTGTTTCTGTTAGAGGAGTTAACCTGTGGAATCGTTATGACAGTGATTTAAAAAGGTGTAGTTAATTTTCCTTGTTTAAAAATATGTTTAAAAATAGAGTATTAGAAAAATATATATATCAAGAATGAAAAGAGCAAAAAACAAAAACAAAAAACAGAAAACCTCTTGATTCTTTTGCTTTGATGTAGTTACTTACTAAGGTGGTGGTGTTTTTTCTTGTTTGTTTGTTTGTTTGTTTTGTTTTTGCTTTGTTTGCCTTCTCTCACCCCAACCGGTCGCAGCAGATGGCCGCCCCTCCCTGAGCCGGGTTCTGCCGGAGGTTTCTTCCTGTTAAAAGGGAGTTTTTCCTTCCCACTGTCGCCAAAGTGCTGCTCATAGGGGGTCATATGATTGTTGGGCTTTTCTCTCTGTATCTATGAAGCGCCTTGAGGCGACATTTGTTGTGATTTGGCGCTATATAAATGAAATTGAATTGAATTGAATTTTATTATTTGCTTCGAGCCCTGTGTACAGGAGCTGCATGCTAAAAGATCTTTTGTTAAAAGGGTTGGCGTAATAAGCAAATGCTTCAGCCAATACCTTTTGATTAGCCTTGTCTCATGCTTTCTTGCTTTGTGGTAAATCTTTGTTCTGTCTTCACTGAGATATTTGAATGCTAATCAATAAACATATCAGAAACATATCAGAAACCTCCTACCTTCGAAATGTGGTTGAGAGAATTTGGAAATGTACTCCATCTGGAGAAAATCAGGTTTACCTTGTCTAACCGAGAGAGTGTGTTTTATAAGATTTGGCAACCAGTCATTAGCCTGATGGATAAACTTAAGTGAAATGTACTCTGTCTTACAATTTTTGTATGCTGTATTACCACCTTGTTGACTTGCCGTCCACCTTCTATTGTGTTCTTTTGAAGGTGATTGTTGTATGCTGCTCAATTATAAAATCAATAAAAAATATATTGAAAACGGCTCCACCATTTTGAGATCTGATGCTGTCTGCTGTATGGTGTCCATCTCCCACGCGTGTGTTCATTAAATCATCGTTTGACTTGACCCGGCCGGACCAGTGTTGTTATTTTTGGTTTTCCTCTTGTATCCATCCCCAATATTTGAATCCGTAACAGAACACCGTATCACAGCAGGTAAAAGCGACTTACTGCAAAAAAGACTGGATTGCGGTAGTCACAGCAACCCTGCAGCCGATTTTGGAAACAATAGGTGCATACGAACAAAAGGTCTTCTAGAAGTTTCCATGACATGTAATCTGTGCACTGTTGTCACAACACGTTAGTTGACAGGTAACAAAGTAGAGAACGCTCAAAGCATGTCATTACTTCAAAAATAGCACAGTGGTTTTGGTTTGCAGTACAAAGAAGATGTAATATCATACAATTTTTTTTGACGTTTTGAATGTAGCACACAGTGGAAGGAAGCAAACAAAAAACAGTCATTATTTTCTCAGAGTCACAAGTGGTAAATGGAGGGAATGCGTCAAACTTTTGCTTTTCAAAGGAAACGGTGCCTTTCAACATCAAACATAGGTTTTCTTTTTGGCCCATGGTTGACCTCGCAGCCAGGTTTCGCTAAAGATCAAGATTGGTGTCACGGTCCTGGGTCATCATCACAAACGTGATGTCCTCCAGCCCAGGCCTGAAGGCATGATTGTTACATATTGGAGCATCCAAATACATTTTAGGAGCCTTTACTATACCCAATAGTTGGTTCCAGACCTTAATTGAATTTTGAATCACAGGATTTCTGCCATATAGTGTATTCATCACTTTTATCGGGCTATTGAGCAGGGCTGGAAGACAAGTTTGTCTACAAGACAGGTGTTCCATCATCAACCATGAAGGTTGTCCTTCCAAATCAGCACCTGGAGTACACCTTCGCCAAAATGAAAAAATATTTAAGTGTGCAGTCCAAGGCCAAAATGGTGGAGCCTTGATCAAACTCTTATAGCCTCTAGTGGCCTCCACCTAATCATAAAAGCCTAAACATTCACCTTCTTTCTCACACACAGCGCCTAAGCTACGACCTTGGCTCCCTGTTTATCTGCTCCTGCAGAGATGGGGCAGTACGCTCTGTTCTCTTCTAATCAGACAAATGAGACGATGACTTTCTGTGAACAGTATTTCTTATAACTCAGCAGTATAATGCATCATAAACAATATCATTCATTCACAGTAAATCAGCAGTCTAATATAATGCAAATCAGTTTACCAAATGTAATAGCTATCACCTTCTTCTAATTCAGGAGAATAATGCAAACTAAAACTACATAATAATTCACAATCTTTAATTAGGGGTCTAACATGGCATAAAATAATAATTATAATCTTTAGACTTAAAGAGCTCACTTACACCCTGCAATCCAGTGTTGCCGGGTTCATTTCTTCTTACTCCTGAGGCCTTTTGTCCCCCTGTTGGGTGAACCATATGTGAGATGACCTCTGTGTTTACGCAGTTCAGATGCAAGAAAAACTTTTATTACAACAACAACAGTAGGTACAGATGATACTCCCATCACTCCCCAGTTCTCCCACAGCTTTATTTCGGTGCTACCTTATACCCTCCAAACGTACTCAGACTAGAACCTCTGTCCGAGGAGCTTTTAACCTTTATTTTATTGCTGTAGGCACCAGTGTGCCTTCCTTCAACATCAGGGGTTAGACAACCCTTCAGTCGTTGCACAGATCAGGGGATTATTCTGCCCCGATTTCAAACAATGATCTGTGTATTCTGGGGTCACAGCTGTGTTCCCCAGAAAAAGGAACAGGAACGTGTTCCCCTTATGACCAAGAGCCTCTCGAACGTCGTTGGTCTGGTGTTCCTGGATTTCCGCCAACCCCTTCATGGTTATTGCTGTGTTTATGGGATCCATCCTTTTGAGGTGACCAGCTGGAGCCCAAAATGCCATGACACTTGAACCCAGTTGATGTTTCAGCAGTCACCGTATCTGTCTCTGCTGCGAAGGATCCTCGTATATCTGTGACCTCGTCTGGTGTCTGTTCCTTTCTCTGTAAGAGACAGAAAACCAAAACACCTCTCTTCCCAGCTCTAACAATCTAATGTTGCTGTCTACTGACCTTTTGGTGGAGCTTCTCGTCAGGTTTGGCAACCTCCTGCTCCAGCAAGCTCCGGCCTGATTTCAAGTCCTGTATCTGGGACTCTAAGCCTGACTGATGGGTTCGATTAGCAGCCAGCTCCTCCTGAGCCATGCTCAGTTTCTGCTCTGATGTCTCGAGCTCTCACTGAGGACAGAAACCTCAGAGTCTTTTCCGTACACATCAGATTGAAGTTTATTGATGTTTTCCTTGCTTTGCTCCACGGCCTTCTGCAGCTCTGCTGTTCGGCTCTTCTCAGAGGTCAGCTCCTGGCTGAGCCCCGACACCTGTATCTTCAGCTTATGTTCTTCTGGTGCTTTTGTCCAATCTGAGGTGCCTCCTGACCTCAGTTACTCCTCGTGTCTCTGGCACGCCCTTTTTGCTGCCCGATCATCCGTGTTGGTCCGTCACTGTCCTGCACAGTTTTAATGCAGAGTTGTTAAGGTCAGCATTCTTTTGCTCGGCCTCACTTTTCATCCGGGCTTAATAGGCGTCTCGTCACAGCTCTGTCAGCTGAAGCTGTCTGGAAATCTCCCCCGTGTAGTGAAACGGGCCTTGGATTTAACGTTCTCCGTCTCCGCTGCATGAGATCGCTTTCCTGCAGCACTGTTGACCTTCTCAGGTTGTTGTTGTGGGTCCAGCTGCTGTAGCATTTGGTCAGGGTCACATCAAAAATGGTAGAGGGGAGAGCAGGAGTCCAGGTCAGCCTCGGCTTTCCGGGCCGACAAAGCAGCCTGTAATTAAGCATAATGAGAAAAAACAAAAACAAAACAAAAACAGACGAACAGGAAAATGATGTTGTTTTGGCTGTGTTATTCAGAGAGGGGCCAGGCCCTGTGTCAGCCTTCTCCCCCCCTTTTTTTTGTTTTTTCTCACTATATAATCAACTCCTAACCCACCAAGTTGACAGGACAACACAGGTACACGTTAAAATTCTTAAGATCATGTTTAATAATTCAAAAAAGGAATTTTCTTTCATTCAGTAATCTCTTGTATTATTCAATCAGAAGAAAACATGTCACAATTTGACTCTTTTAACCACTAAATTTGTTGTTTCATCACTGGTTTGTGATTTACCAGTGTCTGTCTTTTTGAAGTCAAGTTGTTGTCCTGCAACCCAGAGAGTTTATTTGTTAGTAGTGGATAAACTTTATCATTTAACATCAGGTGTATGTTAAGTTTCGCTGCTTTAACCTTGCTGGAAAATCTTCACGTGTTCATGAATGTAAGCTGTTTCTTCTTTGCGTGTGTGTGCGTTTGTGGGTGGGTTATTTTAACTTTTTTCTCAAACAAGGCATTTCTCTAATTGTGTGTGTTTTCAATTTTGTTTCCCAAATTTTGATTTCCCACCTTAAATAACAGCATTTCATGTCTTCAGCCAGGAATTAGAGCTTGCTTGTGAGATTCAGGGACACATGGTGCCAAAAACAATTTCCAGTGATGATAACCGATAACTGGAGGAGAAGATGTCCTTTAAGCCTCTTTTCAGGGTGAGGACAAAGTGAGAGGTCAAGCTGTTAAATTTTGAGCCAGAGCTTGGCCTGTCTGTCGTCCCAGTTTTGTTAATCTATCCTTTTGCTGCTGTACTCAGGTCTCCAGGTTGAGAGAAATCCACCTGTATTAAGAGACTAAAACATTCATTTACTATTTTTCTTACAACATCCATTTGGTTTATCTGCCTAGATTTTACTCTCTGTCTTGGTGCATAGTTCACACAGTCAGGCAGTTGCCTTTTATGGGCATGCAAATTTCCGGTCACTCACCCCCAGCAGCTGCAAAGCCGTCTCTCCTATATCAAAACTCAGCCAAACATCAAACATTCACCGTAGTCATTCAAAACTTTATTTATAATATTATAATCAGCAAAATCAGCGTTTTAATTACAGGCATGTATCATTGTTTGCAAATCATAATTATATAACTCAATAACATGCTAAACAGGAAGTCCTCTGTGGGCTTCACAGCAGCCACCTCATTTGCATGTTCACACACTGTCTAAGAATAGCTCGCAGCGCTGCAGCGCTCTAACATGGCATAAAATAATATTATAACCCGACATTGACCAACACTGGTGGTGGGGCTGGAGCCTATCCCAGATGTTGTCATAGGGTGGGTGCAGCTCTTAAATAGTGTTATTAAAGTCCAAAATAATAATAATACTAATAATATGTTTTTTTGAATCGAGGCAAACTGACTCAGTAGCTTTTTGGAGTTTTCTCAGCTTTTGTCTGCAGTTTTAAAAAAAATACACATGTGAGGTTAATGATGCCAGTCTAGCTTCAGTTACATGTACATCTACCTTCAAAAACACAAAAATTCCTGTTGAGTAAACAAAAAAAAAAACATTGTAGTGCCAGTAATTTAAAACTTCACCTTTACAACTTTCAGCTGATCCCTGCAACCCTAATTATGTGGGCTTGGGTATACAGTTACAGGACCACGGCAGTGTTGGTGTATGTGCTTACGAAAGCAACCTAGAGCCAGTAATTTGTGTATTTATAGTGGATGAATCACTGTCGGTCAGCGATTTCATGTAAATACTACTGAAGAAGCATGAGACAACAGGAAGGGTGGAGATATCGATGCGTGCACGTGGATGAAATCTACCTGGGAGATGTACCTGGAAAATAACAAAAACCTTTATTCCAGGAAACTACTGACTTATTACCTACAAACTGCAATATTCACTATATAAATATTCACTATATTAGATTTTTTCATTCTTTGGCTCAAATGACATTTGACGGTTTATAAATCATCATTTTTAAGTAGAAATCTTTCAGTTGAAGTTTTAAGTTTCATGATTTCATCGTGCAAGTCGTCACATGCTGAATCGTTTCCAGATACAAATTTTCCAAAGCACTTGAGCAAATGCATGATTATGAATAGATTAATTAATAAATTAATTTGAATAGTATTCATCATTTTCTAATTTAATAACTGTCTTTTCCTGCACGTTTCACTGACAGTAAATGCCTCTTGTGCCAGACTTTAGTTGTCTTCTGGGGATAACAACTCTCTTGTAACACAGAGATCTGCAGTTACAAAAAGAAAAGTGCAATCCTACACTACAGTTATAAATAGCGCTGGGATATCCTGTCGCTCCTGTTCTTTTATTGGCACAGATTCTAAATCAGACTCACGCTTAACCTTCTTTCTCGTAAACAGTGAAAGAGAAGGCTCTCCTCAGCAAACTTCCACAGTCTGTTGTTGTTTCCTTGTTGCATATATAAACAAACGTTGCTCAAATTGAAAACGACCGTTCCTGGTCATTTGCCTCCGTTTTACGTATCTTTATTATATGTCTTCCTGTATCATGACAACTTTCAGCGATTCCATTTAAGAATCAAATCAAAACGAGGAAAAGCTGAGAAAGAACAGAGAAGACGAGTGAGGGTTATGAAGAATTCAGCTAAATTTCAAGCTTTTATTACGCTTTAAAACTGAGCGCCTAAGCAAACTTCGCTCTTGTATGTGGCTAATAATGGTATAGAGATTGTATGCAGATAATCTACTCTAGGAATTTTTTGCAGTGGTTTCTGAGATTCTTATTATTGGAGTCGTGCGTCACACAAACGGGTTGTGGCTGAGGAGCGGCCTTTGTTGTCTGTGATTGGCACGTTTCAAAACCATGAACGCACTTAGAGCTAATACTCTAACATGTATTTGTTTATCCATTGTAGCACATGCCATTGTTTCAAGTATTGACATTTGCTTTTTTATGTTTTTTGTTCTTGTTTTTATCTAATTATGGAAATCAAATTACTTTTGCTTTCATGCTAATGCTGTGCAGGTTGAATATCGTTCAGCTTTTCCTTTCAGGACTGAATTTCATCCAACCTTTCGCTTCCAAAGTCAGACAAGAGTATGCTTACACTTATCCCATCTTCACAGAGTAGCCTCTTTAAAAATTTAAACACCTCTGTGGATGTGGCGTATACTTGCTGGACACTTGCTGGGCTGGATCTCCATTCCTCAGAGGTTCACCGTATCTCAAAGGTGTAAACTTATTGTCATCTTCAAAAAAAACGTTTGAACTTTAGCAGATTGCCTTGGCGGTGTCTACCTGCTGAAATGAACTGAGCTGATGTCTTGTGATTGGCTGATTACAGCCAGTAAGTCTGTAATTCAATGACAAATTTTTTTAAATGGGTTCTGACCCTGTATGGTTATTTTGTTTTATCTAACATATATACATACATATATATATATATTAGGGGTGCAACGATACTCGTATCGATGTTGAACCGTTCGATACAGTGCTTTCGGTTCAGTACGCATATGTATCAACAATACAACATTTTTTATTTATTTTATCAACTTTTCTTCTGACGATGCTGTCTGTGTTGAGAGCTCAGTGAATCTGCGTTCGACTACTCCGCCTAGGCTGCACTGTCGAGTGCAGAATCACTGAGCGCAGTGCAAGCTAGCAAGACAGAAGTTAAGCTTGTTGCAACATGGCAAATTGAACCTCCCCCACCCTAATTCAGATCTGGCGTTTGGAACTATTTTGGTCTTCATGTGACGTATGACCCTGAAGGTAAGCGCGTCATGGACAAAAGTAAAACAGTATGTTGGATGTGCCAGCAATGCTCAATTTGTGGGAGCTAGTGCGTTAGCGCAGTTAGCTCGTTAACGTGTTGACGCTGTCCAGCCGCACACACGGGGTGATCCGCGGTAGCTTGTTAACGGAGATTGGCCGTGTTGTGGCGTTAACGTCATTTCAGATTAACGCTGACAGCACTAGTGGGAACACAACGAATATGACAAGTGGAAGCAGACAAAAACAACAAGCACGCATGCTACAAACTTTACCCGAGTCATTTAGACAGCCGTTAGCACATGATTCTCCTTATGGGGACCTGATATGTTTAATATGCTGCTGAGAATATAGCCCAGAAGAAGCGTATAGTAGAGCTTTTATTTTGGAAAGAGACATTTGAGTGATTTCTCCATCAGATACATTCATTTTTTTATTACTTTGTTGTTTCAGCAACATTAAATTTAAAAACTGTACTTTTGAGTTAAAATATATATTTATAATTTTAATAAATGATGAATTAAAAAGGCATGAACATTTTTTTGTATCGAAAAAATATCAAACCGTGACACCAAAGTATCGAACCGAACCGTGAATTTTGTGTATCGTTGCACCCCTAATACATATATATATATATATATATATATATATATATATATAAAACTGGCCAACACTGACATATCAAGTCTTTCTTTTCCGTGTGCTCTGTGAGCTCCTCCCAGCAGCAGGTTAAAACACACTTAACGCTGCTCAGTGTTTTTGAAATGTGTGTCACTTTTTCCCACTGAAGTCGAACAAGCGAAGCGCAGCTAATCGGATGAAAACAGCATAGCTTTGTGATGAGTAAGTGTGTAGTAGATATGAATGTAGTAGTAGCAACAGTGATAGACACAAGAGTCACTCCCTTTCTTCCTCTCTTACGCAAACGATTTCACAATACTTCAACACACACTCTGCATGCACGTGAATCAGAGGGCTTCAGTCACGTCTTCTATCCAGCAGATTAAAAACAAAGCTTCGTGTGCTATAATACTTTGCCTTTTTTCAGATATAACACTGACAATGAAAGTGAATATAAAAAGTAAAACGTGGGAAAATACTGTCCACTTCCACAGTCTGAGCTTAGATTAACACAAAGACAAACATTGGCTAGAAAGTGTCAAAGCTACGCAGAGATCATATCTGACATCATATGGATTTATTTAAGGGTGTTGAATGGTCTGAAACAAGCAAGGCTTTTGATTCTCCAGCGACACTGTTTCAGGTATTCACGTGGTGGTTATGACAGCACATTATTATCTTTATTATTCATTAGAATAGAATAGAATAGAATAGAATAGAATAGAAAACTCCTGCTTGGTGCATCATTGTCAACGTTATTAATTTATTTGTCTATGAAAAAATAACACACAAGTGTCCAAAATTAGAGTCTGGAAAGCTTTGTGAACTAATTTTTACAAACTGAGCTGACATTAATGACACATAGACTTCAAAGATATTTCAAATCCATCTTCTTCTGCTTATTCTGGGCCGGGTCGCGGGGGGCAGCGGCTGAAGCAGAGAAGCCCAGCCTCCCTCTCACCGACCACCTCCTCCAGCTTGTTCAGGGGAAACGCTAAGGCGTTCCCAGGACCAGGCGACAGACATAATCGCTCCGGCGTGTCCTGGGCCTGCCCTGTGGCCTCTTCCCTGTCATGGCCTGGGTCTCAGATCCTGCGCTGGAGGCAGCCACACCTGCCTCCAGCACCGGTCACTGCCTACAGCTCATGACCACAGGTGAGGTCAAATCATTTTATATAAATACAGTTTATATTTGACACAAACAAACAATTTGAATGAACATTTTTGGTTAAATTAATTGTCGATGTAAAAGACCCGGTGCACGATGGTGGAAGTTTTCATGAGTCCAAAGGCTTTTTAAAAGAAAAAAGGAAATATGTCCTCTTTGGTTTCAAGCCAAGGAAAAGTTTATTTCTATACCTTAGTGACCAAAGTTCTGCACAGGCTATACAAAATATACGCTAACTAACAAACTAACAGTAAAAATACAGTAAAAATCCTCAAATAAAACAAAGTGATGAGACTGTGCTCGCACACTAAAAGCCAGCGTGTCCAGGACGCTGAGCAGCTCTCATGTAACAAGTTTCATTTTTTTGAATAAACATTTGTGTTGTTGTGGTTGTTTTGTCATGTGTGCCATGATCATTCTTTAATTTCACACACAGAAAAACATTTTGCTCACAATGAATCACTGACTCAACAAAGCTTATTTTCAAACTTTCTCCGTAAGATCAGACGACTGACTCCCACATTCCCAGTGAGATTCCCTGTGAGGTTCCCTGCGCTCACATGCAGACTGTGGGAGACTCATTTAGACATAACTTTCAAACCAAAGTCTTTCTGGACTTGATCAGACTTTCCGTCCCTCTTTAACGTAGACTCGGTGTAACTTACTGTAAGTGAGAGCAGTGGAAACAAGTGTGGTAAGAAAACGTCGGGTTCATCTAGTTCATTCGAGCTTTTTGAGATTTTCTATTTTCCCCGTAGTGAGGAGACATAACTCTAATTTTCAGAGCTATTTCGCAGCATCTCTGTGCAACTGAGCTGATACCAATACCATGTGTGCTCAGTCAAATTATATATATATATATTTTTTTAAGTGTAAGGAGTCAGGTAACCAGAGGCAGTGCAGTCTCCGGGCAGCACAGTGGCGTGGTGCTTAGCACTGTTGCCTCACAGCAAGGTCCTGATTTGACTCTGTGAGCCATCCGAGGCCTCTGAGTTTGCTCTCCCTGTGTTCGTGTGGCTTCTACTCCAGCTTCCTCTCACAGTTAATCAGTGCGAATGGTTGGCTGTCTCTATGTGTTTACCATTCGACAGACTAACAACCTGTCTAGGGTGCATCCTGTCTTTTGCCCTATGGAGCTGGGGTAGGCTCCATCTTCCCGTGAGCCTGGTGAGGATAAGGAGAAGAGGATGAATGGATTTGTATTGTAGTTACCTTGGATAATCTTCACTGACAAACTGATATAATGTTTGTCAGATATTTTATTTTATTATTACAGCCTCCCTCAGTTTATAATTTATTGATCAGTTACTCTTGTCAAGGTTTTGCAATTCAGCAGGTCTTTGAATCAAAACTACGGCCAAATTCATTTGGATTTAAGATTCCTTATGTATGTTACAGTAAATGGTTCGGGTTTTTTTTATATTACTTTGGTTTATGGGGTAGGAGAGAGTCTTATTTAACTATATAATGGCACGAGTTCCTGACCCAAGTAGAGGAGTTTAAGTATCTCGGGGTCTTGACAGTAGTGACAGTAGAAGGGAGATCGACAGACGGATTGGTGCTACGGCTGCAGGGATGTGGACGCTGTACTGGACCGTCGTGGTGAAGCTGAGTGTGAGAGCTTTAAATTTACCGGTCCCTACCCTCGCCTCGCCTCGCCTCGCCTGTGAGTAGTGACCGAAAGAACGAGATCACGGATACAAGCGGCAGGAAAGGGGTTTCCTCTGAAGGGTGGCTGGCCTCTCCCTTAGAGATAGGGTGAGGAGTTCAGCCATCTGGGAGGGGCTCAGAGTAGAGCTGCTATTCCTCTGCACCGAAAGGAGCCAATTGAAGTGGTTTGGGCATCTGACAAGGATGCCTCCTGGGCGACGTGTTCTGGGCATGTGCAACAGGCACGACCCCCTCTGCTAGGCGACAAGCCCCCACACAAAAACTGAGTAAAATAAAAGGTTTTATTTCAAACTTTAAACAGAAAACCAACAGGGCTGTTCAGCAGACCACCGGGAAACCAACTAACACACGTAAAGCAAAACACAAGTAAACGTAAAAGCTAAGGGATAACTAAAGCAAGCTAGCAGCTCAAAACTCTAATCAGGCTAAGTTCAAGCATGCACCAAGGTTTGACAAAGTTCAGGATTAGGAACAAGTTCAAGTTCAAGTTCAAATTTTATTCGCCACATGCAGTGGTAGGTTCCGTGCAGTGGAATGAACCCGCCCCCCGACCTTACACACACAACACAGACATCACATGGGGATACGAGTCAGAGAACGGTTGCAATACAGAAAAACCACTGAAATGTCCACTACAATGGGAAAAAGTACAAGAGGAAAAAAAGAGACTCTACTCATGAGAACAGGAAACAAAAAAACTCCTCTGCACAGAAAAGCACATAAATGTCCACAGTACAACATTACAGAGCACGTGACCAGCAACAGGGTTGGGTAGGGGATAAGGAGTAATCCCAGGCAACACAGCAGCCATCCTCGCCGACTCGCCAGCGCGGGCCCAGACCCGCCTCGTGTTCCCAGGAGGTAACAAGCATCGAAGGCGTTGGAAAGGGAAGGGGAGATGAGTGAGTGCTTATCAGTGTAAGTGTGTGTGTGAGCATGTCCATAGTTCAGCTGAGACAGTGTCCTTCGCCCTATTAGGCTAAGTAAACAGTTCTCCAGCCAATCCAGGTGGCCTTGCATGGGATGGGGAGAATAGTCATCACACAGTTGTTATCAGGGCCTGCAGTGAAGAAGAGAATGAAGCGAAGAAAAATGTTTAGTTTGTGAAAAGGAGCTCATCATTCACAGTAAAGCTAAGCTTCTGACCTCGGTTTGGAAAATGGGGAAAAACCTCTGGACTATGAGCGAACAATACCTAGTTTAGAATCGCCTGACACACGTTCAGTGTCTCATCTTTTTTGGGTTTTTTTACTCACCATCGTGGAGCCAGATGAGACAGCCGGTAACAGCCAGTTTGTGATAACTCCTCAACTGGAAATGAAAGTTCCTGAGTCAGCGGAGTGGATTTTTTTTGTAAAGCAAGGCTGGACTTTCAGACTTTCTCCTAACCACGTAATAGCCCACAGTTGTCATAATATTGGAACACTGCTAGGAATGACCGCTTCACACCAAGAACACAAACCAGGTCTAATCGCGGTCAGGGGAAACTTACAGAACCACAAATGTTTTCCTTTTTTACAGACCAAAAGACCGAGCAATAAAACACACAAAGGTTTATTGTGGAGCTCAGTAAAATATATACTTTTTAATAGATTACTTTTAATTATAATAAATGGTAAATGGCCTGTATTTGTATAATAATAATGGATTGGATTTATATAGCGCTTTTCAAGGCACCCAAAGCGCTTTACAATGCCACTATTCATTCACTCTCACATTCACACACTGGTGGAGGCAGCTACGGTTGTAGCCACAGCTGCCCTGGGGCAGACTGACAGAAGCGAGGCTGCCATATCGCGCCATCGGCCCCTCTGGCGAACACCAGTAGGCGGTAGGGTAAAGTGTCTTGCCCAAGGACACAACGACCAGGACAGAGAGCCCGGGGATCGAACCGGCGACCTTCCGGTTACAGATACGCCACGGTCGCCCCGCTTTACTCAGTCCCTAAGGACCCCAAAGCGCTTTACACCAGCGGTCTCCAACCTTTTTTGCGCCACGGACCGGTTTATGCCCGACAATATTTTCATGGACCAGCCTTTAAGGTGTTGCGGATAAATACAACAAAATAAAACTAGTACCGGTACCAAAAAAAAGAAAATTTATTCATAACACACGTGAAAAGACCCAGGAAAACCGAGTAAATGATAAAAACGATAACAAAATAACGCTGAAAACCGATAAAAATCCTGAAAAGGATACATTTCACACCTGAGCCTCAACTCTCACGGCCCGGTACCGGTCCGAGGCCCACTGCTTTACACCACATCCAGTCATCCACACACTAGTGATGGCAGCTACATTGTAGCCACAGCCACCCTGGGGCGCACTGACAGAGGCGAGGCTGCCGGACACTGGCGCCACCAGGCCCTCTGACCACCACCAGTAGGCAAACATGGGGTTAGTATCTTGCCCAAGGATATATGGCATGCAGTCAGGAGGCAGCCTGGGATCGAACCACCAACCTTCTGATTAGTAGCTGACCTGCTCTGCCACCTGAGCTACAGCCACCCAATATAATATAAACATTTGTCACGAGCTAAAATGTTATAGATTATGAAAGTTGTTAGAAATGGCAGCAGGCACTTGACTTAAACTTATGTCAAGAGCTAAAAACAGCAGAGTAAATCAAACTTCTCTTTCAAGAACAAATCTGTCATTGTCGCCTCTCCAGCTGATGAAAACATCATTTTTGCTTCTAACATATAAATGGCCGATAGCCTCGGGAAAAGCCGTTGCTTCCTTCCTATCGCAGGAATGTAAACATGACTGAGTAACCTGAGTAATATGCAGGTAGAGGGACTCCTTTATCCCACAGCACCGGACACAAGAGAGATCTCTTTCATCTATTGCATAAAACCAGCAACACTCCACGCCTTCATGTTGCTCTTCATGCCTCAGTGATACGTAAAGACCATGTTACTGGGAAACCGCAGCATAGAGGTATGTAAAGCATTAGCTGAAACCATACTGCGGTGGGAGAGGCAAGATGACGCATACGATCGTTTTGTTTACTCCTGGTCTCTATTTTATTATTTCCCCACCTGCCACTGAAACCTAAAAACATCAATCTGATGTACCTTTTCAATGACCCGGCGCCTGGCATGCTGGTAGATGTAAATGCGTATTTATAAACCAAACAAAAGCATGGCGGCTTTGGCGCGTCATGAAGAAATAAGGAGCCAGGATGTTTCTGGAGTTGAACTGTGAAGAGGTTGGGGTTTGTTGTTACATTTTTCAATATTTTCATTGTTATTTTAACAAACTGCAATATCACAAAATACAAAATGCGAGAGGGCAAAAATAAGTCGATAAAATGTTATTCTGCATTAAATGCAAAAGAAATGATGTAAGGATGCAAGGCAAAGAAAATCTATGTTAAATAAGTGGGTGCATATGCAACTTTATGTGCAGCTGTATATGCAACCTGTGAAATCTAAAACCTTATTTTTAGTTCTCAGAAAAGTAGGTTATTTACTCTTCTAAGACTACGTGGTGAAGGAGAACCAGCTGTGCTTAATGATTTGCCTGTGTGTTAAATACAATTTTCAAATATCGACAGAAACAGAAATATTCTTCCTGTTGGCCGCAAGTAAGAAATGCTGTGAGGAATTCAGCTGGAGAAAAAAGCTAATGAGAGAAACTGTCTCCATCCTTACAGGCTTTGAAAGTCAAATGAATTAGGATGAAGGCTGACCTCTAGTGTTCAAGGGCTGTCTCGACTCGTCTTGACCTTTTACAGCCAAGGGAAGCGATCGAATTACCGATGATATAACAGAGCCACGTGCACAGTTAGATCCCTGGTAGTGTTCAATCACCTGCTCCTTTAACCTCCCATTTGATAAGTGAATTTTTTTATTTGTATTTCATATTTTAATTTTATATTTAGACCATGGCATCAGATCCCAATTAAGTGGAATAGACAGTGGAGGAAATTTCAGTGGTACAAGCACGATGAAAGAATACATCGTAGCTTCCTGCTCAGTGATCGTATCTACTTCCTTTTCTATCCCTTTGAAGAAGTGATGCTTCATAAATACTTCTCAGCTGCTGTGAATAGATAGAAGAAAATAAACTGTAGAAAACTAAACAGAAGAAAGAAGAAGAGAAATAACAATTTTAACACAAACCAGTGACACTCTGGGGCCTGATCAACCCTGGCAGGGCCTCCTTGGATGAGGGTGTCTGGTGATAATGGCCGAAACATCCGATGAATCCAAGGTCCACTACTGACGATGTGTCCCAAATTTTAATATGATAAGCTTGATCACATCTCTAATCCCTAAACCTAACCAAGGAAGAAAAATGGCAGATTAGCTTGGGTGAAAGACCGAAAGTTGGTAAAGCAGCTGGTAAAGTTTCTGGGCTGCTTTTCCTCATAACAGCCGTCCCTCAAGAGTCTCTCCATCTAAAGCGATGCATTATCAGGGACTGGAACATCTCGTCCTTTTACTGCATCTGATTCACTAACTGTCCTCCATCTGTCCCCATCTTCTCAACACGCTCTCGTCACTCGTTAGCACATTTCCAACTCTATCCTCAATCCTTAATCAGTACAGTTGTTTTCTCCTTCATCAGTATCTACCCTCACATACCCTCACTTTGTCACTTCTTACTTTGCTGTACATCTAGCCTCCCAACACCTACTTTAATCATGTCCCTGATGATCCCACTTTTTCTTCACTAACCTCTTCCTTTGAATCATTTCCTGTACTTCCTCATTCATCTGGTAACTCTTACCACCCAGAGCCTGTCTTGGCATCATGCTTAACTCAACTTTCCTCCTTCTTCTGCCTCCAACATTTAATCCTTGCCCCCACCTTCGCTTGCTGCCTTTTCTCGACTTCCAGAGCTGCTATCCGATGCTGCCTAACGTTTTTCTCCCCGGACAGCAACCTGCTCTCTCCTGTCGCTTTCAGTTTGCACCTTCTGCCTAAGTTGTGTGCTCCTCCCTACACTCCTCTGTCACCCGATCTCAGCTATTGCTTTGGTTTTTGCAAAATCCACGACCACCATTTCTCTCCCAAGCAACAGCCCCTAATCACCCCTGTTCCCTTCACCTACACGTTCATCTTCTGATCCAATCTACCAGTCAACCATGATCCAGTCCAACACTCTTCAGTTACGCAACTTTATTCATGTACCGTTCCTTTAACGTTACCCCTATGCCATGATGAACAACTTGACTCCACCTCCAGAGCTCCCACCCTTGCTCCTCTTCCACCTGGTCTCCTGCACACACACCTTATCTACCTTCCATTTCTCCATCATATCAGCCAACGCTCATAGTCCCTACATTTAAAGCCTCTAGTCTAACCTCCACACCCCTGCTTTTCTTTCCCTTTCTGTCTCTGAATCTTCTTCCATTACTCTTATTTTGTCTTCAGCCAACAGTAACACAGTTTACACCTTCTAATGTGGGCCAACAACATCAGATGCAGTCATTGTTAACTCTTCCCCAGCCGATCCAGTATGGAAATCCTAATCTTCCACGTCGTAGTTGGCAAAGATTTTCCACCAGATGCCCTTCCTGACAAAACCCTCCACACTTGTCCAGGCTTGGAGCCAGAGCTAGCACTACACTGGCAGTATGCTATTATGTTAGCCATTACACAATGAGAAGATCCATTTGGGTAATTTGTATTTTTCATTATTAAAATGAGAAAAAACACTAACTAAGGTTTGCAGTGGGCTGTTTGACCTTGTGCTCATTACAAGAATTCAACTAAAAGCACATTTTCTCACAAAAGTTACTAAAAAAAACACATTAAAAACAGTTGTTGACGTTAATAATAGTCGCCGCTCTCTTTTTAGAACCTTCAGATAGATAGATAGCTGCTGCTGACAGACAGTTTTAGCACAAAAGGTGCAAAATAATCAGCCGAATTCCACTGTAAGCAACCCGGGCTTTACGAGTGACTGAGAATAATGGAGCCCCACCTGACATGCATGCTCTGTGTGCCGAAATAAAAAAGTCCAGTAATCCCTTAAGCCAATAAAGACAGGAAACAGACGCAGAGACGAAGGACAAAAGTCAAACACGGTTGCAGAAAATATCGTGTGGGTGTGGCGAGCATTTGCCCTTCCTAAATGCGCTGCAGTGATTCAGCACTCAGGGAACGGAAAGCTTACAGTGATGCATGAAGGCCAAGAGTGCAAAGAGGTGATTCCTTCTCGCACGTAAACTTGCGAAATTATAAAACTTGAAAGGTGCAGTTCCTGTATTTATGTTGCTCTGAAGGGAAACAAATACCTGCTGTGAAGATAATGATATTCAGATGCAAAGTTCAGCTGCAATGGAAAGTAAAATACTTTTTCCACTTAAAGTGTTTAACATTTTTACGTCACCAGTTTACTGCGTAATGTTGTTGTTTAAGGATCAGTAACAAGCACTCGTATTCGGGAAAATATAAAAACAGGAAGGGATAAAATTTGCTTTGTCATCCATATAAACGTCCTTCTGATTAGTAATATTAGTTAGTTATATTTTAATATTGAGGAACAGATGTATACATCTTAAAGCAAAGGAAATCACGTCTTCCTCTTTTGTCGCTTAAAAGCGGAAATTCTTGAGCTGTGGAGACACGCGAGGAGACAACACACATCACATGACAAAACTATAACAAGAATTTAGGTTTTATAAGCTCGTACTGAACTCTGTCTTAACTTGAACTTAATTACCTAACCACACACAACTTTCACAGTTGTCTCTGCTTTGTTCTTACTACTTGTGTTTCTTAATATTCTCAGTATGTCTTACTTGGTTATAACCAGTGAATAAAACAGGATCACGTGCTGAAATTGTTTTGTTTTAGTTTTTTACCTCAAAATACAATTTTACATAATTCTGAAACGTAACTACCAATCTACATGTGAGGGAAATCTGGGTTTTAGAAATGAGCGAGTGGGATTTTTGTGTGGAAAACAGTCGGGAAGCACATGACAAAGCGTATCACTAGATATTCCCCACCCTTAGCTAGCGGTGTTTTGTGTTTTGAAAGCTTCCCGTCATGTGTTTCGTGTGAAGCTCTATGCCTGGAAGAACTTTGAATTCCAGACAGGATCACTTTATTTGAAAGTTCATCTTGGGGATATGGTGCATTTCCTCGAGTTAACTCTTAATGCGCCGTTCATAAAAAATGCAACACAGTGGCTCTTGTGTACTGCTCTTGAATGGGGATGGCTCTTATCAGCTGCCTGATCAAGTGATGCATTAAATGTGCGATATGGTGGAAAAAAGAAAAGAAGCTTTTTTAAAAAAGACACTTTTTTCTTTCAGTTTTTTGTCATTCTCTCTCTTTCTTCGTCGAGTGTAGTCAGGCCTTTATCAAGTCGAGTCTTCTGATTGCTGAGGTGAAATCCTCTTAGGATCTGCGCTCTATTTCTGTTCGGTGTACAGGGTTGCTTTTGAAATCTCCATTAGACCAATTTCATTGGCTGGAATAGACACACACATGCACGCAAAAACACACACCGTCCAGCAACAGATAGCTCAGTGAAGTGACTGAGTGGAGATCAGTGCAAGGTTATCTGCTGCTACAAAGGGAGGACCTCGCTGCGACCGTGGGAGGTAAGACAACCTTTGTTAATAACGCAGTAAAAAGTCACACAGGCGGGTTTAGAAATGTGAAGCTGAGTTTTGAACGATTTAATTTGAAGTATACGAGCTATTTGGTCAGTGTGTTTTGCTTACATACACAGACTTTGGGGCCCTTTTTTATGTTTCATGTGTATAATTTACATTATGTTGCCACGTTATGTATCCGAGGGGCTGTTTTTGTTTATTCTCATTTTGTTTATTCGATGACTTAAAGTAAAAGCTTCTGCGCAGAACACAAACAAAGAGTTCATTCTGATGTGCTGAGTTTAGTCACGGGTCTGTGACTAATTGGAAGTCAGATGGTTACGAGACATCTATTTCTCACCAACACACAAAGAAACAGACCTACAATAGTAATAATAATAACAATAGTAATAATAATAACAAGTATAGGCTGTTTACCTAGCTCCATCTGCTAATGCTAGAGCTAATCACAGAAAATTACGTCTTGCTGTGACCTTAGAGGAACTTAGACCTGCCGTCTTAAAGATCATTACCCCAGATGAGCATTGTGACTGCATACAGGAAGCAGGGCTGCACTACCTGGAACCCTGGGAACAGATCATTTAATCCAATCAGATATTGGCTACAGCATAGAGGTGGATGTAGGCCAACCTACCTGTGCAAACAGCAGCATCACAGAGACTTTAGGAAGCAGTGCGAAGGTCAAAAGTTTAGCAAGATGGTAATTTTACCAGTATTTGCACTAAGAATATGCTAATGCATCTAAATGTGTAGTTCCTGTTGCATTCACACATCTGTTTTAATCACTAAATTTGCAGCATCTTGTGATTGTGTAATCTTGTGTTTATGATTGTGTTTCATCATTTTAGTGACCACATTCATCAGCTCATTCTTCAAGCAGTAGGTTTAAGGACTTACAGCAAGCACGCAAGTCTGCCGCAGGTCAGTAATCCTCTTAGACTGCATTAATTTAATTAAAAATCGTGGAAGTCGCCGGATATCCAGTAGCAGTGACTCTAAATCTGTTGCGGTGACAACCCAAAGATTATCTAGATCATTAATGGTGCCATGTCGGCATTTTCTCGATTTTCGTCCTCCAGCTAACCAACCAGGAAAATGTCTGAGCGACTGATTGACTTGGAAGAGTCCGCGACCCAAACAGGTGAGGCGACATGGCGTTTAAAACCTCACACAGGAACTGACGCGTTGTGTTTATGGTGTTTTCACAAACACTATGAGATTGTTCATCAAGAAAATCGTTTTTAGAGTAAAAAAAGCAGCGCGAAGTGTAAATCTGCAGAGTCTGGGCACTTCAACCTCACGTCCACCACTTCATCAGCAACCTGACAAAGATTAGGGTCGGGCTGTGGCTCAAACACAACCTAACGCAACCTGACATGTGTTAGGATGTGTTGGAGTCACATGGTAAACAAGCATATCTTAAGAAATTAGGACAAGCTACTGTTCAAATTAAATCTCAAGCATGAATTTTGGCATCACAGTTCTCCGGTCATAAACATTTCCAATCTACCACACGGACGTGTGTGTGTGTTAAACTGAAGTGTAGAAATAGAAGAAGAGTTTGCTGACACTCTTGCACATCTTTTTAAATAAAATTCTCTGTGGATGTTTTTTTATTGTTTGACAATCAAAGCTTTAAACAAGCCATCAGTACGGTGGCCCTGAGAGGCCAAACGGACTGGAACAGCAACAAGAAAAACGCTGCAAAAGCACACAAAACACAACGGATTTAGGAAAAAAGAAAACAAAAATAGGGAAAAAAACATTTCCAAAAGGATAAGGGAAGTGTTTCTGTGTTTCTGGGGAGACAATAACCTGACGGACCAGTTGATAAGAACTGCGCTGAGAGACTCTTAAAAGAAGTGGAGGATCTGTCGGTTTTGTGAGGAAAGAAAAGATGAGAAGTGTGTTAGCTTAGCTATTAGCCTAAAAATCAGTCATCAGTATTATATGAATGATGAGATTAAAACACACTTACCTAGCATGTTTTGGTTCCTGCAACTGGTCCGTCGGGTTATTGTCTCCCCACAAACACTTCCCCTGTGCTTTTGGAAATCTGTTTTTTCCTATTTCCGTTTTTGTTTTTTCTATTTCTGTTTTCCTTTTTCCTGTTTCCGTTGTGTTTTGTTTGCTTTTGCAGCATTTTTTTATTGCTGGTGTTTTCTTAAGTTGCAGACCGTTTGGCCTCTCAGGGCCACCGTACATCAGTGACCTGGAGGATTGTAAGAGGTTAACAGATGCTCTAATCTTCTTTTTATTATGCAACACTGAGGTAACTGGTACACTTCCTGTAAAAAGACACGCCTTATCCATAAGCGTGACCAGTGATTTCAAATATAAATATATACGACATCAATGTTAAAACCAAGACTTTTATGACTGCTGCTTTATAAAACCACAGCTCCCACACGCATGAATTAAATCCTGTCTGTTGAAGCATCTGTCTTCCCACTCCTGTTTCGTTCTCGCCACTCTGCGTTCATAAATAGTTTAGCACAGACATTAGTAATTTCCCTGAACACAAACAACTATCTGCTTCCTCCGTAGGCCCCAAAGGGGTGATCAATGACTGGAGGAGGTTTAAGTTGGAAAGCATGGAACAAGAAAACTTGAATCCTGCAAAAAAGGAACTGCTGAGACAAATGTCATCCCCCAGCAAAGCAAAAGATGCCTCCAGAGGAAACCTTAACCGCAAGGTATGACACAACCCAGTTCCCACAGCGCTAAACCAGTTCTTAACTCTGATTCAGGAAATTGCAGAAATTCTCAGTTATTTTAGTAAACTTTAGCCTCGAGCAGCAAATGTTTGCCATTCCAAACGCTGCACATAAATATCAACCCAAAAATGTAACTACTGTTTTAATACACTTCCTTCAGATGAGTGTCCAAGAGTATGAACTGCTTAAGGAGGAGGATGAAGGATGTCTAAAGAGCTACAGAAAGCGGTGCATGCAAGAGATGCATGACAAGCTCAGCTTTGGGCCAAGGTTTGAAGGCGTGTACGACCTGGACAGTGGAGAGGCTTTCCTAGAAGTTATTGAAAAGGAGCATCACAGCACGGTCGTGGTTGTGCACATCTACAAGGATGGGATTAAAGGCTGCGAGGCACTCAACAGCTGCCTCGACTGCCTGGCCACTGAGTATCCCACCGTCAAGTTCTGCAGGATTGACGCCGTCGCCTCCGGTGCCGCCGAGCGCTTCTCGGATGAATATTTACCCACGCTGCTCGTGTACAAAGCTGGAGAGCTACTGGGAAACTTCCTGGCCTGCACACAGCATCTAAATGAGGAATTCTTTGCTACTGACGTGGAGGGTTTCCTCAACAGCTACGGCCTGTTGCCAGAGAAAGAGCTGCCTCAGATGGAAGACGACGAAGAGAACGACGTAGAGTAAACGAAGAGTTTGGCTGCTGATGAAGAACCAAAGGAAGAAAGATCTAAGAAAGACAGTTACATTAAAATATGAAAATATTGAGCTGGGTTTCAATAAATAGGCAAGCGTAACATCTCCACCAGCGCTCTAGTGTTTTGGGATTGTTGTCTAAAGGAAAAGATGACGAAACATCAGTGACCCAGATATGGGTGCTTCAGAATATGGGCGAGACAGTTACAGTAATGTGAGGAGAGCAGCTTTTATTAATACAATATGTATAAATATATATATTTAGAGAGAAAGAGAGAGAGAGCACAACTCCCCTCACCACTACTCCGATACAAGCCAAAACTGTAACACTGACTCCAACACTGTATCTACTTGTAAAAATAATGATTAATAGGGTTTTTTTGTAGTTTTTATATTCGACTCAATTGAGGTTTACACAGGCTGCTTGTAAAAAATCAGGGTTTGTACAAACAGACGTCCCCAAATGTGTTAGACGTGTATGTTCGATGTATCCCTGGTGCTCTGACAACATTTAAAAACAGAGGAAGTAAGAAAAAGATCAACTTTTCATCACTGTGATCATAGATGGGTTCATTCATGTCTGCGCGGGTCATACTGTGAACTGGAAACGAATGGAGGAAGTCACAAAAAAGGAAATGGTTAATGTTGGGGTTCCTGTGTGTAATCTTACCCCACAAGTCATGACTCAGCACAGTGTCAACATCATCGCATTTAAAGTTGCTCACATCAGGTTTCCCTTTAACCTTTGTATTAGTATTTAAGTAAACATGTCAGTCATAATAACAATAATAATAAAAAATCGAATGTTTGCCATTGCATTTCATTCATACACGATATAGATTTGGGGGTTTTAAAGGCAGGGTGAGAATGCTCACCACTGTCGCTGATGGAGTCCACAACATCTTGCGTTAGTAGTTCCTGTTCAGGTGGTTATAAAGTAGTGAGTTTGGGCTTTTTTGAATTGTAGAAATTGCACGTTCCATTTGCGGCTCAAAGAGGAAGTAAAATTAGGATTTCAAATGTGTTTAAGCCTTCGGACAGAGCGAGGTTTTTCTCCATTTTCCATTCATACTTAGTAAAACTAAAATACAGTGAAATTTCACACAATTTCACACATATTTTAAGTCTATATTGAACCTAAGCAGCAGAGGATCGCTTCAGAATTTGCCAGGAGATGAAGCCAAGAATTCTACTCTGTCATCTGACGACTTTTTCCTTCACTCCCACCACCTCTGTCTACACTCCACACACTTAAACCCTTTAGTTTAAGTGTGTGTACTTTGCGTAGATTAAAAGGCCTGGTGTAAATACTCTCGAGTTTAGTAGCTAATCTTGAAGTGAAGTAAAATTTTCAAAAAGGGATCAGAAAAAGAAAGTTTTCAAAAGTTTGCATAAGGTTACAGAAGAAAATTAGTGTGCAGACGGATGCTGTCACATGTATGATAACTTCATCTGTATCGAAGCTCAGACTTGACTCACCCGTGACCCCTGAACTCCTGGCATGCTGAAACCACAACTTAATTTTTTGTTTTCTTTTTCAGTGATGACTTGCAATAACCCACAATTTAATTTGCAGTGAGCTAAATCAAACAGCCTGGAAACAAGGTTTGTCATGAAGTAGATAACAGGATCATATGAATTCTTATGGAAGGTAAGTGTGTTTGTGTATTTTCGAGACGCAGTTCGCCTCTTAAAGCTCAGACAGGTTTCCTCCATCTCGTTGTAAATTTATCATAACTGTATTATCATACTTACTTTGTTTAACTTATAATCAAATCATTAAAACCCCATTTTGGGAACAACACTTGAGAAAATAGAGAAGCTTTATAGAAATAAGACACATTTACCGTTCGTGCTTCCTTCTTCTCAAAAGGCCGTCCTTAGTTTACTGCTTTTCTTACATTTATCGTTTTCATTTATCAGACTTGTTTTTTAATCTTCTGTCCACCAATGATTCAACAATCTTCAGCTTGACTGAAAAGCAGGAGCGTCGGACATTATTGCTCAGTACATGACTGGCGTGTGTGTATCTGAAAAGGCGGCAGTTTTATGTGTTTCCAGGAAAGTTCATCCGTGTGTTATCATTTAATGCAGCGGTCCCCAACCCCCGGGCCTCAGACCGGTACCGGTCCGTGAGTCGTTTGGTACCGGACCGCGAGAGTTGAGGCTCAAGTGTGAAATGTATAGTTTTCAGGGTTTTTATTGGTTTTCAGCGTTATTTTGTTATTGTTTTTATCGTTTACTCGGTTTTCCTGGGTCTTTTCACGTGTGTTATGAATAAATTCGGTACTGGTACTAGTTTTATTTTGTTGTATTTATCCGCGACACTTTAAAGGCCGGCCCATGAAAATATTGTCGGGCATAAACCGGTCCGTGGCGCAAAAAAGGTTGAAGGCCGCTGATTTAATGCGATGCTTCGACTCCATAACAGTTCGAGAAAAAGTTGAAGAGGTCCCCTGGAGGACTTACCCAGGTCGTCAGAGTTGTGCACTGACTCGGAGATACAGTTTACCTTCGGACTATGAAGCTCTAATATGCTCACCAAGTGACACCATCGGTCCCAGTTACTGGAGTATCGCACCAAATTGTCGTGAATGCACTCAAACACTAAAATGGTTTAACAGCAAACACCTTCTATCACCCCCCCCCCCACACACACACACACACACACACACACACACACACACTGTATTTTACTGATTTTATTGTTTTTAAAGGATGAGAGTCATCTATCACAAAAAATAGACACAGCATATCTGCAAAAACACTTCCTGCTAACTGTCAAGCATGGCGGCGCAGGGGTGATGAGTTGGGTTTGATTTACAGCCACAGGACTTGGGCACCTTGGAGTCACTGAATCATGTATGAAATCCTCTGTCCAATTTCAGATACAAAATTTAGCTGAAACTGGATCACGTGACAGGACAAATGACCACAAGCACAGCAGTGATGACCATTTCAGACTCCAGACTAACGTATCATGGACGTATCAGGTTAATTCAGGGGTGTCCAACTCCAGGCCTCGAGGGCCGGTGTCCCGCAGGTTTTAGATCTCACCCTGGGTCAGCACACCTGAATCACATGATGAGTTCATTATCAGGCCTCTGGAAAACCTCAGGACATGTTGAGGAGGTCAATTAGCCTTTAAATCAGCTGTGTTGGATCAAGGAAACATCTAAAACCTGCAGGACACCGGCCCTCGAGGCCTGGAGTTCGACACCTGTGGGTTAATTGAACTGGCAGGTTTCATGCTGTAAGGCAGGGCTGGGCAACTCCAGGCCTCGAGGGCCGGTGTCCTGCAGGTTTTAGATCTCACCCTGGGTCAACACACCTGAATGACAAGATTGCAACTTCAAGACGTGTTGATGAGGTAATTAAGCCGTTTAAATCAGCTGTGTTGGTTCAAGGAAACATCTAAAAGCTGCAGGACATCGGCCCTCAAGGCCTTGACTTGCCCACCGCTGCTGTAAGGCAAAAAAAGGGTTGAATTTGACTAATAGGGGGTAACACTTTATTTGTTGTAGGTTTGTAGCTTTAGTGATTTAGAAATTTGGAAAAGAACGTCCAAGCTTATTTCAAACTTTCTGAGGGGAGGGGGGGTTGTGGCTTCCTTGGGGGGAAATTACATTAGTCTCTTATATAATTGCCTGTAAGAAGGATTTCTAATGAATATTGAAGCCAGAGCTGCCAAACTGTTACACTCTTATAAATATTCCTCTAAGGATCTACATGTGTTTGCCATTCCACAGTAGCGGGGCGATCGTGGCTCAAGAGTTGGGAGTTCACCTTGTAATCGGAAGGTTGCCGGTTCGAGCCCCGGCTTGGACAGGCTCGGTCGTTGTGTCCTTGGGCAAGACACTTCACCCGTTGCCTACTGGTGGTGGTCAGAGGGCCCGGTGGCGCCAGTGTCCGGCAGCCTCGCCTCTGTCAGTGCGCCCCAGGGTGGCTGTGGCTACAATGTAGCTGCCATCACCAGTGTGTGAATGGGTGGATGTCAGGTTGTGTAAAGCGCTTTGGGGTCCCTAGGGACTAGAAAGGCACTATACAGACCATTTACCATTTCGCATGACTTGCATAGCCTCTTGGTGGTATTGCATCATTTTTACACCATAGCATCTCTATCAAAATCTTTTGGATACTTTCCACAGAAACCATCGGAGCAGAAAGTGGTTCGGGGTGCCCAAACACGTCATCAAGTCTCGACTACTACAGCACTGTTTGCAAACAGGACAGCCATCCACTTCCTAATAATATGGTGCAATGTTTAAGTCACACTTTAGTCAATCTACAACCATCTATTCCTGGCTTTTGGCCACAAGTGAGTGAGGCAGAAGCCACAGTGAGTCATCTTGGAAGAGCTGAGGAAAGATCTTTTTAACAGCATTAAGAAATGAGGGAATATTTTACCTCGATGCTTATCTGAAGGGTCGGCCTCACACGAGCCGAGTTTCCTGAATAACTGCAGAGTGAAGTCCAGAAAAACTTTTACACAGATACAGTAAGACCCCATACATGACCTGACTCACTGCTCCACTCAAACAAATGTTTATCTCACTGTTTACCCATGCTCCGACCACCTGATTCCACCCCCATCCTGACATTTTGGTCCCCCCTTTGTTTATACTCCTTCGCTAATTGGAACACTTTTTTGTGCTTTTTTTTATGTTTGGAGTCTTGGAAAGCCCATCCGTCGCGCTCTAGTTCACCCACATAAAAAACAGTTTAACCGAGGTGATGTCATGACACAGCAGGACACCCGGTTGGAAGCACGCTTGACCAAATATGGACACCGGATGTTTGGGAGATGACATAACTGCGAGCCGTGGTCACTGCCTGTAAGAGAACCTATTTTAAGTAAAGTTGTTTGTATATGTTGTTAAGATCCTCGTGACTCATGAAGGTCAGCGATGAAGTGATGATGTGAGTGTTGGGCCTGGTGAGCTTTCAGTACAAACAAGGGGCAACTTTTTGAACGCGTGGAATAAAGTCCAATGCAATGCAACCGCCACAGCAACACAGCCTCACAGAACGTGATTGTTGTTACCAAAACAAACGTGGGGGAGCAAACTTTTCAAAGAAATGGGGAAGATAGAGGATGGAGGACTCAGCGGAGGATGAGAATGAGTAACACAGCTGGAACGGCTGCAGAAAAATAAATTACAGTGCACAGGAGGCTCCCACCTCCTACTTTTGGGTTGGTCCTATTGATGTTTCACACGCTAGGCTCACTTTACTGAATGAAAGGACCGAAACTTGATGTTGAAAAATGTCAAGGATGGTGTAAGAGATGAGTGGCTAGATTTCCAAAGGATTAACTTGCTGCAAAGTTCTTTTGAAGTACTCTCATCTTTGATGGATTTCAGTAAATGTCCCCGTAACCATGAATCACATGTGTTTAAATTCAAACAGCACAGGCTGGAGTGTCCACGCTCCTGCCTTTAATGCTGATGACAAGTCCTGACAACTGTCGGTATGGTTGACTAAGATTAAGAGGTTTTCACTGTAATGTTGCTGCAGCTTAGTGCACACGTTGGTATCCAGGCGTGACAGCAGACTGTCAGAAAATAGCTCCACTGCCTGCAGCAAATGTTTGCCTTAAAACTTCTCGTGTTCACGCTTTTGTCTCGTGGAAGTCTCATTTTCATTATGAACCAACAAGCCACTGAGGTATTTGTCCAACTAGTCTCAACAGTTTCTGAATACCAACAAGGTTTATGTCACAAAGGGATGCAGTGAAATGTCTGAAACTGAGACGTCCGAAGAAATTCCACCCAAGAGCACTAAGTGAAAGTGTAAGTGGCTGTGTAACAAAAGAAAGGAAAAAACACACACAGCTGCACACATAAAAAGAAAATAAAATTCACACTTCAACCTTTTACAAGTAATTAAATGTGCTGTGTAATACGGAGCATGAAGTTATGAAGGGTGTAGCTGAAAGATAAGATTAGCTCTGTTGCTTCTGTACGGAGCAGAGGAATCACATTTATAAAGATATTTAAGTTATTACTGTAAATCCATAAGGACACAAAGCAAAACTTGCATGTGCATCATAATAGGCAGCTAGCTGGATCGATAGATACACACATTACATGTACATCTTCCATGTAATTTTGTTATATGAGTGAAATATAAAACTTTAAATTTAATCTATTCAAATATAATCTGTACACATTCAGTTTCCACCTAACACAACGTCCTTAATGATTAATTATTTGAATAAATAAACCTATGATTTCATATGTTTCAGCTGCATTTTATTATCATTATTATTATTTTAAAATTGTTAGTCAACGATCGTTTTTTAAGTGTACAAGTTTAACACTTATCAAGACCCACACCTTTTTATAAATCCATACATCCGTTAGCTTCCACTTATCCTTTTCAGGGTCGTGGGGGCGCTGGAGCTTATCCCAGCTGTCATAGGGTGAGAGGCGGGGTACACCCTGGACAGGTCGCCAGTCTCTCGCAGGGGTAACACACAGGGACAGACAACCATTCGCACTCACATTCACTCCTATGGGCAATTTGGATTTTTCAATTAACGTATCCCCACAAAGTGCATGTCTTTGGACTGTGGGAGGAAGCCGGAGTACCCGAGGAGAACCCACACAAACACGGGAACATGCAAAGTCTGCACAGAAAGGGCTCGGGACCTTCTTGCTGTGAGGCAACAGTGCTAACCATCGTGCCACCGTGCTGCCTTTTCATAAATGCAAACAAAAATACAAACTGAACTTTATACAGGCTGCCTACAATCACATACCAACAGATATGCAAACATACTAATAATAATGGAAAATAGTGATATCCAGTCGAGCAGTCAATGAATTACATAAATAAGCTAGTTTAGGTTTTTATTCTTTCTGCACAGCACTACCCTCAGTGTCCTTTAATTATACTACAGAGACTTTTAAAGACAACTTTAGTCCTGTATTGGCTAGTCCAATATAGTCCAGTTGTCTTTAAGCCTTTTGCAAATATTTTTTTAATGCCCCATGAGATTTGATTTGATGATATCAGTCATAATGTTATTATTATATATTATGCTTCATATATGTAAATATATATATATATACAGTGATGGGAATAACGGCGTTACTGCTTTCAGTAACGAGTAATCTAACTAATTACTCCAGGTTATACTTGGCACAGATGTTTCTGTATACTATGCATGCCACTTTGTTATGGCTTTCCATGTATGCCCTGCCTGCTAGCATCTTGCACCCTGCTGGTATGAGCTGGATTGTCTCAGGGGCATCTTTACACAGCCTGCACCTGGGGTCTTGCCTGGTGTGATTGACCCCAGCCTCTATGGATCTCGTGCTCAGAGCTTGTTCCTGTGCTGCCATGATTAGTGCCTCTGTGCTGTCTTTCAGTCCAGCTTTGTCCAGCCACTGGTAGGATTTCTAGATATCAGCCACCTCCCATATATGTATATGTATATTTGATGCATAAAAATAACAGATATTGCTACCCGTATTTCTATGCTTGCACACGCGTACTTACCAATGACTGTAAAAACAATCTTTTCTACAGTCATTGGTACATTGGTACTTACATTGACGTCAATTTAGTATGTTTTGGCGTCATCTGCCGGCGGTCACTGTCTGGAGTATCTGTATCCCATAGACACCTGAGGTCACGAGGACGATTTTTTAAAAACTTAGACCTAGTTGCTAACACACGGTATACACATAATTATTTTGTTTATTTGTTGTTTTGTTGTTTTGTTTTCACAGCTTAATACTTATGTTTTCAAGCGAGGTTTGTTTAGGTTGACTAAACTGCTACCTCGCTTAAAAGAAATACATTTCCCATAATGCTTCAAATCATCAACTGCGCCTGCTCGTCTTGTAGTCGGGAAAAATGGCGGCACTCCTGCAACAGGAGTTGGAGGCTTCCGAACTAGCAAAGCTACCAAAAACAATTCAAAGTAAACTCGAGAAAATTGTTTGTGATCTGCGGTATGAAATCGATTCATTAAAAGCCCAACACGAGCAATTCCGGGTTGACAGCGGTAAGTTATTCCCTGTTATCCTGATAGCTAGCTGTGCTAAAGTGTTTGGCTTTGCTTACAGTGCATGCATGCCCGTTTTAAACCGTGCAATGTTAAACCTCAGAAGTTTGAACGTACTGAACATACTAACCGTCCTTTGTTTGTTACTTCATTTGTCCGTCAGGGGCTTTAAAATGTTGATTAAAGCTAACAGGCGACGAACCTGCGCTTTTCCAATAACAAGAATGAGATGCTAGCTAATGCTAGCACCAGTTAACCCTCTGAGCTAACCACTGCTTTTGATAGCAAACAAGATGCAAATAAAGCATAAAGGCGATGATTCTATCTTCTTGTCTTAGCTGTTTTTGTTTACCTTCTTGTTACAGAGCAACAGTTCTTCGAAAAAGTTAAACAGCTTTCCCAATGTCAAGAAGACTTCCTGTCTCACACTCAAGAACATCTTAAACTCAAAGATGAGTTTAACAGACTTGGTGAGAATAATATATTTAAGTTTTATGATCGGACACGGACTGATTCCACTTATGACTCCACAATGTTGACGTTTATTCTTTCTGCTAACTTTCTTTTTTTTTTCCTGAAGGAGAGGAACTCCAAAGTGTTCGCGAGAAGAACCGAGAATATGAATCTGCACAACAGAGGTTGTCATCAGAGCAGGTAGGGAATCCGAAAATCACCGATAACCGCTTTGTGTTAAAGAATGTTTCTAATTTATTTTAGTCTATCGGGAGCTACAGTGGTCATGTCCTCTGGAGCCTGAGCATTTATTATTGCTATCGGTGTAAGGTTCAGAGTAATTACAAACAGTTATAGAACAATCAAGCGTTTTTTAGCAAGAATGTTTGTAAAAACTGTACGTAGGCAGGTGATCAAATCAAACATAACAATAGAAAAAGGTTTAACACAGTTTGACACCCAAGATTTAAATCCTACTTGCGCTTATGCCATAACTTCCACGTTTAATATAAAAGGAGTCCATTCCTTCATTTTCATTAATAACACTGGATTGACCAATCAGATCTCTTAACGTGACCAGCCCCTCCCCTACCGTCCTTTTGCACTCATGCACCTTGTAGAAGAAGTTTCTTGATAATGAAAATATTTGTGTAAAGAGGGAATGTCTGCGTTACTGAACTGCTTTGGATGCTTTAAGTATTATAACACTAAGCACTCTGTTTAAATTCATGCATTTGTTTAGACTGTGCTGTCCAAAGCCAAAGATGAATTGGAGGCAGAAAAGCGAGAACTTGTGCGAACACTGGAAAGGAGATCCTTAGAAGTGGAGAACTTAAATGGTATGAAATGATCATTTTTATATAACTTTATATGTATTGCATCTATATTTGTAAATGTAAAATCTCACCTCTACATAAGAGTCATTTCTTTTGCTCTTCCAGATGACCTGAGGCAACTCAATGATAAGTTGGTGGAAGTGAACTCGTCAAAGATGACCCTGCAGATGAAGTTGGATGATCTCGAAGCAGCTGAAGTCAACATCAAAGTGAGTTGATATTTTCATGTAGATTTAATATCTTAACACCATCTGCGAGAGATAGTTGTTTTCTGTTGTCCGCGGTTATCAGCAGATCGCTGATTGAAGTTGTCATCTATTCTAGTATAAGGAGAAGCGAATGGAACAAGAGAAAGAGCTGCTGAACAGCCAGACAGCTTGGCTTAACGAGGAGCTGAAGGCCAAGAGTGAGGACCTGCTGTCCCTGTCCCGGCAGAAGGGTAACGAGATCCTGGAGCTGAAGTGTTCCCTGGAGAATAAAGAAGATGAGGCAAGTCCCTTTTTTTGTTGTTGTTGTTTTTGTTTTCTTTGGGATGTTGATGTCTGAAGAAGTTTGTCGCGATAGCTCTGACTCAGAGATTACTTGTCTTGGTTTGTTACTTTGATCTCAGTGCTCATTGTGCCTTGAGTGCAGGCAGTTATTTATTTTGACTCGTCATCTGATGCCATTTGTGATTTCTAGATGAAAAAACTCCAAGTTCAAGTGACCAGTCTGAAGACATCAAACGAGAACTTTCAGAAACAAAACGAGGAGATGATCAGCAAACTCAAAGAAGTATGTCTGTTTAAGACAGTAATTCCTTTTTAATCAAACCCTTTGGTGTTATGTAAACGTATAATATAATGAAGGCACTCGGAGTGAAAATGAATGGTTGGATTTGAACTTGTTTTAGGCAAAGGAGCAACACGCCAACATGGAGGAGAAGTTACGAAACGAGCTCAATACCAACATTAAGCTTTGCAATTTATACAAGGTATGTACACGTGCAAAATGAAAGCATGTGCTGTGGTACTCTGTACTTCTGGACCATTATTTCCAAGTTTGCATTAGTAAATTATTACGTTACGTTATGATTGCAGCGCCCGTGATCAACAACTTCTAAATTTGTTACCAGGATTCAAATTCAAAGAGTCAAAGTGTTTATTGTCATGTGTCACAAGAGAAAAGGCATTTCTTTGTCCACCCACAGATGCCGGTTAATTGTTGTTTGTGTGTTCTTGGCTCAATAAAATTGTTATAGGAAACTTGTGGTTTAAAAACATAATCTTTGACTGTTTACGTATCTAATTAAAATGACAGTGCTTAAGCTTTACGTTTGTAAATGAAATGAATGCCTGCATGTATTTGCTCGGCTTCTGTGCCAGTGTTTGTTATACTTCACGGTTTATCCTGGCAGGGAGCAGCTGCAGATTCTGAGGCCAAAAGCAAAGAGCTGAGTCAGGCGGTGGAGGAGCTGCACAAGCTGCTGAAAGATGCCGGTGAAGGTAAAAGGCTCCTCTGTGATCATGTTTTCTATCCTAGAAGGACAGAAGATGTTCAGTTTGTTTGCTCGTGTAGTTGCAGGTTGTTGGGATTTTAGAGTCTTTGTTTTTTCTTCCCTACTTGACAGCCAACAAGGCTCTCGAGGATAAGTTGCAGGAAATGAACGGCGTCACAGACAAAACTGTCGGTGAGTTAAAGGACAGGATTCAGGGCCTTGAGAAGGAGCTGGACAATGCCAATGAACTGCTGTCAAGTTCCAAACTTAGAGGTCAGTTGAGTTGATTTTTATTCCCGTCTTCATTTCATTGACATGCTGATTATTTGTAGGCGATGCAAAATTAATATTCTGGAACTTCAGCCAAGCCTTGCGTGGATTTATTTTATTTATTTATTTTTAACCCTTTAAAGCCGGTGGGAGCAGCACGCTCTGTTTTGCGTAACTACTTTTAAATCCCGGTAGCTCTGCAACCACGTGAGCTAGCGCAATAATTTTTTTTGCATATGAAACCGGAGGAGTTGTACTTACATCTTATGCCATCAGCTTGTCCTCGGTCACAGTTTCCTTCCACATATAGTTTTGCAAAAACTGCATAAAAAGCACTTGCAGCAACAAAAACACAATATTCCAGAAACACGCTTTGCTGATCCGATCAGCTGTTCGTAACACTTCCTACGTTGAAATAGACATCAGCGCGAACTTTTGCATGTCCGCCATGACCTGCCCGAAACTGGAAGTGACGTCATTTTGCGGAAATGTAGTTGTTTTTTTTTTACCATCAGGGCCTCATGAGCCTATACTGGTGTTTTTAAAAGTTATCTTTGACTTTCTGACTTTCTGTGTGGTTTCTGGGATGCTTAGGACTCATATTGCACTGCTGGAAATAGTTTATTTTGATGCATATGCTGTTTTTTTGCAAATGTGCATTATAATATTTATTTTTGTTTTTCCTGCAGTGTATAAAAATTGGTGTATTTCAAAAATAAAACTATGAAGACACTCAAAATAAATTTCCTGTGGTGGGAAACTATTTTGTGCAACTTTTTTGTATTTACAGTTTTGAGGGATAAGCCTCTTAAATTTCTCTAACTAGAAATATATGTTAAAAAAACAAAAACGATTTTCAATTTTTTTTTGTAGTTTATTGCACTTTTTTGCAATTTATGTAATTACTATGCACTTAATGCAGACATATTATTAAAATCTAGGCTGTAATGGTTGTATTGATGTATAGCAACTTGAAATGCTCCCAAAAATGGCTCCACAGCATGTAAACATATAATATAAGCTCTGGCGGACTTGGTTCTATGGTAGGTCTTAAAGGGTTAATGTGATCATTTGAACTTTCTTTGTCTGTCCAGGCCCTGTTGCCTCAACATCCATTCTGACAGAAGAGCAAATGACAACAATGTCTCCAACAGCCGCTGCTATATCCAAGATAAAACCTGGTATGAAGCTGACTGAGGTGCGTACAGCTCAGGTTTAAGACTCAAATTGCTGACAAATTTCATTCCTCTAGAATTGTGTGTCCTGCTTGTTCGGATTTCTTACCGACGTGTGTTGAACTAACAACAAGATGTTTGATTATCATGTTTTCAGTTGTATACAGCATACGTGGAGAGCCAGGAGCAGCTGCAGTTGGAGCGGTTGGAGAACAAGCGAGTCAACAAGTATCTGGATGACATTGTGCAGGAAGTGGAAGCGAAAGCGCCCATCCTGAAAAGGCAGAGCGATGAGCATGAGCGCATGCAGAAATCAGTGGCCAGCCTTTCTGCCAAGCTGGAGCAGGCTGTTAAGGTTTGGAATGGAGACGCGTTGTTTGCGTGATCAAATATATTTTTGCTGCTTTTTAATTGACAAAACGCTCAAGCTTTCCGTTCACGTTTGTTACAGGAGGTTCACCGCCTGCAGAACGAGGCCGACGAGGCCAACAAGCGCTCCTCGGTCCTGGACAGAGACAATCAGAGATTTGAGCTTCAGCTCGCTGACATGGCTCAGCAGGTGGGTTCATACTTTTCTTTGTGGGGATAAACTTTGTTAGTCTGCAAAATAATGGCCGAAATAATCAAATCACTCAAATAAAATCTCTCTACTACCCCTTATCGTTTCTTTTAGGTTCGCGTGCTGCTGATCGAGCTCGAAGAAGCTCGTGGGAACCACGTGATTCACGAGGAGGAGGTGAGCTCAGCTGATGTCAGCAGCACGTCAGAGGTGATCAGCCAACACTTGGTGACTTTCCGTAGCGTGGAGGAGCTTCAGAAGCAGAACCAGCGTCTTCTCGCGGCCCTCAGAGATCTCAGTGAAGCCCAGGAGAAGGAGGAGTTTGAGGCTACCGGCAATAAGTATATTACAATGTTTACTGACTTTTTTTTAATTTATTTATTTAGCCAGAGTTTTGCATCTAACCTAAAATATTATCTCACCTTTTTCCCCCACAATGAACTGTCTCAGGCACGGGGAGCTGGAGCAGAGTTTGGAGAAGGCCCAGGCTGAGCTGGAGTCTCTGAGAGAGCAACGCAGCCAGCAGATAAAGATGACCGAGTCCATTGTGAGGCAGAGGGACATGTACCGAGTCTTACTGGCTCAGGCGACCGGAGTCAACTTCCCACAACAAGGTGAGAACATGAACACTTGCATCTTGAAAACCATAAGCGAATACTGTTTATAGAATTCGAATTCAGTGCAAAGACATGCAGTTAGTGCGGTCGGGTTAACTGGAAACTCTAAATTGCCCGTAGGTGAGAGCGAATCGAGTGTTCGCCCTGTGACAGACCGGCGACCTGTCCAGGGTCTACGCATGGATGAATATTTGATTGTTTATCCACCAGGTACACCATCTGAAGAATTCTCCCTGACGTCTACCCCGCGTCGTTCCCCCGCGGCCACTCCCACCGCAGGAACACCCACCGCTCTTGTTTCCATGGCCACAGAGTCTGCTGAGGCGTTGGAGGCCAAGGCGGCTCTGCGACAGGTGAGCTCAATTTGCCTGAAAATATTTATTTTTCACTATCAGGACCTACTTTTAAAGATTTATGATAGTTTAGCATGAAGCAGTTTTCATGTCTATAAGTCTGCTTCATTACTTAAAGAAGGTTTTCTGTGGAGTGATATTCCATCAGCAGCTCTCCTTTCTTCATTAAAAGCTCGGGACTTTGCATCGTGTTGCTCGTGCTGGCCACCAGATGGCACTGTGCCCACATGAAGACGTTTGTAGGTCTCTGAATCAGACAGCAGTGCAGTGTGTTTATTGGCTTTTAAATGACTGCTTAGATTCTGTCAAACGTTGGATGGCTGTAAATTCCCTCCAACTCAACGAGGAAAAACTGAAGTTCTCATATGTGACAGATTTGTATCCCAGATAGTGAAAGCCCTTGGTCCTCTTTCTGTGTATGTTAAATCCTCTATCTGGTGTCACTTTTGACTCGACTGGATGGGCATGTGAAATCTCTGGTTCGGTCTTGTTTTTATCATTTAAGAAATGTGGCTAAGTTAAGCCCTCTTTTATCTCGCCCTGAACTGGAGATAGCTATACATGCATTTATTTCCTCACTACTGTAACTCTTTGTTTATGTGTCTAAGCAAAGGTTCCCTGGATCGTCTGCAGGTTGTGCAAAACGCTGCAGCCAGGCTGTTGACAAAATCCTCCAAGTATTCTCATGTGACACCGTTGCTGTTTCAGCTACACTGGCTTCCTGTTGAATTTAAAGTACATTTTAAGATCCTGGTCTTGACATTTAGAGCCTTGCATGGACTCGCACCAGCCTACATCTTCGATCTGCTACAGCCCGATGTCCCCAGCAGGTCCCTGAGGTCATCTGATCAGAGCTTACTTGCTATAAAACAGGGTGACGGTGCTTTTGCCACCGTGGCCCTGAGACTGTGGACTCTCTCCCTCATACATTAAGAACTGTGGACTCGGTCATTGTTTTTAAAAAAACAACTCAAAACTCACCTTTTTAAAACTGTTTTTGGTGAAATTTCTGCCTGTTTTATTTTGTCTGTTTTACCCTTTTATTTGTAATCTTATGTGCAGCACTTTGAAAATGTTATTTATTTATTTACTAACACCTCTATCAAAGTAAATAAAATGTCTGGTTTCTTTGCAGTTGCAGGACGTCTTCTCCACCTATAAGAAGGAGCGCGCGGAGAGCGAGAAGGCAATGACCGAACAGAACGAGAAACTCCAGGAACAGCTCTCGGAGCTCCGCTCCCAGAATGCCAAGATATCCACACAGCTAGAGTTTGCTTCCAAAAGGTAATTTTAAAAAAAAATTGTGTGTGGGGGGGGGGAGCACGTGAACTTTTCAGGGGAAATATCCACTGTTAAAGTCAAACATTTAATCACAAGGACATCAGTCAGCAGAAGTGACGTCAGCTTTTTACGCTCTCAGGTATGAGATGCTGCAGGACAATGTTGAGGGCTACAGGAAGGAGATTGCTTCCCTGAGAGAGAAAGGACAGAAGATGGAGGCTGCCACACAAAAGCTTGAACAGACCGTCCACACGTTGAATGAGGATCTTAAAGAATCCAAGGAGAAACTCGCCATGGCTGAGGTTTGCAACTCATCCAGTGTCATATTTGTGCTTCAGATCGCTTTGGAGTTGGACGTGTCCCTGTCCAGGATATACTGAGACACGTACTGTAAACTGAATCTCATCCACCTTTTCAGGGCCGTGCTGAGAACTTGCGTAAGGAGAGAGACATGCTGAAGCTGGTCGAGTCGCGGCTGAATCAGGAGAAAGAGACGATTGTGAGCCAGCAGCAGAGCCAAAACCTGCTGCTGACCAACCTCCAGGCTATTCAGGTTATTTTGTTTCTGTCAGTGTCTGACTGTCACATCTTCACGTAAACAAAACTAACGTTACGTTTTCTGTTCTTTTAGACGACTCTGGAGCGCTCCGAGGTCGACACACGTCAGCGTCTGAACAGCCAGTTAGAGAAACAGGAGCGAGAGATCTCGCAGCTGCAGAAGAGGCTCGAACAAGAAGTGGAGCAGCGCCACCTGCTCAGCAGAAACCAGGAAGTAGGCATCCAATAAAACAGTTTCTATCATCTTTTGTAGGCCAGAGAAGGATGCAGATATAGTGCTAATGATTTTCTTTTTTTCATACGCACAGATTCAGTTAATGGATGCAAAGAGGCAGTTGGAGACACAAGTCGCCTTACACCAAAAAACAAAGGAACAACTTAATGCCGCCGAGTCTGAGCTCAACACCCTCAGGATGCAGCAAGGCAGCATCGAAGGGCGTCACATCCTGAGCTCCCCCTCTACACCGATCGGCAGAGGTCGGCATTAAATGTTTACAGACAGAAGATGTTAAACTAACATTCACAATAAAATCCGGACACGTACAAACCTAAATTCTTTGTATGTTGTCGGGATGTCATGAAATACCACGAGTAGGGCTGTTCGATATGACGATATATATCGGATGACGATATAAAAACGTCTATAGTTTCATTTTACGCTATCGTTTGTTTCGTGGTGTCGCAAAATAAACTGTTTACGGCAATATTTGTTCATGGTTTTGATGGTCACTGTAGTGGCTATATTAATTTATTAAAGTTCTCTCTTTCTCATATTTAATATAACCACACTACGGACGGACAAGAGCCTGTTTTTATGCGTTTTGGTTAGCAACAACGACGGTAACACCATCGCGTGTCCGCTTGTTTATGTTCCACATAAACCTTTCACAATAAAGCTCAAGATCCTGTTGAGACTTTTCAAAATAAACTGAATCACGTGAAAGAGCAGATTATTTACGGATGAGAAGTAAAAAAGACGCCAGGTGCTAAAAAATAAACCTTAGACTCAAACGTTAGAACAGGCTTTTAGGCTTTTATTTATTACAATACTCACAAAGAAAACGGCGTCCGTTACAACTTATGTCTAAAAATGTATCGTTTCATGCTTCGGTTAAAACACTCGACTCCAGCTACATGACGCGCAGCTGGAAACACTTCACGCAAGTCGAGCTGCCCGAGATTCACAGACTTTACAGAAAATGTTACATTTTTGTGATTTATATCGTTATTGGACGATAGATGTTTTATATCGGGAGATGAGATTTTGGTCATATCGCACAGCCCTACCACGAGGCGTGTTTAACGTCGTCATTCTTTCGGATCCTACGTTCTAGTTTGAATGTTTGAGACCCAAGTAAATTGCTCAGATTTCCCAGATGTTTAAACACTGAGTGTTGCACTGGATTCTGTTTATTTGAGATGAGGTCTAGTAAAATGTCTTAAACCGCGCTCCTTTTGAAAATCTGTGGGAATTTAAGCAAGTTCTTCAAACTTAATTGGTATATTTGATTAGTGCACACTTGCGTCCCCCTTTCTCATCACACAACGACTTCCAAAATGCTTTACTCGCTTGCAGGCCTGCCTGGTTCAGATCAAGACCGAGAGGACCTACGAGGCCGCCTGCAGCTTGCTGAAACGCGGGTCGAAGAGCTCGCAGAGAGCCTCCGGGCCACCACGTCCAGCATGGAGCAGTACCAAGCGATGGCTCAGAGCCTCGAGGAATCGCTGGAGAACGAGAAACAGGTTGGGGGCTCGATCGTGAAACAACCTCAGCTCATAAAACACCCAAAAAAATATGAAAGTGGAAAAAATTCAAAGGGTTGTTGCTGTTAATCAAATAAAAAAGTTGTTTTAGTTTGTTGACATTGTAACTTTATATGAAAGTACAGATGATACAGATGTGAGTCAAGAAGCTTCACAGTCTGTTACTGTATGAAAGTTAAAAAGTAGCTACGAGGCAGCTCAATAATATTTATTATTGGTGTATATATACAATGATCAGGGTTGAGATCGTCTCAACAATTGCAAATTTGGCACGTTAAGTTTTAAAAATCCCGTAAATGTTTTGTTTTTCTAAATGTGACGTGTGTGACGACCAGGTGACGGAGCAGGCGCGCTCATCCATCGAAGGCCGTATGAAGGAGGCCGAGGAGCAGCGCTGCAGACTCGAAGAGAAGCTTCTGCAAGCAGAGAAAGAAAAGCAAGACGCAAAGGAGCAGAAGAAGAGTGTCCTGGCTGCTCTGGAGGAACAAGTACGAAACCCTTGTTATAACCAGGCACAAGTGAAAAATGTGTTTACTTGTTTCTGTTACATGAAACATTTTTGTTTTGTTTGTTTGTGTTAGACAAATGACCTGAAGAGAAGTCTTAGCAGTGCCCAGGCAGACCACCAGGCAGCGCTGCAGCAGGTTGCAGTCGCTGAAGCCCAGAAACAGCAGGCTATTCAGGACTGCCAAGATCAGGTAAGCAGTCATAATAAAATATTACATGGAGGGAAATAATCCAAGTGTGGAATATTCTGGTTTGAGGTCACTTAACCCTTTAAAGCCGGTCAGAGCTGCATGCTCCGTTTTGCGTAACTACTTTTAAATCCCGGTAGCTCTGCAACCACGTGAGCTAGCGCAATAATTTTTTTTGCATATGAAACCGGAGGAGTTGTACTTACATCTTATGCCATCAGCTTGTCCTCGGTCACAGTTTCCTTCCACATGTAGCTTTGCAAAAACTGCATAAAAAGCACTTGCAGCAACAAAAACATAATATTCCAGAAACACGCTTTTCCTATCCGATCAGCTGTTCATAACACTTCCTACATCCATCAGCACAAACTATCGCATGTCCACCATGACCTGCCCGAAACCGGAAGTGATGTCATTTTGCGGAAATGTAGTTTTTTACCATCAGGGCCTCATGAGCCTATACTGGTGTTTTTAAAAGTTATCTTTGACTTTATGACTTTCTGTGTGGTTTCTGGGATGCTTAGGACTCATATTGCACTGCTGGAAATAGTTTATTTTGATGCATATGCTGCTTTTTTGCAAATTTGCATTATAATATTTATTTTCGTTTTTCCTGCAGTGTATAAAAATTGGTGTATTTCAAAAATAAAACTATGAAGACACTCAAAATAAATTTCCTGTGGTGGGAAACTATTTTGTGCAACTTTTTTGTATTTACAGTTTTGAGGGATAAGCTTCTTAAATTTCTCCAACTAGAAATATATGTTAAAAAAACAAAATTGATTTTCAATTTTTTTGTAGTTTATTGCACTTTTTTGCAATTTATGTAATTACTATGCACTTAATTCATACATATTATTAAAATTTAGGCTATAATGGTTGTATTGATGTATAGCAACTTGAAATGCTCCCAAAAATGGCTCCACAGCATGTAAAAATATAAGCTCTGGCAGACTTGGTTCTATGGTAGGTCTTAAAGGGTTAATGCAGGTAAAAATCAAAAATATGAAGTAATTTGTGGGGAGAGGGAAAAAATTGAAATATGAATTCAAAGAAAATGTTGAGAAACTCTGATATGCAGAGATTGACTCCAAACCTTCTTTCGCTCTTCAAGGTTAAACTGGCAGCTGAAGCTCAAGATAAATATGAGCGGGAGATGATGCTGCACGCAGCGGACGTGGAAGCCCTGCAGGCAGCTAAAGCCCAGGTCCTGCAGGCTGCAGAGCTCAAACACCAGCTGGGGGAGAGAGAGCAGAGGATCAGTGCTGAGCTACTGGAGGCCAGAGTGTCATGGGAGGAGCAAGAGAAGATCCTCAAGGTTTGTTTTACATTACATAAATAGATTAGATATGTTATGTTAGATATATTATAGGTTTTAATTCGTCTTAACTCGTCTTACAGGAGGAGATGTCCAAGATGGAGAGCCGCTATGAGGAGCTGCAAAGGCAGAACACCCTCCTTCATGAGCAGATCCAGGCCATGAGCAGCAAGATGGCAGATAATTTGCAGCGTGCTGCCAGTGAAAGTTCCCTCAACATATCTTTGACTGAAGAGGGAAAATCCCAGGACCAGCTTCTTGAGATTCTCAGGTAACGGGCTTATCTAGCTTACACTGCAGGCCTCCCACAAATCATGACTGTTCTGGCACAGTCATGATTTCTAAGAACGGTTGATCCGCATTGTTCATCACAGGTTCGTACGTCGGGAGAAGGAGATCTCAGAGTCTCGTTTTGAGGTCGCCCAAGGGGAGACTTTGCGTTACCGTTTGAGGGTGGAGCATTTGGAACGAGAGCTGAAGGAGGTGCAGGACAGTTTGAGCGCTGCTCGAGAGAGGATGCAGGTTTGTTTGTTTACTCGTTGACTCGGTAACTTCTGGTTTGCGGCTGTACCGAGCACGCAGGTCGCCTACGGATTTTCTTTATCTTTCACTTTACTCTGTTTCAGGTGACAGCGAAGACCCTGGCTCAGCACGATGAGCTGATGAAGAAGACTGAAACGATGAGCATCCTATTGGAGACAAACAAGAGTCTGAGAGAAGAGAGGGATAAGATGGAGCAGGAACTGCAGCAAACTCAAGCTAAGGTCAGTCTCACTGATGACTTGAGTCTCACATGTTCTCCAGCAGTGCACTGGAGATTAGTTTCTCCTCATTTGTACACTATATGTTTAAAATGATGTTGACACCACCCATGAGAAGAGTGTTATTTTATTTTCCCTTTGACGATCACTGCATGCTACGTGGATGCAGAGTCTGGAATGTCTTCTGTACATTTCAAATTTTAACATCTACGTATTTTAAGAGTTTTGGTGGTCAAAGGTTATTGTGACCATAAAAATGTCCAAAAAGACCAACACGTCAGCTTAATTTATGATCACTATTCACACCTGTAACTCACAGACAGGGTGAGTTAGTGAATGAGTGCCCACGTATCTGATTTCTTTATAGTCTTACATACACTCACTGTGTTGTCATCTAATGCTGCTCACCCTAACCATCAAAAATGGATGCCTAACCGTGACCTAATTGTAACCCTGACACTAAAACCACATTTTGAGTCTGAAAAATGCCTTCAAACTCGAGGATTTTGTCCCCATAAGGGCTGTTGGTCCCCACAAAGATATGTAAACACAGACACTTCCTTTGGTTGGAAGATATGTAAAAAAAAAAATTTGTGATTGTGGGTTGAGAAATGGGAGACTCCGAAGGGAGATACCTGGTAATGAATACTCTTCCATAGATACCCACTGCATTTCTGAATCACGAATAATCCAGGTAGCCATTGATTTTAATTGAGCTGCCCAATAGTACATTCTGAAGTTAGGCAACTTGAGGCCCCCTTTTTCCTTTTCAGACATTAACACTTTGAGTCTGACCCTTGGTCGTTTATTCTGCCAGATAAATTTAGATGTAATAATTTGAATGCAGACTGAGGGATCAAAATGGGTAGGTGCTGAAATAGGAATAATAGGCGTGGAAGAATATTCATCCTTATACATTCAATCCTCCCCATAAAAGTGAGTGGGAGTAGGTTCCATCTGTCCAAGTCCCGCCTAATCTCCTTGAACAACCGATCATAATTGAGTGCAAGTAGCTGATTGGTTTTAGGAGTAATAATTACCCCCAAGTATCTGAAGCCCTGTTTGGAGTGTCTAAAAGATACAAGATGATCTAGCTGTGTGGGCCTCAGATTTATTTGTATTTATTTTATAACCTGACACTGTACCATAATCTTTAAGGTTGCTCAGAAGGGCCGGGACAGACGTGACCGGATTCTCTAAAAATAGCAGAATATCATCTGCGAAAAGTGACAGCTTATGTTGTGTATTGGTTTCATCTCTAATTCCTTGTACGAGAGTGTTGGATCTGATCAGTTCAGCTAACGGTTCAATACTAAGAGCAATTAAGGACGGCGATAACACTTCACCCTGTCTAGTGCCGTAAAAAAAAAATTCAACCGACACTCGTCAGTCCAGTCGATATATTCGCACATGCGCAGACTTTTTGATGGGCGGAGCAATGTAATCATGCACGGATTTGCGCGTTAACAAGAGGAAGTCCAAACATGGACGAACTAATTTCCCAAAAATTAGGGCTGTCAGCGTTAACGCGGTCATCACGATTAAAAATTATTAACGTGCTCAAAACATCTGGAGCGCAGAGTGAACAAATGCATTGACAGAGACATTTGTTAATCGCATTTGTCTTGATGACGGCGCGTTAACGCTGACGGCAATAAAAAATATATATAAAGTCACCAATTTGGGATTTCTTTGGCTTTAAACCAGATGAAAGAGGTAAACCTGAGGATGTAACCAAAGCGGTGCAGACGTATAGTGCGAGGACTCAAACACGACTAACTTGCATTAACATGTACGTGCTGAGTATGCTAGGCTATCACCAGCTTCTGCAGGAACAAGCGTTTGCTCGCAGATGAAACAGGGTGCTATTATTATGTTTTTTCTGTTGACTGCTTCTATTAGCTCCATCACTATTAGCAAACTTACTGATGGGCAAATAAATAAATAAGTCACTCTTTTAAAAACGATCGCCAGTGGGCTCAGCCTATCGGCGATAGTCGACATATTCGTTCAGTCGCCCAACCCTAACAGACACACAGATAGGGGTGGGTTTTTATAATCGATTTATCGATTAAAATCGATTCTGGCTTGGATAACGTAAAATCGATTCATTAAAATCCTGAATCGATTTTTTAATATAAATTTATTTTGCCCGAAATGCCAGAATCTCAGGTGAAATCTCACAAAATTTCAACAACCACCAAACAGCTAAGACAGTAAATGAGAGCAGGAACATGGATTCTGCACAAAGACTTAAACACACAGCCCAACCGCGGATCAGAATCAGTTAGATGTTGCCTTTCTCACAGTCGGGGCTGAAAGCCGACAGCGCGCTGATTCTGATCTGTCGGCGGTCCGCGCTTTGTGTTCACGCCCTTTATGCGCTGATTCTAAAGCTGTTAGTTTGATGTCTCTCCAAACAATATTGACCGAACCAGCAGCAAAAGAAGATCCAAACTAGGCTTCACATAAACAACGTCATGAATTCACTCTGACTTTTATTGTTTTGCTTCGACCACGATGCCCAGCTCTCTCTCGCATGCTCGCTCTCTTGTGCGCTCTCTCTCCCTCTCTGTACTGTTTTCTGCATTATTCGCTTGCTTGTTACGCACAAGTCTACCGTTGTTTACAGTGCTCGTTTTATATACTTCCGAAAATAAAACCTAATTTCTGCCGTTCAATGCTGAACAAATTTAAACTTTTTAAAATTATGCAAAATGCAAAACGCTCAGCCTTGTCTCTAATAAAACCGCTGTAACTTCAGAGGTAATGTTCATGTGTTGATTAATGGTTTTCTTTCGTTTTTGATCTACTGCAGAAAATTTTTATAAAATCCCAGAACAGGAAAATCACCTTCATGTTTTTCTGTGTTTTATCTTCAGCTACTTTGACACAAAGGCCTCTGCTGTGATGCTCACACCTTTGATAAAGTCTTGCGAGTGTCAGCTTCCTTTTTATAGATACAAAAATATGTAAATGTACTAATCTGAATTATAATATTTCTGACTGTCAAAATTTCCCAGATTCAAATCAAAGTGAATCAAATTGAATTAAATCGAATCGAATCGAATTAAATCGAATCGTGGATCGAATCGATTCGGGACCCTGTGAATCGGAATTGAATCGATTCTAGAAATCAGTGACGATACCCAGCCCTACACACAGAGTCTAGACAGACAAACTGCGGACTTGACAACTCGGTGGAGGAAATCAGCAGCAAAGCAGCAGTTATGTTTGAAATCGTATCTCTTGTGTGTTCAGGTGCAAAAGCTGGAGTCGGACATCTTGCCTCTGCAGCAGGCCAACTCTGAGCTGAGTGAGAAAAGCGGCATGCTGCAGGCAGAGAAGAAGCTGCTGGAGGAGGAAATCAAACGCTGGAAGGCTCGTACTCAGGTCAGCGCAAAGACCCAAATATAAACAACTAAAAGATTTTATTTTTCACATGAAGGGGAAAAATTACGTTTGTCATGAGACAGACTTGACTTCTAGGTTGTGAGATGAATGACTCGTTTTCCTTCTGTCGCTCTAGCATTTGGTGAGTCAGCAGAAAGATTCGGATCCAGAAGAGTACAAGCGTCTGCATTCTGAGAAGGAGGCACATCTCAAACGTATCCAGCAGCTGAATGAGGAAAACAACAGACTTAAATCAGAGGTGGTCAGGTGAGGAACTACATACAGGTGCTGAACTGGGCTCTCCTGGTTCTTTCTTCCTCTGTCTTCATTCATTTTTGTTTTCTCTTCTTTTCTCTCTATAGGACAAATAATCTCACAGCTTCCCTGCAGAACCAAATACAAAGCTTGCGTGACAGTATGAGTAAGATCACCGAAGACAAGAACGGGCTGCAGAAGGAGATCGAGACCAAAAACCATGAACTCCAGGAGAAGATGCGAACCATCGCACAGATCAAGAAGATCGGACGGCGTTACAGGACGCAGTACGATGAGCTTAAGGTGGCGCACGACAAGGTACTTGTTACCATTACAGCTTAAACTTCAATCCAAAGCCTGAAGTGAAAGTGGGTGGTTGTAAAATATGTTTTAATTGATCATCTGGTGATAAATTTATCAGTAGTGCAGTTGTGCTTCCTTGAGGTTAAAATTTAACTCCATATGTTCTCCAGCTTGTAGCTGAGGCCGCGGCAGGCCCGTCCCAAGAGGAGGAGGCTCGTCAGGCCTCGGTTCAGGAGCTGCAGAGCCTCAGAGATTCTCTGAGTCAAGCTGAAGCTCGGAGTGCAGACCTAGAAGGACAGCTGGAGAACATGAACAAGGTTTGAAAACTTGCTGAATCCCCCCCGTTTTATATGTGCTGATAAACCTCTATGCTAAAAGTTCTTGGGAGGGAGGGGAAAAAACAAGTGTTGAGACAATTCTGCACGCTTACCTTAGGTTGTCACGGAGCGCGAGACCGATGCACGTAACGCCCAGGAACAATCATCTCGGCTGCAGACAGAGCTGACCAGGCTGCGGCAGGAGCTGCAGGATAAAGCTTCTCAGGAGGACGCGCTCCGACAGCAGATGGCTGAGAAGGAGGAGAAGACCAGGAAAGCCATCGTTTGTGCCAAGCAGAAGATCAACCAGCTCGTGGGTGAGGGGACTACCATAAACTCCTGATGTTTACCAGTTACTTGCTCTTCCTCACATCGCTTGGCTCTGCGTTAACGAGCATCGCTTCTCACTTCCAATCTGTGACGTTTGCGATTTATGATCAGGCGCTAAAGACCAGTTGCAGAAGGAAAACGAGGAGCTGAAACAGCAGCGTGAGGAGCTGGAGGTGCGAGTGAGCGCTCTGAAGTCTCAATACGAGGGCCGTCTGAGTCGGCAGGAGCGAGAACTCCGAGAGCTGCGAGGTCAACAGGAGAGACAAGAGCAGCGAGACGAGCCAGCTGAGGCAGGTCCCAGCAAGGTGAGGATGTTGTTTACTTTATAGTCTACTTACACTGGTTTGCTGTAATATGAATATTTTAATGTTTTAGGTATGTGTCACACAACTACAACACGATTATCTGCAAGCGTTGCTAAAATCGTGTCTTTATTTTATCCGTGTTCTCTATTTTGATGGCTTAACTATGTTGGATTGGAAAAGTACGGCGAGTTTAGAGACCGTTCGGCGTCTTGATTCTGAGCATTTTCTTTCTTTCGGTGCTTTTAGACCCAAGAGCCGCAGAGGAGCACAGAGCAGAGGCAGATCAGCCTGAAGACCACTCCAGCTGCAGACAGGGGCAGGTAGGTGCACTATTTAAGCGTGGAGGAGTATTTAACTCTTTAAAGCCGGTCGGAGCAGCACGCTCTGTTTTGCACTATTTTTAAATCCCGGTAGCTCTGCAACCACGTGAGCTAGCGCAATAATTTTTTCTGCATATGAAACCGGAGGAGTTGTACTTACATCTTATGCCATCAGCTTGTCCTCGGTCACAGTTTCCTTCCACATATAGCTTTGCAAAAACTGCATAAAAAGCACTTGCAGCAACAAAAACATAATATTCCAGAAACACGCTTTGCTGATCCGATCAGCTGTTTGTAACACTTCCTACATTGGAATAGACGTCAGCGCGAACTTTTGCATGTCCTCCATGACCTGCCCGAAACCGGAAGTGACGTCATTTTTGCGGAAATGTAGTTTTTTTTTTTTACCATCAGGGCCTCATGAGCCTATACTGGCGTTTTTAAAAGTTATCTTTGACTTTATGACTTTCTGTGTGGTTTCTGGGATGCTTAGGACTCATATTGCACTGCTGGAAATAGTTTATTTTGATGCATATGCTGCTTTTTTGCAAATTTGCATTATAATATTTATTTTCGTTTTTCCTGCAGTGTATAAAAATTGGTGTATTTCAAAAATAAAACTATGAAGACACTCAAAATAAATTTCCTGTGGTGGGAAACTATTTTGTGCAACTTTTTTGTATTTACAGTTTTGAGGGATAAGCCTCTTAAATTTCTCTAACTAGAAATATATGTTAAAAAAACAAAAACGATTTTCAATTTTTTTGTAGTTTATTGCACTTTTTTGCAATTTATGTAATTACTATACACTTAATGCAGACATATTATTAAAATCTGGGCTATAATGGTTGTATTGATGTATAGCAACTTGAAATGCTCCCAAAAATGGCTCCACAGCATGTAAACATATAATATAAGCTCTGGCGGACTTGGTTCTATGGTAGGTCTTAAAGGGTTAAAAAGTCTGACTCAGTATGCATCAATGCATTTCGTGACTTTTGTATTTGTCTTAATGCTGACTTTATTCGTTTGACTGGTGGCTGCTCCACACTTGCACTTTTCTTAGTTTTTGCTGTTCGGCTTTCGTTTGGTCGTGCCGCTGACGTCTGCAATCTCAAAATTAAATGGCAGTGTAGGTGCCACGTCTCGAATTTGGAGGAGAGAGTATCATTTTCTTAGTGGATCTTTGAGGTCCAGAGAACAACGACTCATCCTAATTCTTGTCTCCGTCAGTGCCAGCACCTCCGAGCCTCCAACCGCCAACATTAAGCCTACACCTGTAGTTGCTACAGCCAGTAAACAGCCCGTCAACCCAGGGAACAAACCCACTCCGAGAGCAAGCATCAGGCCCATGATCACCCCAGCTCCTGTGCCCACTCCTACGCCCACTGCTACGGTCATGCCCACCACCCAGGTGGAGACGCAGGAAGGTAGGTTTAACGGCAAAGCTTTAGCTGAGCTGTTAGCGAGTCGCATGAGTAGGAAACTAACCGCAGGTTTGGTTTTTTTTAGTCATGGTAAAACCTGCAGTATTTGTAATTTTTATTCTTGGACAGTGATGCAGCCGGCTGAAGGTCCACCAGTGGAGCATGTGACCGTGTACGGCAGTGCGAGCGGCTCGGTGCGCTCCGCCAGCCCCAACGTCCAGACGACCTTAGCTAGCCCCATGCTTACTGTGCAGCAGACCCAGACACAGGCCACCGCATTCGTTCAACCAACGCAGCAGCAGAGCATGACCCATACAGAGCCAGCCAATCAGGAGCCACCGCCTGTGGCGATCGAGGCCACGCCTAGCTCGCAGGTGGAGCGGCCGTCGACGTCGTCCTCTGTGTTTGGAACCGGTGAGAGATTGTTTTTGACAGCCGAGGCGATATTTTGTTTTAGACGACGAGACTCACGCGTGGAGGTTTTTTCTTAATAGCCACACTTTCTCTGCAGTGTCAGCAACACCGGGAACATCAGCAATGTCCAAGCGTCCTCGGGAAGAGGAGGAGACCGCCAGCGTGGTCGCTGACACTGAAGCCACTCAGGAGGACACCTCGCGGGCTCCCATATCAAAGAAGCTGCGCATTATCCAGAGAGTGGGTCCAGAGGTGAGGCTGGACTGATGCACATAAACCTCCATGGTTTTGTTTGTTTGTTTGTTTTAAATTTGAGCGAATATTGATGCTCCGGTTCTGATTGTAGGAAGAGGTGCTGGCCGAGGATAGCGCTGAGGCCGAGGGAGTGGTGCCGACAGACAGTCTCGACGGAGAAGGAAGCCAGGTTGGCCAAACATTTTTAGTTTTGCACATCAGCTAATAATTATTATTATTTTAGTCTTTGCAGTGATTAAAAGTAAATAAATAGCAGTAATAATTGTAGCAGTACCATACAGTAGTCTTGTGATAATGTTGTCACATTCATGCAGGGATTGTGTGCTGATATCTAGTTTGCGTGATGTTTCGCGTTGTCAATGGCGGCCATTTTTCCGCCCCGCAGACGGAGGCGTTTTCCACGCTGGAGGATGGAGATGACGGCACAGCCTCTCAGTCCCTTACAATGGAGCAAGAGGTTACCCTGAGCCAAAACGAGAGCACACAACAACTGCAGCAGGAAGTGATCGTCATCGTAACGGACACAGAGAGTGACGAAGAACAAGAAGAGGAGGAAGACGAAGACGAAGAGCAGGTACGGCAGTTTTGTTCCATTTTTTTAAAGACGACGTGTAAAACGGTGAAAATTTGTCTTATAACTTTTCCGTTTTCCAGGACTACGATGACGAGGATGAAGAAGATGAAGACGAGGAGGAGGATGATGACGAGGAGGATGATGATGACGGAGAGATGGGAGAGGAAGGAGACGACAGCAACGAGGGCAGCGGAGATTGCAACGAGCCCTACGAAGGAGACGACACAGAGGTATGAGTAGCTGCAGCTCCAGCTGTGACCTCTGTGACCTCTGCCGCCCACACGCCGTGTTAACCCTTCCCGCTCGCTGCCTTTCCCGCTCACACACTCAGTTTTTCCACACGCTCTCGTTTCGGAACGTCCTGTCTGCGCGCCTGTGTTGACTTTAGCTGTTTACGTTTTTACTCGAGTCTTCGCTGCACATATTCAGTAGGATGAGTCAGTGTCTGCAAAGGAAGAGCTAACGAGCTTTTTACTTGTAATCTTTGTGTGAGGTTTGGCCTGAAGTGTGGATTTGTAGTTTTGTGTGAGGTTTTGGAATATAATGTGTTATATTCAAAGGCCGGTATCTGAACAAAGTAATAGAAACTATTCTCTGTGTACACGATAGAAAATGTTAAATAGCAGATTAAACTATAAAATGTGTAAACAAAAACAGCTTAGTATTAGGAAATAAACACATACACCCAGTTACTGTTCCTCCATTTAGAAAGACGGATGCATCAGAGTGAACATTCAACACCGACGTCGGGTTTGAATACATTTTAAATTAAAATGCTTTGCATAAAACCCTGTTTACTGTTTCCCTCCCAGGCTTCTACACTAATGTTCTTGACAGCGTTTAAATGCATTCTTAGCGTTTACATGTGGATGGAGATATTTTTCAAATCTGCAGTTTTCAGGAATAGCCTCCGTCCACACATACACGGGTAAGTTTAGTGACGGCAGCGGGGAAAAGCTGTTTCTGTAACTGCATCTTGGCGCTAAACCAGCGGTCTCCAACCTTTTTTGCGCCACGGACCGGTTTATGCCCGACAATATTTTCATGGACCGGCCTTTAAGGTGTCGCGGATAAATACAACAAAATAAAACTAGTACCGGTACCGAAAAAAAGAAGATTTATTCATAACACACGTGAAAAGACCCAGGAAAACGATAACAAAATAACGCTAAGAACAACCGATAAAAACTCTGAAAACTATACATTTCACACCTGAGCCTCAACTCTCGCGGCCCAGTACCAAACGACTCACAGACCGGTACCGGTCCGAGGCCCGGGGGTTGGGGACCGCTGCGCTAGACATCTCCGTCCTGAGAGAAAAGCAGCTGAAATTAACTTAAATTCATTACATTTTTGGTACCAGTACTGGTTTTATTTTGTTGTATTTATCCGCGACACCTTAAAGGCCGGTCCGTGAAAATATTGTCGGGCACAAACCGGTCCGTGGCGCAAAAAAGGTTGGAGACCGCTGCCGTAGAGGACGAGACCATTCTTAAGAATCGATGAAGCCATCTGTAGTACCTGTTTAGAGCACAGGGAGGCTAAGCAGGGCTGTTAGACCACTGGACCGTCTCACTATCTGATTCAGAGTTTTTCTCTGTGACGGAGGCCAAACTGTTTTTTTAACCTCTCGGTTTCTCTCGCAGTTGTTTTAGTTTCCAACGAGGAGAAAGTGAATCATAATCTGCATGTGATGCTCTGCCAGTATATCCTGGCACTGCTCCGTTTTATATGACCTTTCTCTTTCGGTGTTTCCTCTCACTCATCAAAGTTATGTTACTCGTTGGTCTTACCTTCGTTTGCCAAATTTAGCCTTTTGAGTGCTTTTGAATTTCTTCTTTGACTCGTTTCCTTTTATTTCCCCTCGTTTCTCAGGGAGCTGACATAACGGAGCCGGGCACTGAGACGGAGGAGAGTCTGGGGGCGTCCGACTCCACCCAAAGGCCGGCGGATTCCCAGACACCCAGCTGTAAGCTCCAGGAAACCCTGTCGAATACGTAGCTGTGCCTCAGACTCTGCATGCGCTCACAAACCGTCCCGCCATCCAATTAGTTATCCACAGTCTGCGATGACTGAGAAAGATGTCGTGTTGTGTTTTCTGTCTGAAAGCGAGCGTAACAAAGGTCACTAAGAAGATTTGCTTTACGGGGAAAATAAGCAAATTAACCCGACTCACTTATGTTTTAGGTAAAAGGAGGTTTAAATGTAAAGTAACTGGGATATTGATTATAAAGGGAGTTACTTTGTTTACATTTTTGGCGTTTTTAAAGTAATTTATCTAAAATCTTATTTTCTCTTGTTCATTTGAACCTTTGAATTCTGTTTTAGTTGAGAGCAGCACAATGGAGGCTTTCTCTGCAGAGCAACCCACAAGCTCTGGTACACGCATGCCCCAGTCGCCACGGAGACCAGTGCATCAGCTGCCTTCACAGCGTATCCCAGTGCGCCGCCAGTCAGTGGGCAGACTTGCTCCCGGTGTGCCGGGCAGCGCTGTGAGTCACATCGAAAGGCTGAGAATTTACATCACGATGTTCGTACGAACCTCTGTGTGAAACCTTGACCCCCTTTTCTTCCCTCTTCCAATCTGCAGCAGCACTTTTTCGATGAGGATGACAGGATGGTTCCCAGCGCTCCCACTCTGGTGGTGCCTCACCGCTCTGATGGTTTCGATCAGGCCATCCAGTAAGTGTCACACACGTCGGGCCGCAAGGTTTTAAGGAACTACACGTTTATACAAACAGTAAATCTCCTGGTTTCATTGTGACCTGTAGTTTGTGCAGTTCCACTGAAAACTTGTCAGTGGAAAAATAAATATTTTGCAAATGTAAATTAGGCCGGTTGTATAAGTGCACACCGTTACACTAATACTCTGTTGATGCACCTTTTGATTTGTTCAGTTTTCTTGGGTAGCAGCTGGCATGATACATCTTAGTGTAGTTTTCCCACTCTTTGTTGCAAAGCACTCAGATTCTGTCAGATTATGAGGACATCTCTGCACCTCCGTCTTCAGCTCACACTGGTGACGTGGCTCCGTCTGGCTCAGTCCAAAACTTCAGTTTTCTGTTGTTTTTAAATGTATCCTCGGGGTCGTGTTAAAAGGGGAAATTCTTCTCCATCTTCAGCCTTCTGGTTTTCCGTTGGTGAACAAACAAAGTGTTTTTGTGCAAAACGAACTGTTGGACTTGCAGACAGAAAATTAACCTTGGTCTGGACAAATTTATCAACCGTCGACGATTGGGCTGTTGGATATAACGATATATATCAGATAGAGGTGGGAATCACCATACATCCCACGATACGATATTATCACAATACTTAACACGCGATACGATATTATTGCAATTTTTAAAAATATTTTGCGATATTCAGATTCTGTACATAAAGGTAAACTTTATCAATATTCATTTTCTCTAATATCAAAGTCTCACACTCAGTCTTTCTCTCATTTCAGTTTTATTGTTGACAAACTGAACGGTTTGTATTACAGTCTAGTCCAACTTAACTGAATCAACCATCTGGTACAATTATAGCTATTCTGAACTATGCAGTTTATGAAAACTATGCAGCCCCTTCAGCAACTGAAGAATTTGAAAGTAAATTAAAACAAAATATAATTTTACATTAAATAAAAAAGTTTTAAACTTAATTCAAATAAAACATGTCTTAAATTAAAATAAGTAAACTGTCATGTTTATTGCTGCCAAAAACAGGTTAAACACATTTGGACAGTGAAGGAATGTCAGGATTCTTGCTCAGAAAAAGGATCAACATGCTCTGAAGTCAGAGCACAAAAACCTTTTTGTAACAAAATATCGATTTCTGCTGTCCCTGTATCCATACATTATTAGCAAACAAAATATCACCATGCTACACAGTATCCATTTTTCCCCCCACCCCTACTATCAGATGACGATATGAAAACATCTGTCGTTTCATTTTACGCTGTCGTTTGTTTCGTGGTGTCCCAAAATAAACTGTTTACGTCAATCATTTTTCATCGTTTTGATGATCACTGTAGAATTTCTGAAAGTTCTCTGATATTTAATATAACCACACAACGGACGGACAAGCAACTGTTTTTATGCGTTGTCGTTGGCAACAACGATGGTAAAACCATCGCGTGGCTCCGCCGTCCATTTGATTGTCTTTAACATAAACCTTTCACAATAAAGCTGAAGATCCTGCTGAGATCTTTCAAAATAAACTGAATTACGTGAAATATGATGCAGTGTTTACAGATGAGAAGCTAAAAAAGAGCCGTCGGTGCTTAAAATAAAGCTTAGAACAGGCTTTTCCCCGCAGCCGTGTAATAAATGCTCACGAAGAAAACTGCAGCTGTTTAAACGTATGTAACACTCGACTCCAGCTACACGACGCGCAGCTGAAAACACTTCACGCAAGTTGAGCTGCCCGAGATTCACAAAATTTACAGAAAATATAAAATGTTTGATTTGTTAAGGGTTCAAATATTAAGGAGGGAAACAGGAGGAATTCCAATAACCACACTGATCCGGCCGGGTGAAGTCAAACGATGATTTTAATGACACGCGTGGAGACGTCACTGTACGCAGACAGCATTGATCTCTAACAATACACAAGCAGATGTTTTATACCATTAGGGCTTAAATTTAATGACGCCCCTTCAACATCAAACAGATACAATGGATACATATGTTTCAAAACCACAAATGTTTCAAAAGAGCATCTTCTTCGCCTCCACGCCAGGTGTCTTCCTGTCCATCGTCTGACTCTCGCTTCTCCTCAAATCATGCTCTGCAACAAACTAGCAACTCTGCACGCACAAAAATGCAGTGACAGCAAATATCTGAACTCTCACCTAGAACATAGCCTAGCTACTGTGTGTGTGTGTGTGTGTGTGTGTGTGTGTGTGTGTGTGTGTGTCCTGACATCAATTGACACTCTGTGTCACCTCTCACCCACTAACGCTCACAGTCAGAGGTCACTCTCAAATGTGTTAGCAGTTGTTAGCAGTTTACTAAAACTATATATATAATATATTGAACAAATGCTGTAAACGAATGTCCCTACTAAGCTTAATAAAAAGGATATAAATGAATAAAAGATAACAATAAATAACCTGGTTATTCAAATAGCATCCTCCCAACAGCTCCTCAAAGTAACTTTCACAAGCACGCTCTGCAAAAGCCTGCACTTCCTGTCTACTGTGGCACAGAGTGTACTCAGAGTTAGGCCTTTCTTTTATAATGCAACAGAATCTGCATATAAACATTTAAGATTATAGATTCAACTCAACAGTTTAAAGTGGTTATAACTGCACCTGTAATAAATTGGGTGCCAATATGTTTAAACAGCTGAATACAATATCAATATTAATTATTAATGCAAAGGTAATGATGATGATTATGAGCCATAGCAGTGAAATAATTTCCCTGATCTCCACAGATTATATGTCCTTGTTGTGACGATAAATGTCTGATATCAGGAGATGAGATTTTGGTCATATCGCACAGCCCTAATCAACGATAGGCTGAGCCGTTCACCGGTCGTTTTTACAAGAGCGATTTATTTATTTATTTATTTGCCCATGAGTAAGTTTGCTAATAAGGTTGAAGCATTGTGCCCAAATGCTGCGACTCACTTACTCAAACTCATAACAGAAGGAAAGAAAGGCAGTGGTCTATGTTCAGGAAAAACAAAACATTTAATTTAAATAAAAAACACAGAGATGGGGAGGGAAACGAAGAGAAACTGGCTTCTTTTTCCATTATAACTGCGTTTATCTGCCTTACACACTCAACCAAACAACAAATACCAAATTAAACAAAAAGTTAAAAATCAAAATGTTTCTTCAGGCGAACAGAAATTAAAAAAAACAAACAAAAAACAACGTTAAGTCTTTTGTGCAGTTTGGTGCATTTCAAATAAGTGAATAAATAATTTATATATATAAATTATTTAATAATTAATTATTAATAATAAATTATTATTAATAATTAATTATTAATAATAATTTATTATTAAATAATTATTAATAATAATAATTAATAATTATTAATAATAATAATAATTAATTATTATTATTAATAATAATTATTTAATAATAATATAATTATATTATATTATATTATATTAATACTGAAACAAACAAGAAAAGAAATTGTTCTAAGCACACAAATCAGTCTGTGCATGATTATGTTGCTCCGCCCCTCAAAAAAGTCAGCTGTGTGAATTTATCACCTATCGTGATTTAATGGACGGATGAATGTTGGTTGGAAAAATTGTACATATAACTTGACCTGGTGTCATCAGACAGAAACATTGTTTTCTACACTATCAGTCAAAGGTTTGGACCTTCTCATTGAATGTTTTTTCTCTATTTTCAGGAATATTTACATCATAGATTCTCTCTGAAGGCATCAAAACTATGAAGGAACACGCGTGCAATTATGTAGCCAACACAAACAAAAAAAACAAACACGTTTTAAAATTTCGATTCTTTGAAATCGCCGCTCTTTGCTGTGATTGCTGCTTTGCACACTTGGTGTTCTCTCGATGAGCTTCGTGAGGTCGTGGTTGTCCAGCTCCTGGAACATTTATAATAATCTGAGGAGTTGTTAACTTGTGATCCGATGCTCGGATAAATTCATAAATTCATCTTGTTCTTCCTTTTCTGGGCCGGTCCTCGTGTGAGCCAGTTCCCTCGTAGCGCTTGATGGTTTCTGCGACTGCACTTGGGGAGTTTTCGCAATTTCAAACTGACTGACCTTCAGTAATGATGGACTGTGGCCTCTCTTTACTGAGCTCATTGGCTCTTGCCATAATATGAATCCTAACAGCTGTCAGCTGTGTACCAACCTGACGTCTGCACAACACCTGATGGTCCCATTAAGTAGGCAAGAAAGTCCACAAATAACCCTGACGAGGCACGTCTGTGAAGTGAAACCATTTCAGACGACTGCATCATGAAGCTCATTGAAGAAGGGTTTTAATATATGTGATTCTTGGGTTTGTATCTACAGCGTGGAAAGAAGTAAAAATACAGAAAAATGATTAAATGGGAAGGTGTGTCCAGACTTTTGACTGTGTGTGTTTTTAATGTTTTAATCTGCAAAGAACTACTGTGTTGTGTGCTACATTATCCTGTAGCATGCATTACTGTAGTACAGCATGTGTACATGCAGTCATGTAGAGCTGTCTGACTGCATCTCTTCAAACTGAGACTTGAGCTCGTATAAACCAGCCTTTATTCATTCAAACTTGATCATTTGCTTCTAAAATGAAATCTTAACTGGTCCGTTTTGGTCGCTCCAGTCGCCTAATTCACGTTCGTGTCTCTTTCGTTTCTCAGCTCGCCACAGGTAGCTGGCGTGCCGCGCTTCAGGTTTGGCCCTTCAGAGGACGTGTCGCAGACCAGCTCTTCCTCACACTCTGATCTGGGTCAGCTCGCGTCACAAGGAGGTAATCTACCAAATGTTTGATGAATGTTAACCCCAAAGAACCATCAGCGTGCACCACAGTCTCTTTAACTGCAAACTAATTCTTCTCTTCAGGTCTTGGGATGTATGACAGTCCCCTGTTTTTAGCCACTCACGAGGAGGAGGCTGGTGGACGCAGCGTTCCCACCACTCCGCTGCAAGTTGCTGCTCCAGGTATTTGTCTCTGTCAGTGTGATGTGAAGGGATGTGTCCGTTAAAGCATGTCACACTGCCTTTTCCCGAGCTTCCTCAAAACTATCTTCTCTAGGATAAGTGTGATGAAATTTGGGTTTTGGGAGCACTACGAGTTTGTGGAAAGTTGACATTTGTTTTCCTCGTTCTATCTTCCAGTAACTGTTTTCTCAGAAGTGGCTCAGTCCGACACAGAGCACGCCTCTCAGTCTGTTCCCATGGTGAGCACATCAACACCAGGAGCTGCCGGTGCAGGGGAGGAGAGAGACGACGTCTTCCTGGAGCCAGACACTGATAGGTGAGCCTCGCCCTGTCAGCAGCTTGTCACTCCTCGAACTTCTGCCTCTTTGAAACCTTTCGTTCCACTCGGTTTCAATAACTTCACCAAAATGAGAGGTTACGAAGGTCACAGGTGCATTTTGCTTGATTCAGGCCCGGTGCCGAAGTGTCGGTGGACCCCGTGGTGTCTCAGGGCGATATGGAGGAGTCGAGCCAAGCGTCCGACAAGAGCAGCCTCCCCTCCACCAGCCAGGAGCCTTCCTCCAGCTCTGCAGGTACTCTACAGCCTCGCGACTGTGCCATTCCCCAACTGTTTGGTCTTTCTGTTGCATATTCAGTAGGTTACGTTTGTTTTTGTTTTTAGATACAAGCAGCGCTCCACCAAAACAGTCTCGGCCCGGGCCCAGCAGACAGCTCCAACGATGGCCGGACAGCCGCGGCGGCCGCATGAAGAGAGGAGGTAACGCGTTTGAAAGCTCGCGGTAACAGCGATGTAACACCAACGTTATAATGGGCACAAGACTGAGCAATGTTTTTATTACTGCTTTAAATGGCCACTCATGAAGGACTTCAGACATTTCATTCAGGTTTTTATTCATGAAAAGCACAACAGGAAACACGGTACATTCATTGTGGTTATTATTACACATTTTACAGTCACTCTGACCATTTTTGTTTGTTATTAATTTCTTTACATCGGTGCAGCAAGCCCGTCTAAAAACATGCTTCCATCTCCACAGGTCAAGCTTTTCCTTCATGGAAACAGGGGAGAAGATTCGCCCGATGAAGGAAAAATCAAAGTGAAGAGCTCATCGTTCCTTCAGGAAAGCTCAGACGTGATCATGTTCTGTTATGAAGCGTGTTGGGCTTTGATTTAGTTTCATTTTGTTAATGCGATTAGATACTTTCTTTAACTGTGTCCATCCTGATGTGTTTTATGATGATTATAATAAACTTACAAAGCGAAAACATTTGTTGTTTTACTGCGAACATCTGATGAAGTTGTTGGACTGCGGTGATGATCCGGCCGTAGGAGGAGCGATGACGGGACGTTCACCGTCCAACCTCACGTTGTAGGATTTTGCTGCAGAAGTAGAATAAACAGCAAGTTCATTAGACAATTACATTAATAGCTGATACTTACAAAACTATTTTTCCTTCATGCAGCTCTATATTCAGGTAGACTGGCATGAACGTGTTTATCGACACGGTCGCTGTTACAGTTTGTAGTGGACAGCTCGTCCACGGACACCCGCCTGTTTTTCTTATGCATCATCATTGAAATGGAAATCTTGACTGTGGGAACTCTGCAGTAAATCTGAGCTGCAGGTGAACACCCTAACACACACACACACACGTGGTCCTTGTTAACGACATGCCGACGGACACGTGAAGGACATTTTGTGCGTCTGAAGTTGAGCAACAAAGACGTGCGTAAACACCACTGCTGCTTTAAACGCTGCCAAACCGCGTGCTTTTATTCCAGCTCTGTAAACAGGCCAGTGTGTGACTTACGTCCTGAGAAGACAAAGTATCTGTAGCCCTCTGGCTCGGCGGTTGTGGGCACAGACACGGCGGCTGTGACGGCGGGCGGGAAGCCTCCCCAGGATGTCCTAATGTTGATGACCGGTCCTAAAACGGAGGCTGGAAACGAAACGATCAGGTTAAAAATTGTGCCATGAAGCCAAACCGTACTGGCGTTGTCCTTACCAGTGCAGTGTTTTTGTTTTGTGAACAAACTCTTAACCCTTGTTCATCCCATAAACCATACAAAGGGTGTTTGTTTCCATTTTCCAGTTATTTGCTCCTCTCCACCGCGCTATGACTCGCTTTTCGGTGCAGTGTGTGCGCTGCAGCTCGTGCGCACGTTTAAGCCAAAGTCTAACCAAGCGTGGAGCTATACGTCTGTAAACACGCTTAACAATAGTGAGGATTGTCCGGGGTTCTCTTCACTAAGTTCATGCACAACTATTGTAAAACTTGGAGTACAAACATAAAGAGAGTTATTAAGTTGTGTTCTTTATGAGTTATAAAGAAAGGAAAAATGTTACAATTCAGTGAATGGAAATTTTATTCATACTTGTTGGATTCTACATTAACTTTTTAAAAGTGGAGGCAAAGTTATCGAACCACAAAAACACAATGATATAATGTGGTGTAAATATATTAGAAATATGTCGTTGTAACGGCGGATATGTAAAGCTAGCTCATATACACGTAATAAAACTTTTATTTTGGTAACTTCCTGTGTGACCGGAAGTGAATGATGTAACGGTAAACAACTTGATGTACAAAAAAGACGGAAGAAAACTAAACTATTGCTAACGGAGAAAAGGGAGAGAAAAACATGGTTAAAATGTACAAAAACGAATGGTTCTAGCTACAGTCGACAGGGGAACGAGGTTTGTAATGTACATGATTTAAGTTGAGCAATCTGAAACGCATAATATGTGTTATATAGTTTAATAGAAAACGGTTAGACCAGCGTAATGAGCGGTTGAAATGGTGTTACATGAATAACATGGTAATTGTTTTATTTGTTTGTCTAGCTCTTACGTTGGTTCGTTGTCTGATATGGAACGCCAGGACTGCCATAATGAATTAATTAAATACACCATTAAATAATTAATTAAATGTGTCAATAATTAATTAAAATGGGAAATAATTAATTAAATAAATAGTTATGACACATGTAATTAATTAATTATTGACACATTTAATTAATTATTTATGTATTTCACATTTTAATTAATTATTGACACATTTAATTAATTATTTATTGACACATTTAATTAATTATTTATGTATTTCACATTTTAATTAATTATTGACACATTTAATTAATTATTTAATGATATATTTATTTATTTCATTTTGGCAGTCCTGGCGCCTGGCTCTCATCATGAAATAATTTTATCTGTCAACCTCACCCATCAAACGCAGGGGGCGGGGTTAACGCTGCCCATGCAGCTTCTCTAACATTTGATTGGTTGCCGTGCAAAGTAAGTCAAAACAGGTCGATCCTAGATAATCGATTGCTTGTGTAGACTTGGGGCAGCCAGGTATCCCAGAATGCATTTCAAATCACAGGCAGCAATGTTGGTGGTGTAGTTTTAAAATACCCCGTTTTTCTGTCACCAACTACACTTTTAACCGTGTTTTAGCCGCGAATGTCGCGTTGTAATCTTCACATGTCGGGTCAGGTTGTCAACCTTTGCAAACATGTTCTATACATGTTTGCAAAGGTGCTCAGATGTTTTCAGAGATTTCAGTAGCTCTGCTAACAGTCAGCATGCAGAGTGCACCGAGGGGGTTACGTTAACCGGTTTGTTTACATATTCCACTCTCCGTGTTCCACGTGTTGCATTCGCAGATTCTCATTTTCACCGAACGATCGTCTCTTTCCACCTGGTCTTGTGTCTCTGTGCTTCTGTAACATAAAGAACGAGCTGACATTTTTCTCACGAAACCAGCGATCAGCTCAACAGACCCTCAGTTTACCTGCATGCATCCTCCTCCTCACCTGTCAGCTGTTTAACACCTGCTGCTAATTCAAGAAACACGCCCACGTTATCTGGTGATAGTCACAGTTTAACTGGGCAGCCGGTGCTCGATATTACGCAACGTCAGCACATTTTTCTGCACAAGATAAGTAAATATAGTTTTTCCCGAGCGCAGAGCTGCTGGAGCTTGTTTCCCAACAGAGCACTTTATTGGCGAACCCACTTCATCAGCGGCTGATGTCCAATCACCGGCACAGCTTTGAAACCTCAGCTGAGTTTTAGCTCTCAGTGGTTAAACGCTGGACTTAATTCACTCAGGTTCTGTCTGTCGGGTCACGTTTACTTCGCTGTTTTATTTACAACTGAGCAAATCGGTTTGGCTGAGGTTAAAGTTACGTTTCATAACTGCACAGTTTTACAGACGTTTAATGGTTCACTGGCACATGTGTTAGACTGAACCATTCGCTTTTCTTTATCTGGTGTGTTTTGGATTTAACAGTAAATTTTGAGATTAAACTGACTTTTAAAATGTTTTTATACAAAGAGGAAAGAGAAGGCGCATTTCCACCGAGAGGAGCAGAGTTTCCAACTACATGTTCATAATGCAGACTGCAACCTGGACAGAAATATTATATCATCTGTTTTTAATAGGTTTTCTAAGCACCAGCGATCTGTTAGAATTTTTAGAGTTTACTTAACTAAAAATAAATGAGGTTAACATATAATTTGTGTGATTTTTTTCTCTCTCTCTCTTTTTATTTATTTATTTATTTTTTTGCTTTTTCGGTCATGTTATGTTTAACTGTCAAAGGTTTGTTACAAACTATGAAACACATGGTGCAGACTTCTGGATGTTAGAAGAAAACTAATACTGCTAATAAGGCAGGAAGGTGTCCTTTAAAACTAAACATGTTAGTAGGACTTTAGTATTTATATCATAGTTTATGAAATAGCACGTGTATTTCAGTAATAGCCTACTGATTTCAGTGTAGTGGTGAACAGTCACACAGCTCACGTGGGTGTTATCTGTGATACTCCTTAACTATAATTTATCCAGGTTAACTTCAGTTAACTCTGAGCGGCTGGATCGACGGAGGTCAGACAACAATTTTACATGTATGATCTTAAAACAGGACACAGCCATTATCCGTCCTGGCCTCATATCAAATGTGAACGCAGACTGAGTCTATGTTTGACGATTGCTTTATATCTAATCTTCCTCTCAAACATTTAAACAGTCTGCAGCTGAGGGAATACAAACTCAAATTGTCGGAACAGGTTTGCTCGTTTCTTGCGTTCATTTGGTAATTTATTAAATGTATAACTGTTATAACTGCTGAGTCTCTTACGCTGATGAAAATGCAGAAAACACAGATCACGAACACCTGTTCAACCAATCGCTTTCATTCCACTTTGACAAACTGACGCGTTCATCTCTGTTACAGTGTTGCGTTAGACTGCTATATTTTTGTGTTCTTTATGCTGTAGATTTTCACGTCTCTGGAATAGTTGGCAGTACTAAGGATGCTTTTCTGTAAAATCATATTGATATGACCCGTGAATTATTCGTAGATGACAGTTAGATTAGTCAGCTGGGAAACTCTGTGTTACCTCAGAGAGCTGAAGATATCGTGGATATGCTGACCTCGCTCTGTGGTGTACAGGTCCATTTACCCTCATGATTAATATTCACAATAAAAATATTAGCCGAACATCATGAAGTCTGTATGTGTGTCATAGTTTCGAACAACCTTTGTACAGTTAAAGCCAGCAGTTACTACATGAGGAAACACCAACGTTATCTCTTTTATGCGTTTATACACAGGTCACACTGATTACTGAACAAAAACCCAAAGATCAGCTGTTAATCGAATTTATTTGCTCTCTCTCCTCCTTAAACATGTTTTTAATGTTAGTTATAATTCAGAATTATACTGAAACATGTATGACGAACATCAGGAAATAAAACCCTGATAAATATAACCTCAGTAAAAGAAGTCCGTGTCAGCGGGGGTTATTACAGCTGTGTACCGGGGCCTGAGCTTTGTCGGTGGTAATAACAGCTCGTTTGCTTGCGAGGCGAGCGGGTCTATCCACGCTTTGCCGTGAGACTGGGCAGACATCTCCGAAATCATCGAAGCACTTTTGCAAAGAGGCTCTATCTTGAGAAACCGACCAGACACATGAGGATTAAACCACTACATTCTCGGCTAAAAAAATATTAAAACTGTATTTGGTGACACACATAAACAGGGTTTTCAAAGTTCAGTTCTGTTAGTTTCCACATGCTGGTTGTTGTGTGCTAAAAACAATGGCCACCAGGCCAAAGCAATGGTTTTGAGTCGATCAGCGTTAACCCCGCCCCCTGCGTTTGATGGGTGAGGTTGACAGATAAAATTATTTCATGATGAGAGCCAGGCGCCAGGACTGCCAAAATGAAATAAATAAATATATCATTAAATAATTAATTAAATGTGTCAATAATTAATTAAAATGTGAAATACATAAATAATTAATTAAATGTGTCAATAATTAATTAATTAAATGTGTCAATAATTAATTAAATGTGTCAATAATTAATTAAAATGTGAAATACATAAATAATTAATTAAATGTGTCAATAATTAATTAATTACATGTGTCATAACTATTTATTTAATTAATTATTTCCCATTTTAATTAATTATTGACACATTTAATTAATTATTTAATGGTGTATTTAATTAATTCATTATGGCAGTCCTGGCGTTCCATAGTCTGATACACGGCAAGGAATGATAAAGGTCATTCAACAACCATCAGTTCTGGATGCTACAGTCGTTATTATTACTGCAGATTATATCAGTAAGGAGGCTGATTGAATATTGACCGATAACTCGTGGCGAATGGGCGGGACTACTTCTCCCTGCTCCTTCTATATGTACCTGAATCAGAACAGGTAATAGTGAAATGTATTGGCTTTATGTTGTATAGCTGTTTCTCTTCTCTTCTTTGCTAAATGAACTTTGTATATTGTTTACATGATCGAAATAAACAATGATGTTACCTGCTTGTCGGACCACTCGGTTGCGGACTGTGTAAATGGCATACTTGACTTTCTTGGCACATGTTGGCCTGACACCAGCCTGGTATGAATACTTCTGAACCATTCCACCTAGAGGAAAAGAAAGTAAACATCTTAAAGCCTTTTTATGTGTTCAAAACATAAACATTGTACACATCGTTCATTACAGTTCTCTTTCTGAAGCAATGAACAGCAAAATATTTATTTTCTGGTAGTTTAATAAGCTCCGCCCCCTGATTTTTACCTCTCTTGAAGAAGTAGACTGACTCTGTCCTCCTCTTGTACTGGGGCACCGACAGGGCGGCCGTGATGTGGCCCTGCAGCCCGTCGAACCCTGTTGTAATGACTTTGGGATATCCGGGGTCCAAAGCGTCGTTTTCAAATCTCCAGTACTGACTTCCCTGTGAACACCGTGCAGCGTTAAACTCTGTAAATGCTGTTCGCTCAGTGGTTCTGCTGAGATTGGTCAGTTTACCTTGAAAATGTACGTCTTGCCCTGGCAGTTACAGCGGGTGAACACGGTGTCAATGGGTGACGGGACGCCCCACACCTGGGTGATGCCTCTGGGTGGACCTGGCACCCTGTTACTATCCAGCAACCAGAAGTAGTGACCTGTAAAAGTGATAATATCACTATAGAGGGTTTTAGATAACCTATTGTAACATTGTAATTTCATTCTCTCAGTTTAATGCTTCAAAATAATTTCCCTCAGTTCTCCCTGTCATCCCATTGGTTGCTCTCTTATATGCAAATCCACTGTTGTTGGACTGGGATGACACGACTGATCCTTGCAGTTAAAACTGCACACGAGCTGCACTAACCTCTGAACACCACCATTGTGCCGTTCCTCAGAGTGGTGACTCCGCTGACGGGCCGCCCGCTGCATAGGTTTGTATCGTTGCTGTCATCTGGGGAAAGTAAAGACACCGTGGGAATAAACACCACCCACCACGTAATCTCAGACTGTGTTTCTGGGCGTTAACTGTCATTTTCTGCTGTTTTTGTGAGCTTCTCTTAAATGTGGCTGAACTTTACTTCCAATTTTGGAGGAAAGCCAGCTTTATTTACAGCGTGAGGGGAAATGAAAAAACAACTGAGCTCATAAAACTGGTAGCAGCCTGCGATCGTGCCAGACTCGTAAAACTAATTAGATTTTCGGAAATTGTGGTACTTGTGCCCATCACAGAGTGAGTCCCTCAGTTTTTTTCTGTATGTGACATAAAGAATCTGGTCAAATAATTTTTTTAAACAGTCTTACCTGCTTGATAATCTCCTGTATCGTCTGTATTCTGGGTTTCCAGGGGCTTCGTGTCAGGTTTAGAAGTGGGCTTAGCTGGGTCTAGCTCTGGCTGTGGTTTTTCCACAGGTGGAGTCGGCTCTGGTTCTTGAGCCCCGGTGGGTTTGGAGGTGTCTGTCAGCAGATCGTCTGTGGCATCACTCCACGCTGCAGTTGTGGGTGAGGGAGCGTGGGTGGTCACAGCTTCAACCGTTGATATCTCCTCAGATCCCACTGAGGAAGCACTGGTGGACGGAAGAACTGAAGGGTTGCTTGCAGTGACATCATCAGGGAGGTTTGAAGTGGCTTCCTCTGGGATGGTTGTGGAGGCAGGGGTGATGGTGAGCAGTGAGTTATCTGGCTCATCAGAGGGAAAGACAGCATCCGTAATAGCCACTGCTGGTGTCTGCGTGTCCAGCTGTGGGGAGCTGGTTGAACTGGGCTCGACTGAGGGGACTGAAGTTGATGTTGGCTCGCTGGAAATGTGGTCAGCTGCTGTTGTGAGCAGAGACAAAGTCATATCACTGTAAATCAAGTCTTTTAATCAATTTAATAAAATAATTAAATATCAATTTGCATATTTTAGTTGCAATTTGTATCTTAATTGCTACATTTTGGGGGGGTTTTCTGCAATCTATTGCTAAAGTAACTCACAAAAACTGTATGAATCAAATACCATAAACAGGTATCTCACGTACTCGTGCTGTCACTCAGGGCCTCTGCAGTGGTGCTGACGAGCTCGTCGTTGTCTGAAGGAGTCCTCGCTGTAGTCGGGGTGGCCTCGGTAGAAATCTCACCCAGCAGGTCAACCGTGGAGAGCTCATAGTCACTGCTGATCTCCGGGACTGGACTGGCCTCCAGATCTTCAGGTTCAGTTTTAGAAAAGTCTTCAGTGGGAAAGATCGGGCCAGACGCATCTGTGAGAACGTGACACGAGCGAGATGAGGTGCGCACTCGGACGTAAGAGTTGTGTAACTTTATTGGGAAAGAGCTTTGTTCACCGTCAGTGGGATCGTCTGGTGGATGTGATGTTGGAGCGACCGGAGGAACTGAAGAGTCATCTGTTGGCAGCAGCAGGGTTCACACAAACATTTTAATCATTTAATCGGCCATCTTTGTTTTTCCTACATGTCCTCCTCCGGAGTGTTCAGAGCTTTGATTGAAGAAAACTCCCAGAAAATGTCCTATCCTGGCATCATTTAGCGCTTTCCTCTCTTGTGACTCAGCCCAACCCTCCCACACACAGCCCACTCACAACAACACTGCTTCCTTGTGTTTCATTTGGCCCGTGAGGCTAATGCCCCTGGATTTAGCCCCAAAAATAAACCACCGTGACGAACTCACAGCCATAAACATCCTCCTGACGTATGCGTTTTAAAATCCCCCGAATCAAGTTCACGACAGTCATCAAAGCGACTGAGTGAGCATTTGTTCCTGTCATAACTTTCTCTAGCAATGTTCGAAAAGAGCAAACTCACCTTCATCGTTTCCCTCACTGAACGTAGAAAGCTGGTCTGTTGCCTCTTTCAAAGTTTGATCTGTGGGAACGTTCACGAACAGAAATCACCATTATTGGGGTAGCCCCTATAAAACCTGCCTTTAACCCCAAATGACTGAAAATCTCGGAGGAATCAAACCTTTTACCAAGAAAAATATACCTTTGGATTTGTTATCTTTTACATTATTGCATGAACTAGTCTTCTTTGCTGCTGCAGCACTGGCCTCTCCACTGTTCTGTTCTGCAGCAATTACCAAGACAGAAATTATTGTCAAACGTTGCATCGTTGCAGATTACTGCATGCGCTGCATGCTGCGGTTATACTGCCGTACTGTGCATGCTGGTGATGGACATGCAGGCAGAGTCAGAGCGGGGACGTCACATTCATCCTGGTCTAAGGAGCTTGGAAAACGTCTGGACTTCTTTAAGTTGCTTGAAGACGTTTCACCTCTCAGCCGAGAAGCTTCTTCAGTTCTAAGGTCAAATGGTGGAGAGTCCCAGAGTGTCGTAAGCCCCGCCCTCTGTTCAAAGATGGTCGTTCACAGTGGACAGTGTCATGGGCTGGGTCGTGTGACCCAGTGTTTGAGTTTTATGTATTTTTGTATCCATTTTTGATCTAGTTAATTTCTAGGTGGCTATTTAGTCCTTTATTTCTTGTTTCTCTCACCTCCCCCTGTACTCAGTCTCCCTGATTCGTGCGTCTACCTGTCATGTTTCATGTCTGTGTGGTTATGTTAAGGTCATGTCATGATTTATCTTCATGTCTCTGGGTTTCCTGTTTTATTTTGAAAGCGTCTGGTGTTCTTTGTTCACTGCATTTAGGTTTACTCTCCCCTGAGCTGTAATTATGTTTCCAGTCAGCTGTGTCCTCATGTGTCTCCACTTCCCCTGATCACCTCATGTGTGTATTTAGTCCTCAGTCTTGCTGTGTTCAGAGTCGCGTCGTCTGCGTTCTCACCTCCATGTTTTCACGGTCAGTCTTTGCAGTGATCATCATAGTCTCTGAGTCTTCTTAGTTTGTCACAGTATTAGTTTTCCCAGTTTAGTTATAGTCTAGTTTAGTCACGCTATCCCTGCTTTGTTTGTACACTTTGTCTTCAGCCATAATAAAGGCTCGCTTTCTGTTAAGTTCACTCCCGTCTACTCACTTGTGTACGCACCTGGGTCCATCGCACACACCACCGCACGGCCTGTCTCCGTAGACCGTGACAGACATGTCTTCTCTTTCCAAAATGTGACCATTAGCATCCTTGAAAGAGTGACCTTTGATCTTTACCTTTGTCCCCACCATTTGACCCTAGAACTGAAGAAGCTTCTCGGATGAAGGTGAAACGTCTTCAAGCAACTTAAAGAAGTCCAGACGCTTTTCTTTCCAAGCTCCTTAGACTACGATGACCTGGATGACTGAGAACCTTCACAGACACATTCATCCTAGCATCTTCTTCCCCGTTTGTGCACAATTTGCGTCACAAATTGCCATAATTATATAAAAACAACGTGCACAAGCTGATGGTATATTATATTGATGACTAAATGTAATCTGTTACATAAGGGCTGTATGAGTCTACAGATGAACTAAGGATGATGATGAAATCTATCTGTTTAGCATGCGTTAAGAATCCCTCACATACACACAGGAGTTGAACGAGCTAGAAAGGACCGACCTTGTGCGTCGCAGTGGTTCTTGTAGTCCGGACAGCACTGGTCGTACGTTGCGCAGTCAGAGTCACAGCTACACAGCCGGCCTCGTTTGAAGTTTTCTCCACAGCGCCCCTTACATGAGTTTTCTGTTGCGCACAAACACATAATAGACACACAAACGCAGTGAGACTGCACGGCTGGTTATTAGACGTTATTACATGTAAGGGTTCAGTAATGGTGAGCAAAAATCTCAATTCTGCTGGATGCTGTAGATCCAAACAATGAAAAGGCCTCACTTGTGGTGCACTGAGATTCATAGTCGTTGCAGCACTCTCCATAAGACAGACAGCTATAGTCGCACTGGCATCTGTAACCCCTGTAGTACTCGCCACCGCATCGTCCTCTGCAGCTCGCTGTCAGTAGCAGGAAAAGAAGGATAAATGTCAGAGGCAGAGGGTGCAGCGATAAGACGACACCTGCGCTCCCGCTTGAGGGCACAGTCTGTGCAACCCTGCCAGGAATTGATTTCTGCAGTAGTGACAAATACATAAGGTACACATAGGTTCCCCCGCAGGTAAATAATTATTTAACAGAGTAAATATGAACGAGTACAAGCAGAAAAAGCCTGAAGCATTCCAGGAAAACAAATGAAACCAAAGAATATTAAAGAATGGAAACCAGTTATACTCACTCTGAGCGCCACTAAATGTCAAAGCACAAGCCAGAAAAATAAGCGCACAAAGTAGCGTGGAAGACATCCTCCTGTAGAGTCTGAAAGTAGACACAAAAGCACGCACACAAACTCTGTGATGTTTCTGACTGATGTGCCAAAGAGGGACAACACGGGAACAAAAATGTGGCTCACCTCGCCGGAGCCTCGGAGCACTGCTGAAGGTTCGGCTCCGCCTGCTTTTAAAAGGCCGAGCGCTACAGTGTGACCACCCATTAATTGGCGGATCCTGTCTAATTAAATGTGCAGTGATCTCACAGGCTGTAGGGAGGGTCCAGACTGCAGGTCCAGACAGCGTGATTCGCCACAAACAGCTGGAAGGACATCAAAACACGTGTGTCGGACTTTACACACTTCCGAGCAAAAGAAGAAGAAAAAAAAGAAAAGTGTCTGAACCGACTGTTCAGTAACACGTAGGAAATTCTTTTAGCTTCATCCCAGACTTTAAAGCTTCCAAATAAAAATCACATGGACACTCAAATAGCAGCTGACTGTTTTCTGTATATGTTCTATATATCTGTTTATTGTGAATCTGATTTCCCCTTACAGCTTCCATCTATTTTAGAATAAAACACACACACACTAAAACTATTCTTAGACAATTTACATTTACTGCATCTTTGTTTTAGCTATTATTAAATTATAGATCAAGAGTAAAATCATATTAAATTCTTTCTTGTCACTGCCAAAATAAATAAACTCCTATATTCACCATTTGTACTGTTAAATATGAGGTTTACAGGTGTTTAAGGTCAAAAAGGTGCAGTTCAAAGCTGCAATGACAGTGCAAGAGAAGGAAAACAGGGTTGATTCAACGCCTCCCGACCTTCAAGTTGAGGACATTACTGTAGCATTAGCAGCGTGTCAGTAAAAACATGTTTATCTTTAGTATTTAAAGAGGCTATGACTGCGTTTGGCTGTAACTCCCTCCACCCATAATCAACTTATTCTCTACACTCTTCTTGCTCTGCTGCTGTAACTGGAATTTACAGTAATTTATTAAAGTTACTGTAAATTAATTCACAGTAAATTCAATGTAAATAAAACTGGAACAATGTATTTGAATTTGTCACGTGTTACTTTATTTCTCTGTATTTTCATTAATAGAATGTTTATTGTGTTTTCATGTACACCTTTACCTGTAAAACACACATAGAAAGCCTGTAGCTTTATTTCTTTTTATTTGTTTGTTTGTTTGTTACTTTCTTTGTAAGTGGAACAAACAGCATCCTTCTTAACAGACAAGACATTTTAATCATTTGAGCCTCGTGTTTTGACGGACCGTATCATGCATGCGGTATTTTTCCATCATGTCATGGTTCAGTTAGAGGAAAAGTGCTCATTAGTACGCTCCTGTCAACCCAATAATAACAACAGGATCTGGTTGAAGTGGCCGAGCCGACCAAACAGTCGGGTCTAGCAGACATCACAGGAAACATCAGCAGAAATATTTCTCACTCATATCCTGTTAATGAGTTTGATTAAACCCGCTGATCTTAATTTAAGAACAAAAAACAACAACCCGGTGACAGGAAAAGAAAAGAAGTGCAAGTTGAACATTTTAGAAAGTAGAGTAAGCACGCCCCCTTGTGTCTGTAACTTTCAGTGCAGCTTTGGAGTATAAATGTTGAACTCGTGTAGAAACCAACTTAATAATAGTTGGATGCAATGTTCCCTCTAAGCTGCGCACGGTTTCTGCGCACAGAAAATCTGCGTTGCGCAGAAAAAAAAAAATCGAACCTGAATTGAAATTAAAATTAAATCTTTAACAGTTCTGTTTTGCAGTGTTAGTCAGTGACTGGCTGCTCCCGGATTAGAACGATGCCACCTTATCCCATAGTCCAAGCCACAGACAGAACAACTGACGGGAAAAGTGTGGACTTTATACCAGTTTTTAAATTGTGTTGATCACCACGTAAAACCAGAGTTATGATAAAAATATCTGCAATGTTTGGTTTTCTTCCTGAATACTATCATTGTTTATATTTACTGCGGGAAGAAACGGTAAAAACTGCGTTTTATAAGGAAAACGCTCGAAAGCCTGTGAGCAAAAACAACACTAAAGAACCCAGCCTTTCCTATTGGTGGAAAAATGCACCATGTCGACCAATCAAAAACTACGGAGCCCCGCAGGGGACATGGGAGAAAAAAAATTAAGACGGACTTTTGCGAGATTTCTCAAAACAAACTCGGGATCTTGCAAAACTTTTAGCCGCATTCTTCGGAGGCCGCCAGCTCGAAGCCGACCGGGAGGTCGAGGCACGATGTGCCGGGAAAGCGGTGTTCCTCCCGGCTGTAGGTCTCGACCTCCTGTTAGCTTCGAGCTAGTGGGTGTCGGATCTCCGAAAACGTCGGAGCACTTTTGCAAATATGTGATGTCTTGTAAACTGAGCAGGTATCTGACGTTTACACAACTACATTCACGCCTCAAACTATCTTAAAAGTGTATTTTGTGACCCAGAAAGAGTAATATTACAACTAAGTAGCTGCCGCCATTGTTGGAATTCAACGTCTGTCTTAATTTTTTTTCTCCCATGTCCCCTGCGGGGCTCCGTAAAAAATGATATGGCAACATGGCATCTAGTTGTTAAGGAACGGGGAAGTTTTAGGAGTGACGGCTTGTTTGAGATGTGGGAGATTTGCAACGTTTAGCGCAAATCTTGTGTAGTTAGTGTGTAGTGTAGTCAGTAGTTTTGTTGTGTGTCAGATCAATGAGGCGACTGCTGAATGTTACAGGTGTTACAGCAGTGACACATCTGCTGCTGTCAGGCCTGCAGGTATCAGCTGTTGTTCTCCTTCATCTCATAGTGGACAGAAATTATTTTTTGGAGTGACACAAATAATTTGTGTGGCATCAGATTTGATGCAGAACAGCTGATTGTTCTGTAAATAGTTTGAAATGTTTATTTAAAAAATGCCTTGGCTGCATTTTTAGATAAACAGCTGCAAAAAATGGTGTTTGCATAACTCAGTAACTTTTTTGAAGAAGTAACTATATAATTAATTGCCCAACATTGGTCATTATTTACTGTATTTTGCAGACAGAGTTACAGACTCATAATACAAGTCAGAGCTTTATAAAGAGCTTTTCAAAATTGGAGTTCAAGTTATTTTTACTTCCAGTAGTGTTAACACACTGCAGGTCATGAACAAGACTTTTTAAAATGTTCATTGTAAGTGGGCTAAAGCAGTTAATTTAAAGTCGTCTAACATAAATGTAAATGCTGTAATTTGATTATTTTAATAAACATGTAACTTGGATGATTTGATGCTGGCGTGACCACAGTGCACACGTCTGCTGTCGCTCACAGTGGTCCAAGTGTCCGCTCAGGGAGTTTGTGTGTTCAGACACATGAAACATTAGAGGGAACATTGGTTGGATGTAGGGATGGGTACCGGTATCCGGTGCCATGATGGCACCGGTTCTGACATAAACGGTAGTAACCAGACCGAAAAGCAGCGCACATTTCGGTGCTTTATTTCGGTGCTTTTTTTTCCTGAGATGTGATACACTTTGAATTCTAGCCAATCATTTTACGTTTCCGGGGATAGTAGGCGGGTCCAGGTACGTACGTTCTTTTAGAGCAGAGCTACAGGTTAAAAATGCCCAAGGCGAAGCGGTCAAAAGTCTTGCTGTACTTCACAGCAAAAGATGCAAACTCAGCAGCTGCAACAAGTGCTTTAAGGTGATACTGTGATACTGTCAAAGGAGGTAACACCTCAAATCTGATGAAACACCTGGCGACGCATAGCGTTTTTTTTAAAAGCCGAAAAATGCGCCGTATTTGATAGCTTGCTGCGAGACCTCACACCGAGCACATCTACTGAGGGTGTGGTGCCTGTTATCGGACGAAGAGTTAACAACATCCCCCAAAAAGCTGAAGAGGAGAGTCCTGGCCCCTAGCCCTGCCAGTGTAGCAGAAATGATGAGGATGATGATGCAGCAGCAGCCGTTCTTCTCTGGGTGAGTCGCTTAATATTGCTCGTGTGTGATTTACGTTGAGTAGGCTAACCACGTTATTACATTAATGCATGTAAGGTGAACTAGCAAACATCATCATAGCTACATGCGGCTGTCTTCTTGTTTGATGGCAGATACTCCCTTCACCCTGGCCAAAAAGGCTAAAATGACCAAAGAAAAAGTGGGAAACAGTTAAACATGAGAGGTTTTTGGACAAAGTTTGTGTTTTTTCCATTGATTAAGCTGCTTCCAGCCAAGAGTGATACCATATATGCCCCATAGCTGCAGAAAAGGCTAACATTGTTATCTTTTTACAAAAAACAGCTGAACATGAGAGGTTTTTGGACCAATTTTGTGTTCTCCATTCTTTAAGCACCGGTTCGAGCACCGTTTAAGCACCGGCACCGTTTCAAAAGTACCGGTTTGGCACCGGTATCAGATAAAACCTAAACGATACCCATCCCTAGTTGGATGGTTAAAAGGTTTCCAGCGTTAGAGATATCTTCTCTTAAACCTTATTTCAGAGTGCGGTGTGGTTTTTAGTTTAGAAATGTAGCCCTCCTGCAGGGCATCAAAACCAACAATGTGATACCTTTAAGAACTGAGTAAAAAAAATATAATTTATGTGGATGGGCAGCAAATTAATTAGTTACACCGCTGGCAGAGGCAAAGATGCTAAAAGTGAGCGAGATGGATAAGATTAGAAATGAATATGACAGAGGGACAGCCTGGGTTGAGTGGGGAAAGTGGATATATTAGACAAAGGATGCTAAAGGCTGCAGGAGGAAAGAGGAAGCCTAAAGGCTGTAGTGAAGGAGGACGTGTCCTGCTGTGACAGAAGAGGATGGTAGGGAGAGGATCTGCTTCCTTGTCTCATCCAAAAGATAAGCACAGAAACAATAATACATAAAGTAGGTAAAATATCCATGAATAGGTGGATGTTCTTCTTCCTTTACCAACAGATGTCGCTTCCTCTTCACAGACACGAGCAGCCATCTCTCTGCAACACCTCTCTGCAGGCCAACAGAGCCCACAGAGACACAATCCCAACCCAGAGGGACAGCCAGCCAAAGGCAACGATATCACTGAGACGTGGCACAAGGCACTTATTACCACAGATGGATAGATGGCGCTCTGGGTCTCCTGGGGAGTTTGGAGGACCACTTAGGGGGAAAGAATGTTTGTTTTGTCTGCGTGTGCTTTTTGAGCAGTGGTCTCTGTCCTCTGTCTCGCCAGCTTTAATTGCCTGCCTGTTCAGGCAGGAGTTAAGCTGATTTGAAAGTGCCCGCTGAGAGCAGGAGCAGGGAGGAGCACTGCAGGAGAGGTGATGCAGAGCCTGTGGCCGTACCGTGGACCTCATTCGCTAGATACTAGAAGCAGAGCAGCATCCTATTTGAGTGCAAAATAAACAAACAAGAAATAATGCAACAACTGGTGTGTCCGGCCATCACTTTGAGTCTGTTTCAGTTCAGTTCCTGTTAAACTCCATTTCAAACAGACTAAATTAGTTAGACAGCAGAAAGAAAAATGTCCACGAAGTGACGAAACTCCCTTATGTGCCATCTGAAATCGTTCCAGCGCCTTTAAATAAATCCTTTAAAAAGTACTAATGTTACGAGTGAGAACATGTTCACAAAGAGCCTTTAGAGGGAGACAAATGAGAGCGCATCGGCCGCTGTCAGAGCGGGATAAGAATAGACACAGCAACAGGTGGCAGGGATTGATGATACGTAATTAAATTCAACAGCTCGTTTCATTTTATTTGTGAGATTTTGCCGCGGATTAAAGGCTCTGATAATTATCCCCCGTTTCATTTGTGTTTGCAGATGGAAGAGGAGGAAATGGCAGTCGCACTGCTCACAAAAAGAGCGATCACACAGCTTCTGTGCCAGCATCCTGCAGATCCTCTGTCTCTCAACACATGCGTGAAAAATGCCCGACGTGATGCGCATTTTGTTTATTGTGTCTCACGTTAAGACATCTTAAAATATCTTCTTCCGTGACTTTGTGGTTCGCTGTCGACTTGTGCAAACTGTGAAGGTGGAAGTGATCTAATCTAACCATCTCACAGGAAATAGCACTAACTCTAACATTAAAGCTGAGCTGCACTTCAGCGCTTTTGACATGATGTTCTCCTGCACCCGGTGTGGATTGCAATATTGCACCGCTAATCGTTGAATCGCCTCCAGCAGAGAAACCCTCACTGCTCCTGTCTTTGATGTCTCACAGCACCAGAAAGGGCGAGTGAAGGTGCACAGCAGTGAGTGGCAGCAGCTTTGTGTGTGGTGAGGGTATCAACCAAAGCAACGCCACACTTTTATGCATTTCATACATCTCGCAGAAATAAGGGCTGCTGTTCCCTGATGCATCTCTCAGCAGGTCTGGACACACCTGTGTATTAAAAGAACTCGGCGTAATTTGACAAACGTTTCTCCTGCTGCACAAACATTGCAGACCCCATGTGAGCAGTGCCATGCTGAGTCTGGGCCTGCATCTTTGCAGTTCACATTTATGGGTAGAGCACTTCGCTCTCGCTCTGCAGGCCTACTTGTTGTTCCTAGAGTATTTAAAAGTAGAATGGGAGGCAGAGCCTTCAGTTTTCAGGCCCCTCTTCTGTGGAACCAGCTTCCAGTTTGGATTCAGGAGACAGACACTATCTCTACTTTTAAGATTAGGCTTAAAACTTTCCTTTTTGCTAAAGCATATAGTTAGGGCTGGACCAGGTGACCCTGAATCCTCCCTTAGTTATGCTGCAATAGATGTAGGCTGCCGGGGATTCCCATGATGCACTGGGTGTTTCTTCTTCACTCACTATGTATTAACAGACCTCTCTGCATTGAATCATATCTGTTATTAACCTCTGTCTCTCTTCCACAGCATGTCTTTATCCTGTCTTCCTTCTCTCACACCAACCAATCACAGCAGATGGCCCCGCCCCTCCCTGAGCCTGGTTCTGCTGGAGGTTTCTTCCTGTTAAAAGGGAGTTTTTCCTTCCCACTGTCGCCAAAGTGCTGCTCATAGGGGGTCATATGATTGTTGGGTTTTTCTCTGTATCTATGAAGCGCCTTGAGGCGACTTTTGTTGTGATTTGGCGCTATATAAATAAAATTGAATTGAATTGAATATTATTTTTTTTAATTGCAGAAGTGGGCCGTGTTGAAATGAGACACAACTACACCCTCATACCATTTTTAACCCTGAGAACTGTATATTGAATGCTTATATAATAAAGTTGTGTCCTTATCTTCTGAAAAACTCAGCAGTCTACTTCTCTATCAGCTTCATGTGTATCTTACAGGCCTCACTGAGGAACTGATGAAGAACACTTGTTTTACCTTCTCGCAGTCAGTCAGCCTGAAACCATCACCCGCTGAAAGCCTTCTGTCAGTGTCTCCACCATCTGATTTTCATTAGGAGGTTGGCACGAGGGTTAATATATTTCTGCCACCTGCCCCGCTGCACTCATTCATGCATTCAGGCTGGAAATGTCTTCAAATTAATCTTTCAAGGTTAATTCTTTATTTCATGATCTACTGGCTAGTAAACCTGTAAATCTCTGTTTTTTTAAACACTTGTTAAAGTTAGAGCAGAGAATTCTTATTACAAAAAAAAAAAAATTGTCTTTTAAATCACAGACATCATTAACTGTGCTACAGCTAAGATTTACTCTGATGGTGACGTGAGATGATAAATGAATGAAGCCCTGAGCCAGGCCTGATTTCTTTCATTTTGCCAGGAAAATGGAAATAGGTGCATTGATTTGAAATATAGTGGAAATATATGCATACGTCCAGGCAAAAATAGTCTGTATGAGTCAGTGTTTGGTATAAGTAGTGTTCAGGAACAGTTTTCCAGGCTTCTTGAAGGACATTCAAAGCTCTTCTTTGCATCTTGTCTGACTTTTGTTCTGTTCTCTGATCAAGATGATCCACATTGATTCAATAATGTTGAGCTCTGGGATCTGGGGAGGCCAATCTATGACTGCATAACTGCATTGGCAGTGTATTTGGGTCATTGTCATGCTGAAAAATTAAGCTGTTGGCAATCAGATGCTTTCCAGATGGTGCAACAAAATCTTAGAATATTCTTCAGCATTCATAATTACATCAGTTTTAACGCTTTAATGCGAGCGCTCCAGTACCACAGGCTGAAATGCAGCTCCAAACCACGGCAGAGCCGCCACCATGTTATACAGACAGCTGCGGACACTCACTCTTGTATCCTGGGCCAGATTATACAGTGGGTATTCTGGGCACATGCCCAGATGTACCTGATGTCTCTGGTAGATTAAAATTCTCTATTTTTCCTCCTGATTCTTTCCCACTACACTGCTGAGGGTAGTCTCTCCCAAAGTCAGGTAGCTAGTGAATATGGTACTTCAAAAACAACAGAAATAGACGTGGTTAAGGCCTACCCCTTATGAAAATTCTCATTTGTTTAACCAGTTTGGGAAAATAACTGTTAAAATTGCAGTTAACTTGAAAGTTCTTTAGATGTTCAATAAGAATACGTGGAAGTTCATTTGGATTTAGGAATTCAAATGTTGGTTTGATCTCAATAAAGGAGCCATGGTGAAAGAATTAAACCCAGAGGATATTTCTATTTTACAATTATTATTATTATTAATTTCTAAGTGGACACATCCCAAAATGCTTTTCCCAAGAAAAGCTCCACTTCATTATATTGGGATTTGGCTTTATATATTGGGCATGAGGTACTGGTGTGTTTGCAGTTTTGTCCTGTTATACAATATTTGAAATGTAAAAAAACCCCAAAACACCACATTTTCAGAAATATTTGTGTTTTTTTTCCTTGTTTGTTTCTTTCTTTGCACTACTTGAACACCAAAGTGGCCCTCCAATGAGAAGACAGTGCCGGCAGGGGCCCACAGCTCATTTAAGTTTGAGGCCCCTGGTTTAAATTAACAGCTGCAACATCTGTTGTGGAAACAGAAAAGTGTCTGAGTGGTAATATTTACCGTTTCCCATTTAAAAGTTTCAAAGGCGACGCTGAGAATGAAGAATAAAGACAGAAATGATCATCGTTTAAATGCTTCAGCAGTTGTTCGTTGGCTGAACTTTGACGAGCTGTTGTTGAATTTGTCGTACAAACGCATAAAGGGTTCAGGTTCCTATTAAATTGTATATTCTCGATTTTGTGGAGAAGTTATCCAATGGGCTGCCGGTATACACTATTAAACCCGCCTTCTTGTGGTTGCTATGCCTACTCCGCGTTCCTCTCTGATTGAAGGGAGGAGTAGCCAATCAGCGCTGAGCTGGGAGGGAGTTTGCGCTCACACTGGAAACTGCCTGGTGAATTTCTACTACTAACATCAAACCGCTCAGGGTCCGTTGAAGAGTCGAAGCCGCTGAAAGCCCGGGGATGGAAAATGTACGATAAGCTTTGTCTGAAAACTCCGTGCAGGTGAGACGCTCTTCCTTTTCCTTCTTCCTTCCTTTGTGACATTCACTGCAGGCAGAAATAGCCTAGAAAGACTGCGCTAGTGCTACCGCTATTAAAAATATCGGGCAGTAGTAGACACGCTTGTTTGACATATGAAGCGAGGGAAATCCAGCTAACGCTGAAGGAGAAACTTGGGTGAGACAAGTACGTGGGTATAAAATGTAAGCTATGGCCAGAAGCTGAACTTTATCTTAATGTTTCCGCAGAAACACTTGCATTTTGTTTGTTGGTCCTGCTAACACAAATATGTTTAATATCCTGTCTCACACTGAGAGGTTATTTCTGCTCTGTGATGCTACTTTGCAGGCATTTGGGGGACTTGAGTGGATTTATTGCCACAGGGTTGTTATTGGGAGTTGAACTGCTCGAACATGGGGTTTCCTGCATGCTGAAGCAGGTTGTCTGTCGTTGTGATGATTGTTACTAGACAAGTTTATGCAATCATGGAAACCGTTGACTTATAGGCCGGTATTGGTACTAGCGTTTAAGAGTTTAAAATAGTGTATACTCGTACAGGTCTATCTGTGATAACCTGAAAGCAGCTGCTAATATCAGCTGCCGTTTGTGCGTGACCAGCGAGGATGCCCGCAAGGTGGATCAGAACCAGTCCTGGGTTTAACTGCTGGACATCACAGATCACACACCCGCTGTGGGGCTTCACTGACTTGACTGCAGATGTTTTGTCCTAGATATCCTCTGTCAGTTCTTAGAAGTGTGTCAGGCTTTACCGAGTGACACCTAACTTAAAGACATATGAGGGAATTCTTCTAATACTTCTAAGCAATAGGTTCAAGCAATATGGACATATTCTCTGGGCTGTGAGGTACATTTCAGTTTGCATGTCTGTTTTTTACCTTCAAAGTAGGGCTGCCACGATTAGTTGACTAGTCACGATTAGTCGACTATCAAAATCATCAACGACTGATTTAATAGTCGATGCGTCGTTTGACGCTTTGTAAGATCACAAAAGACGCAGGAATAAGTAGTAGGATTTAAGAGTGTAATAACGGATTGAAACAGAAGATGGCAGCACTGCATGTACAAGGATGCCAGCTGCCGTTAAACCCCGAAGAAGAAGAAGTAGCTCTGTCCCAGAATTCATAGCGCAGCCCAGCTCAGTTTCCAACAATGGCGGCAGCTAGTTAGTTTTAATATTACTCTTATTATTCTTTCTGGGTCACAAAATAAACGTTTAACATATTTTCAGGCGAGAATGTAGCTGTGTAAACCTCAAATATCTGCTCAGTTTATCAAGACACCACATATTTTCAAAAGCGCTCCGACGTTTTCGGAGACGTCTGTTACCCACTAGCTCGATAGCTAGCTGGGGGCTAGGCTCACTAGAGCCGTGAGAACACCGGACTGCCGGCAAATCGTTTTCAAACCCACCGCTGTCTTTCGCTACTCAGGTTAAACATATATAAGTCACTTAGATAACTTAAAAATGTTATTGTTTGGCTTTTTTTGGTATTTTATTTGTTATTTGTTCCTGAGGTTTGGCTGAGAAATAAAGTTATAGTTTTTACAGCTGAATAAACGTTGGCAGCTGATTATCAGAAGTGTGAGATGCTGGAGAATATACTCCGGTGTCCTGTTATATTTTAGATAGCAAGGAGCAGACGAGACTGAGTTTATTAAACTTCACCGAAACAATCTGCAAATTTCATTAAACTTTAATAAACTATCATCTTGTCTTTATTTTTAGTTAGCACATACCTTAAACACTTAAAGCTGTAAGCTAATGATAGTTATATAAGAGCAGATGCTGCTGGTGCAATAAGCTGTAGGTTTTACGTCCAATGGATGCTTGAAATGATTAGTCGACTAATCGCAAAGATAATCGGTGACTAGTCGACTATCAAAATAATCGTTTGTGGCAGCCTTACTTCAAAGACACTAAACCGAGAGATGCAACAAGATATCAACAGAACATGGAAATCAGCTTCCACCAGCCCCATTGACTCATATTGGTTATCTGCAAATATGATAGCAAGAGCACTTGGCAGTTCTCTGTTGTGTGTTAAATGTTTGTGTTGGCCCAGAATTTCACAATGAGTGTAATGTTTGGAGCTTGTCGTGAGTCTCAGTCTCAACTAAAAAAAAAATACATATTGGCAGTTTCATAAAGTCCTGATTGTCGGTAAACAAGCAAACCCACATGTAAATCAGCTCCACCCCCTCGCTCCACGTTCTCTCTGTCACTCTGTTGACTGCTGTCAAATAAAGGTAGATTGAGTGGTGTTAGCCTAACCTTGAATCCACTTTGCTTGATTCTGGAAATGCATCATGTGAAACAAGTAAAGGCTAATTTAATTTTGTTGCATCACTTTTGAGGTGCAAATCAGCCACTGTCTGGTTGCACCAAAGAAACCATTGTGTGGAAATCCCCGTTTGACTGATAGACATTCTCGCCATGACATTATGTTAGTTTGCAAGCATGTATAGCGTGAGCCGCAGTGTTTGCAACCTCAGCCTGTAGCACAGCTGTCTTTCTCTGTGTGTCTTTGAAACCAAGTGGCAGGAGTTGAGAGTTGAAGGCTGCTGGGATCTTTTGATATGAGAGGTGCCTTGTGCCTTGACTGCAAGGAGAAGGTTCTGTTTCCTCCTGACTCTGAGTCAGGGTGAGTGGGATGCAGAGAAAATACTGAAAGGAGGTTTTACTATCATTAAATAAAGTATAATGCAGCAGCGTCGGGAGGAATGGATTTCTTTTCTCGATTCTTTTGTTTACAGACGTCATTAGAACGGATCGCATTTGATCGCTCGCTGTTCATTCGCTCACTAAGCTGCGTGTTTTCACACCCCCGCACCGATCTCTGCCTAAAAATCTGATTGCACATGGACCAAAAGTTAGATCTCGATGTAGAAGGACGCGCATACTGGTTTCAACATAAATGACGATGCAGTCTAAGTTTGTCATTTTTATTAGGCCGTTTGATGTTGTGGGTTTATTTTGGTTATTGACATTTACAAGGGTGTGTGTTTGCAGAGGAGTTTTCTTTCTGGGAGTCTTAAGGTCGATATCTAGATTCATGTGCATTGTGTTCGGTCAAACTGCTGCCATCATCATAGATTGAGTCTTAAATCAGCTACTTTGGCGTTCGTTGAGTAGTTGTGAAGATGCTGATGTTTAGCTGATTATGTGATGAAGGCTTATATCACGGCAGTTGCAGAGAATCTCTGCTCTTCCCACAGAGACAGAATTTAATCAAACTTGCACGCAGCGATCACTGAATGAGTCTTCACTCTGTGTTGAAGGTCAAGGTCATACTTGTCATTTTAGGTGGCATTTTTCCAATTTTAACCAGAATTGTTACTCATCCTTGAGTATTGTGTGATTTTTACTGAACCCTGCACACAGTAATCACCTAATGGATCTGCACCACAGTTGGGCTCAAGGTGAAGGGCACGTTTCAAAATTCACGCGTGTGTGTGGGGAAACACTGCAGTCTTTCAAGACACACACAAACCTACAGATGTTATTACGTGCCTGGTCAGGCTTTGCAGTATCTCTGGAGCAGCTGAGTGCTGGACAGGTGCTGTGCAAGATGGATAAATATTGTACGGTGACACGTTGCACAGTTCTGCCAGTGTTGTTTTCCACGTATAAAATATTTGACTTTTCGTTATTTGGATTTGATGTTAAGTCTGTGATTCACACGAACCGTCTCTGCTGGTCTGCCTGGCTGCGTCTCCTTCACTGATCGTCACTGAACAGTGAAGAAGTTGGCAACGCGAGTTCTTCTCGTCATTGCCAACTTACCAGCTGCGTCGCTAGATTTAGTCCTTTCACAGTTATTTTATTTGTTTATTTATTTTTGTTGTTGTTTGTTTTGTCTAAATATTACGTACTGCTGCTACGCAAAGCACTTAATACTGACCACCGGATATAAAAATGCCCTAATGCATTCACATGAGCAGTGGTGCTCCAGGACTGATCATTACAGGACCGTTTGGAGAGCTGTTGGTTAACAGGTGATATCTGTATTTACAAGAGGTGGAATAACCAGACACCACACAATATGATATTATTGGGATTTTTAACATTTTCCAATATGATGATTAAGCTTCCTGTTCTAAGCATATACATATATAAGCAGAGTAACATCAGCTAGCTTGAGGTGATTCCTATAGACCAGGGGTAGGCAACTCCACTCCTTGAGAGCCGTGTCCTGCAGGTTTTAGATCGCACCCCGGGTTAACACACCTGAATCAAATGATTAGTTCATTACCAGGCCTCTGGAGAACTTCAAGAAATGCTGAGGAGTCATTTAGCCCTTTAAATCAGCTGTGATGGATCATGGACACATCTAAAACCTCCAGGACACCGGCACTCGAGGCCTGGAGTTGCCTACCCCTGCTTTAGACTGATGGCAACATGTTGATTCAATTCAATTCAATTCAATTTTATTTATATAGCGCCAAATCACAACAAAAGTCGCCTCAAGGCGCTTCATAGATACAGAGAAAAACCCAACAATCATATGACCCCCTATGAACAAGCACTTTGGCGACAGTGGGAAGGAAAAACTCCCTTTTAACAGGAAGAAACCTCCAGCAGAACCAGGCTCAGGGAGGGGCGGGGCCATCTGCTGTGATTGGTTGGGGTGAGAGAAGGAAGACAGGATAAAGACATGCTGTGGAAGAGAGACAGAGATTAATAACAGATATGATGCAATGCAGAGAGGTCTGTTAATACATAGTGAGCGAGAAAGGTGACTGGAAAGGAAAAACTCAATGCATCATGGGAATCCCCCGGCAGCCTACGTCTATTGCAGCATAACTAAGGGAGGATTCAGGGTCACCTGGTCCAGCCCTAACTATATGCTTTAGCAAAAAGGAAAGTTTGAAGCCTAATCTTAAAAGTAGTGATAGTAATAGTTGACAATCTATGCATCTTAAAATTTAGACAATAAGTGTTGAAAATCTTCAGCTCTGTCTCTGAGACTGATTGCATTCGGTCCAAGTCAGACACCATTATTCGTGCAATCTCCTCATAATTGCCTTTTTATTTATTTATTTCTGTCCCGTCTCTCACCAGCCTGGTTCTGCCAGAGGTTTCTTCCTGTTGAAAGGCAGTTTTTCTTTCCCAATTTAGCCAAATTTTTTCCCCAAGGGAGGTTGATCTTTACCTTACACTATAAAGTGCCTTGAGGCAACTGTTGTTCTGATTTGCCACCATGTAAATAACATGGAATTGAACTGACTTAATCAAAAGGGGCCATAAGTGTGCAACACCCTCAAGCTTGGGACAAACATGAGGTCACCACAAGTTGCAGTTGGTTGGAGGATGTGAAGAAATCAGGCAGATATCATTTCTATTTTATTTATGTATCTATTTATTCTTGTACTCGCGTGACTGAGCCGTTAGTTTACTCTGAATTAGAAGGTCGCTTTTTCCAGATAAGCGTGTTGTATGGTTTTTCGTTTGAGCCGATTTAGTGAATGTTTGCTCCGCTAATGCTATGATTCCCAGAGTGTTTCCGTGTATTTTGCAGTTTAACAGCACAGCAAACGCAGTAAAATAGTTGTGGGAGACCAAAAGCATGGGCACCTAGGGATCATTCCAGGTGAGATATGTAGTAGTTACTGGTCATTATCTATGCAGCCACAGCGAGTGAGTAAGCCGGCCACCTGAGAAGATAATACAGGCAGTGAAAAAGTACCCAAACCTCTCATGACACCCTCAAACATTGCTGACTCGCACTTTCTCTCACCTGCTGCACACAGCCAATTACTGAAGCACACACACTGCTGATATTTCCTCCTGCAGGCAGAAGAGGACAAACAAAAAGAGCTTCCTGTTCTGCATTTTAATTTGGAAGCTGCCTGCACTGAACTGATGCTTTAACCTGTTTGAACAGTCCAAAAATGCTCATGTGCACACAGAGCCACATGATCAATTATACATGTGTGTTTTCATATGTAGGCTGGAGCACCGCAAGGCCTTCCCTTGTCCTTGCCAAGCAGGGCAAGACCTAGAGACAGGAAATATGAGACAGGAAACAGTCAAGTGAAGCGCTTTTGTAATAAAAGAGAACACTTTCAGTTCTGAGCTGCTCTTTATTTTACAGTAAAATATTGTATACTTTTAAGTTTGAGTTACATGTAAGGAATTTGAATGAAAGCAAGATTGAAATAAAAAAGTATCTAAAACCACGACCTGTGCCTGAGGTCATGAGCGAGTCCAGCCAAGCTCCTCTTGTAGCAGATGGGAGGGTCCCGAGGCAGGATGGAGGACCGAGCTCGCCCCTTCGGCTCTCGCCCGGGTCTGTTTCTGAGTGCTCAGCAGAGCGAGAAGGAGCGTTGAATTAAAATAAATGAATTTGCTTAACAGGAACACGGAGAGTGACGTCAATTTAAGATTATTTTAATGACTTCAGATTAAAACTAAAATCAGCCACCAGAAGGGAAACTCTGAGTCAGTGACAGGTTGTCTTTTCATGTAGTTTAGAGTAATACAAGTGTATTTATTGAGCTGTTTTATCAGATTGCAGATTTTCATTTAATAAATAATCTGCAAAAATGTTTCATTTTTCCATTAATGAAGAAATGTGTCGAGCAGTACAACTAAAAGTTGTTGGTTGCAGGATGAGGAATTTACTCTTTCCTGTACCTGATACTGTAAATATGTTTTTAACTGCTGATCAAACAAAACAAACAATCTAAGGAGTGGTAATCCAAGTTTTCACCAGGACTGTTTGACTATTCTTTAAAGATCACCCGACACCCCGGACTGATCTCAGATGACTGAGCGCAGTAGCACACCTGTAATATGTGCGCTTTAACTGGTACAGTTTGGAATATAAAGGAATATTACACCATGTAACCTAATCTTACCAAGTCTCACGTGCTTTGCGAGCGTGATACCGGGTACATAGTAGTCCAGCGGTCCCCAACCTTTTTTGCGCCAGTTTAATGTCAGACAATATTTCCACAGACCGGCCTTTAATGTGTCGCGGATAAATACAACAACATAAACTGAGCAAAAATGACCACGACAAAAACCGTATTTTGTAAATATAACAATAAAGGCGAATTCACTGTGTAATTGTGTAACTTTATTAGCAGCGTCCACCTGAAATGTGCCAACAACACTGACAGTAACATCCTCCTCTCTGCCCCTTAATGCTCTCTGGTCGCTATGGTAACGGGTAAATATTTCTTTCAAAATAAGACACAACTACAACGCGGGAAAAGACCCGGGGAAGCAGAAAAACCCTGAAAACCATAAATTTCACACTAGAGGTGGGAATCACCATACATCCCACGATACGATATTATCACAATACTTAACGCACGATACGATATTATTGCAATTTTTAAAAATATTTTGCGATATTCAGATTCTGTACATAAAGGTAAACTTTATCAATATTCATTTTCTCTAATATCAAAGTCTCACACTCAGTCTTTCTCTCATTTCAGTTTGATTGTTGACAAACTGAACGGTTTGTATTACAGTCTAGTCCAACTTAACTGAATCAACCATCTGGTACAATTATAGCTATTCTGAACTATGCAGTTTATGAAAACTATGCAGCCCCTTCAGCAACTGAAGAATTTGAAAGTAAATTAAAACAAAATATAATTTTACATTAAATAAAAAAGTTTTAAACTTAATTAAAATAAAACATGTCTTAAATTAAAATAAGTAAACTGTCATGTTTATTGCTGCCATAAAACAAGTTAAACACATTTGGACAGTGAAGGAATGTCAGGATTCTTGCTCAGAAAAAGGATCAACATGCTCTGAAGTCAGAGCACAAAAACCTTTTTGTAACAAAGTATCGATTTCTGCTGTCCCTGTATCGATACATTATTAGCAAACAAAATATCACCATGCTACACAGTATCCATTTTCCCCCCACCCCTATTTCACACCCGAGCCTCAACTCTCGTGGACCAGTACCAGGCGACTCACGGCCCTGCACCGGTCCACGGCCCGGGGGTTGGGGACCGCTGTAGTAGAGGACTCGCATTTCTTTTGAGAAATGTCCCCAAAGTGTTTCTAGATGCTTTCCCAGCAGCAGCAGTTCTGGTTTTATATACATTTGTAATTTTTTGATAGACAAAGCTTTTTTTAAGTTAAGATATATTCTTACATGTAAAGATTTGCTGCTTTTCTTTGTTTTCGTTGCAACCTTGTGCCATAAAGAAGCAAAAATGACTCAATTCTGACTAATTTACCCTTCAAAGAGTCTTCTTGTCACCTTCACTGCTGTCCTTTTAAAGAGCGCTTCCTGAACGCCATATGTGAATATAACAAAAATAAAAACGTGTTCTTCTCTAGCTGTGCATAGCGCTCGATGAGCGGCTCTGGCCTCACGCAGCTGGTCGTGCCAAGCTTAGAAGTGATGCTCGCCTGGCACGTTGTCATAGACTGGACTCGACTGGAGCTGTGTGCTGCAGTAACAAAAGCACATTCAGGCCGGGACAATGGGGAGCTGACAGCCCGGGTTGTGTTTATCACTCTGCTTTTTCTTTCGCTGCTTTCCTCCTGTTTATTGTGTTTGCCGTCTCTCCGCTTCTCTCTCCTGGTCTCGGTCGTCGAAGGCCTGTGCATACGTTCACCAGGCAGCGCGTTTGTCACTGTAAGAGAAAAGCTGTGCACAGTGTTGCTTCGTCATTAAACACAGGGTGTAATTCTGTCACGGTAGTGACAGCGATCTGATTGTTGGGTTCAGGCTCTGCTTTAGCACACTTTTGTTGACTCATTTGCTTGGTGGGCAGCAATTTGTGGGTGCTGAGGTAGTTGTCTATAATTGTAGCAATCATGTTTTCTTATAATAGACCAGCAATGAATCACCAAGAGGATTTTGTATGTCTGGTAAGATCACAGTCTCATGTGGACAATTGATCCAATCTTTCAGCTTCAAGAAGCAGCCCGACTGTCTGTTTTTGTTTTTGTGATCAGTCACTTTAATGAGTTTGTTTAAAGGAAACGCTCATTGCAAATTGCCAGAGATTAAGCCAGCATGCTGAAATACTAATGCCCATACGTTTTCCATTTGCATGATGCAAGAGCAGCAAATCCTAATAGTCCTGAAGCTAAGGCGGCCCAGCAGCCGAGCACGTCATTTGCTTGAATGTTTATTATTAGACTCATAAAGTTAAAGCAGTCAAATAAATAATTCTTCAACCTTTAAAATGATGCAAATATTATAGAAAATAAACAGTTGTTTTATTTCAGAAAAAAATAGGAGACCGTGAATATATTGTTGTCATAGACTGTATCGTGCAAAGGTTTGTGGTCATTTAGTCATCTCATTATTCTTGTTATCCTTACTGTAAAACAGCAAATCTCCGTCTGTCTCTCTGTTTGTTTCTTTGTCCACAATCTCCTCCGACACAATCAGGATTTGAGCTACAAACTTGGCGCTTGGGTACATTTTCTGGGCCCGTTATCCACGCAAACAGTGACGTTGCGACAGCTCCCTACCATTTATGCCAGCACTTTGGGTGTGAGCACTCACTCTGCGTGATAATTCACCAAGGAAAACCTCCACATCAGAGCTGCTGTAGGACAGAAGAAGAGAAGTGAGAAGCAAAGTTGTTCTGTCAGAAAGTTTTTAGCGACATGTTCCTCTTTAGAATCTGTGAAACTCTCAGCACTGATATTTGTTTTTGGATTTTTGCATTATGCCATTTTAATTTCACAACATCGTCTCGTTTATATCGACAAAAGCTGAATGATGCATCTTATAACATCATCGTGTTATAATGTGATATCTGTTGCATTCATACAACGCCTTGAATTGAATTTCATGGTTTGCAGCATCAACAGGCCCAGCAGTACTGCAGCATGCTACAGTAAAACTAACCAGAAATGTTATAAATGAAACTCTCGTTTACAGAGACTCTTTAACATAATCCAAGTTTATCGTGTTTATATTAGGGCTGCCACGATTAGTCGACTAGTCACGATTACGTCGACTATCAAAATCGTCGACGACTAATTTAATAGTCGACGCGTCGTTTGAAGCTTTGTAAGATCACAAAAGACGCAGGAATAAGTAGTAGGATTTAAGAGTGTAATAACGGACTGAAACAGAAGATGGCAGCACTGCATGTACAAGGATGCCAGCTGCCGTTAAACCCCGAAGAAGAAGAAGAAGAAGAAGCTGTGTCCCAGAATTCATAGCGCAGCCCAGCTCAGTTTCCAACAATGGCAGCAGCTAGTTAGTTTTTATATTACTCTTATTATTCTTTCTGGGTCACAAAATAAATGTTTAACATATTTTCAGGCGAGAATGTAGCTGTGTAAACCTCAAATATCTGCTCAGTTTATCAAGACACCACATATTTTCAAAAGCGCTCCGACGTTTTCGGAGACGTCTGTTAGCCACTAGCTCGATAGCTAGCCGGGGGCTAGGCTAACTAGAGCCGTGAGAACACCGGACTCCCGGCTAATCGTTTTCAAACCCACCGCCGTCTGTCACTACTCAGGTTAAACATATATAAGTCACTTAGATAACGTAAAAATGTTATTGTTTGGCTTTTTTCAATATTTTATTTGTTCCTGAGTAAATCGGTTTGGCTGAGATTAAAGTTATAGTTTTTACACAGCTGAATAAACGTCAAGCAGACAGCTGATTATCAGAAGTGTGAGATGCTCCAGAATTTACTCCGGTGTCCTGTTATATTTTAGATAGCAAGGAGTTTATTAAACTTCACCGAAACAATCTGCAAATTTCATTAAAATTTAATAAACTATCATCTTGTCTTTATTTTTAGTTAGCACATACCTTAAACACTTTAAGCTGTAAGCTAATGGTAGTTATATAAGAGCAGATGCATGCTGCCATTAGCTGTATGTCCAATAGATGATGACCTGATTAGTCGACTAATCGCAAAAATAATTGGTGACTAGTCGACTATCAAAATAATCGTTTGTGGCAGCCCTAGTTTATATCATAACTGATCATTGGAAACAGCCTTTTTTGTCAGGTTAGCACAGCTGAAAACTGTTAAACTGCTAATCAAAGAGTGAATGCATTTGTATAGCTGAGTATCGTAGCAGCTTTCTGGGTCTCTCCTGTCTCATTGCAGTTTTAAAACAGGAGCCACTCCTTTCACAGAGCCTGAAAAGAGAGAGAATTCACTGTCCATCAATCAAGAGAAGTGTGTCAGTGTCTCTGCTGTGATAAATGGACACCTGTACCTGTGAGAACCATTGTTCTTGTCTGTAAAAGTAGTAGTACTATTGTTAAAAATTTCCCAAATTATTATTTCTCAGAGCAATTTGTTTTAAGCTGAAACCTACAAAAGCAAATGCACCAGACAATTTCAACCGTTTTTAGTGTTAAAAGATCAAAGTGCTCATGTTAAATAAAAATGTCCCTCTGTAACTGTGTATCCATTAGAAATGAGAAATTCCTTTGATCAGTAATTGTTCTGCCTCTGGATGTCACAGAGCTGTCCTGGTTGACACTCCTCTGTAACATTGTAACAACAAAAAGGAGGATCTGAGCGTGTGCTCACATTCCTCAGCCTCCCCTTTAAGGTCTTTGCCAGGGTGCTGGAGAAGAGATTCCTTCAATCCAGGGGGGATACTGCACTTTTCACGTGGTTGTGCGAGACCGGACCAACTCTTTGTCCACTCGAAGATTTGGTGGGCAGAATTTCGAGGCACAGCCAGCAAGCAGAGGGTTTCTGCTTCGGTGGCCTTGGGATGACCTCTCTACATTTTGCTGATGATTTATCAGACAGAGACCTCCAGCTAGCACTGGGGCAGTTTGCAGCCAAGTGTGAGGTGTTGGTGATGAAATTTAGAAGCTCCGAGTCTGAAACCGTGGTTCTCAGCTGCAGAAAGGCGGCGTGAAAAGGCGGCGTGCCCATCGCAGGTGCAAAAGTTTAAGTATCTTGGGTTCTTGTTTGTGGATGGATCATAGATGGTTTGGTGTGATTCAGCAGTGATGGACTCTGCTGAAGAGGTAGCTAAGTGTAAAAGCAAAGTGGTCAATTTATATGTCAACCTCACAGAGTAGAGCTGCTAAAGTCTGCGTTTCTCTGCTTAGGCTACTGCTCACATGGCCCATAGTTAAAGAGTTGTTTCTTCGGTGCTTATATAACATGTAGTCCCATTTCACGTGTCATTCTGTTAGCAATGATGCAGAAAGTAAGTGGGGGAAAAAAAAACAATCCAAAGTCTGAATATTTTGTAATGAAACTCTATTTTACAGGTCAGTGCACACAGGTTTGATATGATGGAAGGAAACATCCACACTGATGTCTTGCTCTAAATTACTGTCCTCAGTAGTGAGTCATCCCATTGGCCGATGTGGCAGAGCAGCGCTGGAGGCTGTTGGTGGCGGTGACACAAAATGATCTCTCCTCCACACTTCACCAAGTCAGGTTTAAAACTGATAGTGAAGGACAGCAGAGCTGCTCCGCAGTGCAGCAGACGCCGGTCGCTTCATCAGCTCGGTCCGCCCGCCCTCTCTCACGCGGCGTCTCACAGCTGCACTTGGGTAACAGCAGGAAGTCTGACTGCTGTTTCTGGCAAATGAATTCACGCATTTGTTCATTAGAAATAATTCTGGTGATTATTTTTGAGACAACGTTTTCCTGTCATTCCCATTTCGTCCAGTTTAAAAGCCGGTGTTATTAAGTCTTGTCAGCATTCATAGATTATAATGGTTTCTGTTTCTGATTGTACAACTCGTTTGGTGTTAATAGATGATGAAAAGCATCATTTTGAAGCCTTTACTGATTGTTTGCTTCCTTCCCGTCCTTCAGCTGTTCAAAGGTTTATTCACCGATCCGACTCTGCGCTGTGGCTCGTTTGTTTTATCTTCTAGTCACACTTTGCCTACGTGTTAGCAGGGCATCTTTATTTCACGCGCAACTGTGTCATTACATTTAACCCAGTTCCATTTTTATTTAGCTTTTTGAGCCAGATGAGGATGCCGGTGTCTGAAAGCGCGAGGACACACGTGGGGACTCGTTCCTCTGTCCTCTCAAGCAAAGGAAGGAGAAAGGCAGGTGGAGGTGGTGAGGAGGCGGGAGTTTGGGTTGACCTTCCCTTACCCTCCTTCCCTCCTCCCTCCCGTCAGAGCCGTCTGCTAGTAGAGCCATCGCTGGCAAAAGCGAAGGAAAGGAAATAAAACCTGAAATGCTTAGCATGGGCGGAGAGGATGCATCATTTATATCCTGCTGGAATGAAATGAACTGTGGGTAGTTCTTGTTTCTGTATGAGACCTTATTTCATTCCTTCCCATCTGCTTTTTTAAAGGCCTAATTTTTCATGGCAGCCGTCTGCGTGTTGTCAGGCAGTGTGAGGGTGGCAGAAGACGAGGTTAGAGTGTTTTTAATTGATAAGGCTGCATTTCCTCCCCGTGTGGCTCTTAAAGATATATTTTCCTCCTCGTTTTTAGTTTTAGTTGCGTTGCCTGTGTTGCCGTTCTGCATCTGCTCGTCTTCGGCCTGCAGTGCCAACGCCAAAAATAAGGGTTGATCGGGTGTAGAAAACAGAATTACCTGATGCCGATGAAAGGCCGTTTGAAGTTCTGCCAAAAAAACATTTCTAAAAATAATTTCATCGCATGTTTCTCAGAAAAAGGCATGTAAACGGTTTCAGTGCGTTTTTAATTGGTGGATAATCCGTCCAATTTTCAGAGTAAATATTTGTTAATTTATATGTTATTATACTTGATAAATATTCGAAAAAGTACGAGTTCAGGACGTCTCGGGATGTTCTACTACATGTGCCTCTTAGTTCAGACACGTTTCTCTGCATTAAAAATGCATTAAAATATTCAAAAGCCATACATGCTATGTTAACCTCCTGGGATCTGGCGTCCACTTTTTGGGTCATTTAGACCAAAATACTCAATTTTGCTCTACAAGTAGGGCTGCCACAATTAGTCGACTAGTCACGATTACGTCGACTATCAAAATTGTCAACGACTGATTTAATAGTCGACGCGTCGTTTGAAGCTTTGTAAGATCACAAAAGACGCAGGAATAAGTAGTAGGATTTAAGAGTGTAATAACGGACTGAAACAGAAGATGGCAGCACTGCATGTACAAGGATGCCAGCTGCCGTTAAACCCCGAAGAAGAAGAAGCTGTCCCAGAATCCATAGCGCAGCCCAGCTCAGTTTCCAACAATGGCGGCAGCTAGTTAGTTTTAATATTACTCTTATTATTCTGGGTCACAAAATAAACGATTAACATATTTTCAGGCGAGAATGTAGCTGTGTAAACCTCAAATATCTGCTCAGTTTATCAAGACACCACATATTTTCAAAAGCGCTCCGACGTTTTCGGAGACGTCTGTTACCCACTAGCTCGATAGCTAGCCGTCTGATTTGGGCCCCAATCAGCCCAAATATCAAAGAGAAATTAAAACTGCTGCTGTGGAAGAGTTCAGGTCTCAGGAGGTTAAACTACCTTCATTGTGTTGCTTAACAGGACGACTTTTTTACCAAAGAGCAGGACGAGATTGAAGGTATCTGAGAACATGAGCACCGTTGCCTATTTCTGAATTTTGCCACATATTTTGGTGCAATCCTCCAAGATAATAAAACACTAACACAAATAAATAGAAAATATTGGATGCAGCAGATCGTGATATTGCTGTTAGTTTGGTTTGATTATTGCAGATCCAGCGGTTTAATATTTAACCTAATATCACCTTGGCATCAGTCACCAAACATTCATATTCTACAAAGTTCGTTGACGGAAAAAAACTTTAGTGTTTCACACTATGAGAAAATTTGTATCACAATATTTTTTAAGACGGTTGCTTCATAAAGTCGAAGGAGGTTAGAATTAACATGATTTCTGCATAATTGAGCTTTTATAAATCTATAAGGACTGTGTGGAATATAACGCACTTTAATGCCAACATTAAAAATAAAATAAAACCACATGATTGTGAGACATATGACTATAAAGTTGCTTCTTTTGTTGCTCTTGTTTTAAACAGAAAACATTTGGCCCATTGGTGTTAATGTTTCCACAGCAGAGCAGAACTTCACATGGACACGTCCCTCTGTTGTCAGGAAAAACATCCCTTGGATTTTCCTCGCCTCGTTCCCCTCGGCGTTTGTGGACGAGATACCAGAGTCTGATTTTATAAAGCCGGGAAACTTGCAGACAGCAGACACAGCTCCCGTCTTTGTCACAAGTTTCTTTGATCCGTCTCTGGTCTCCTGTCGATCAGTTTGCTCAGCTGTTGACAGACTGTTGTGCTACCTGACATTACCCAGCATGCTTTTCATTAGTGAAATTTTATAAACGTGCAATGACTCTTATATATTTCTATATGATTTTTAGGTTTAGAACCATTATTGAGGAGGGTGCACAGTTGTACCTCCGCTCACTGTACTCTACAGTCCTACTAGTATCCAGTAATATAAGTCACTCGAGAGGCCACAGAGGACATTTTGCCTTCTTACTGGTATGGTCAGGTAAAGCTAAAGTTTAGGCCCCGCCCACAGTGGACACAAGACTGGTCAGTGAATTTTTTGCAAGCTGTGAATAGTTGACGAGTGGTTGCTGGAGGTTGCTCGCAGGGACTAGTGTGAAATCATTTGTATACGGTGCTGCACTGGAAACCTTGCGATTGCTTTGGTTGCCAGCAGACTCCTGGAGTTGCCTGTATTTTGCACGGAAGATGCTGACGTGTTTGCAGACACTCGTAATCTACTCGCTATTCTGCATTGAAACTGCGAAAAGTGCGACGCCAACCAGAAACGGTGTCTGCTCACCTTCACAATAAAAGTTTGATATGTGTGGACAGCTTTTACTGTGAAGGCAAACAGTCTCTGTTTCTGGTTCTTTCTTACTTTCTCCAAGCTTCACTACAGTCTGGAGAGTAACAGGCAAGTGTTTGTACAAGTCGGCAACTTTCAATCACAAGTAGGGCTGCCACGATTAGTCGACTAGTCACGATGATAGTCGACGACTAATTTAATAGTCGACGCGTCGTTTGAAGCTTTGAAGATCCCAAAAGACAGGAATAAGTAGTAGGATTTAAGAGTGTAATAACGGACTGAAACAGAAGATGGCAGCACTGCATGTACAAGGATGCCAGCTGCGTTAAACCCCAAAGAAGAAGAAGCTGTGTCCCAGAATTCATAGCGCAGCCCAGCTCAGTTTACAACAATTGCGGCAGCTAGTTAGTTTTAATGTTACTCTTATTATTCTTTCTGGGTCACAAAATAAACGTTTAACATATTTTCAGGCGAGAATGTAGCTGTGTAAACCTCAAATATCTGCTCAGTTTATCAAGACACCACATATTTTCAAAAGCGCTCCGACGTTTTCGGTGACGTCTGTTACCCACTAGCTCGATAGCTAGCCGGGGGCTAGGCTAACTAGAGCCGTGAGAACACCGGACTGCCGGCAAATCGTTTTCAAACCCACCGCTGTCTTTCACTACTGAAACATGATATATAAGTCACTTAGATAACTTAAAATGTTTGGCTTTTTTCAGTATTTTATTTGTTCCTGAGTAAATCGGTTTGGCTGAGATTAAAGTTATAGTTTTTACACAGCTGAATAAACATCAAGCAGACAGCTGATTATCAGAAGTGTGAGATGCTCGAGAATTTACTCCGGTGTCCTGTTATATTTTAGATAGCAAGGAGTTTATTAAACTTCACCGAAACAATCTGCAAATTTCATTAAAATTTAATAAACTATCATCTTGTCTTTATTTTTAGTTAGCACAGACCTTAAACACTTAAAGCTGTAAGCTAATGATAGTTATATAAGAGCAGATGCTGCTGGTGCAATAAGCTGTACGTTTTATGTCCAATGGATGATGATCTGATTAGTCGACTAATCGCAAAAATAATCTGTGACTAGTCGTCTATCAAAATAATCGTTTGTGGCAGCCCTAATCACAAGGGTGGGTCCGGTGGTGCTGCACCCTGCTCAACACGACGTATTCAGTAGATGTGATCAATGAAACTTTATCGATATGTCATAAGAAAGTGTGAGGCGTGTGTCTCACACCCACACTGTGACATTACAGCAACTCATGTTTCCAAATGTCAAGCGTTTAATCGGTGCACAACACGTTTCAGCATGTTCGCTGCTTGTGTGAGCAGTCAGTAGATGTCACACATGGCAGGACCAAAAACTGCGCCCACATTTATTTCCTGAATAAAAAATGATCTGGAGTTTGAGGAATCAGGGTCACAGAGTGTCCCACTTCTTCTCAGGGCTCTGTTTGCCCCAGAGCTGATTTCAGCTCGTTTAGTTGGAACCAGGCGGAGAATGCTGGATGTCAGCTACTTCTATACATGCCAGCTCCATGGGTATGGTGCACACCTCTCGGTGTCTTTGTGCCTCTGCTTTGTGCTGCGTCAGGACTGTGAGGATTAGAGCTAAAAGTATATGTAATTAACTCAGATCTACGAGCAGGTTTCGGTGTCTTTGTGACGCGTCTGTTTTTATCTGGTGTGCTCCCTTTGCCCCCTTTTCTGCTTGCCTAAAAACCGTCTGGTGCTCTGGTCAGATCTTTGTCCCGCTGCACGGCTGGAAATCTGCTCAGGCAGGATTTATTAGTAGTGGGTTAAAACCTGTAAAATATTCTGACAATGATAGGATAGCGTTTTATAAATATCGAGGTTGGCCAATGATAATCATTTGAGGTCCTGACAGGAAGTTGTTGGTTTTTTTATTAAATAAATTGATTGATGTGTTGGTGTATGACCTCCACCGCTGACTCCGCCCATATTAAAGGCCAAAGATGATGAATCTTACGGTGGCAACGCTGCAGTATTCAGTCATTAATCATCTTCAGGAGTTTTGTTTGGTTTGTTTTCCACACTGTACAGCAGATATGAAAATATTGGCAAAGTGTAGCTTCGCTGGAAATCAATCAATACACTAACCATTGATATTCGTCGTGTAGCTGCTGCTCCACAGGATTTCCATCCCTCCTGTGGGCTCTCCTCCTCTGCCCAACACAGAGCTGTCTGCAGGCCTCCAGTCCTGCTGCTGAGCTAATTACTGAGGTGTGTGTGTGTGTGTGCGCACTCTAGGGCTTGCTGTGTTGATTTGTGTATGTGAGGCTGTTGTCTTATGCCAGGTCACCAGGACTGAGCTGAATCTGTGCCAATAGAAGGAGAGGGCTGTTGCGCACACACACACACACACACACACACACACACACACACACACACACACACACACACACACACACACACACACACACACACACACACCTCAAACGCACACAGTCAGCAGAATAACCGATAACAGGAACCCTGCGTGAGCCCTGGGGAATCTCTTGCCCCATTATGGATTCTCTTGCAAAGGGCAGGATGAGATGCTTTGTGTACACGTTTCATTAAAGTGTTTGTGTTTCTTTGATATAATTGTGTATGCAGGGGCTTAAAAGGTGCACGTTGCTCTGCTACTGCAGTGCACTTCCTCCTGCCACCGGCAAATTAAAAATAAACCTCTCGTGAAGACGGTGGACGCACGACAAGTTGTATTTAAGCTCTGAGGCGATGGGGTCACATGTTGTTCTGATGTCGTGCGATCTTTGATTTTCCTGTTCGGCCGCTCGCACAGACGTGCGTTGGCATGTTTCACAGGGCTTGTGTGTCAGTAATAAATTGTAATAAACTGTTGCAATGTTGAGCAGATAAGCTGTTTGCTGCATGCATGTTCAAACCTAAATGCAGCAGTAGCTGTGATGCGATGAAGTGCAGCACATGCACTTCTTTTTTTCTTATTTCCGTGGAGGCTACCTTGGTCTCTTCTGCCTCGTTCACTCCATCGATCGCTCTCTCTCTCCTCCCCTGTTCTTTCCTCCCCCATCTCTCCCGTGTCACCCCTCCTCCCTCCTCCCTTCATTCTCTGAATTTATCCTTTGAAGTCATTTGTGAATCTCTGCTCTCCCTCAGGAGTTCCCTTCCTACGCTCAAAGTGTCTCAAGAGTTTCTACAAAGCTGGACTTTGTTGAAATCGTTTACATGCGTTCTGCTGACACTTTGATCGTTTGTCACAGGGCAGAGGAGAAGTTTTGACATTTACACATGTTATAGAGTTACAAAGCGTCCTTTGGGTCATTTTCTTCTCCAGCATGTGGAGAAAAGGTGGAGAGAATCTAGACATCACACTTTTCTCTAATGCGGCTCTACCTCTTTCTTACAGATTGCTGTGACGTTCTGAGTGAAGATGGCGTTATTTCAGAACAACTTCTGGGTGAGTGTCTTGAAAACATCTTTAAATGGAGTAACGCTGCAGGGCACGTGCAAAGATCTCTAACTGAACGTGGTCACCTGTTGTAGCTGGATCACAGCTATGACTTCCCCAGCTTCTCATTCATATTCTCCACAGACAGTTGTGCCTCTCTGTGCATCAGGTACAAACAGGAAGTGCTTGTTACCAATAGATACCAGTCTTTTATTTAGATCTCAGCTTTCAAGCAGTCTCATTTAAATTCTGCTTCTAGGCAGAGATGATGGTGATGAATGGCTTTTAACTCGCAATTATTATGTTAAGACTTTATTTATTTAGAATAACTCTGTGTTCGTGGCAGATGTTGTTGATGGGTTGTTGATATTTAATTTAAAAAACACATTTTTCTGGTGAATGTCAGAGATGGCAAGTTGAATGACTCTCCCTGTCACTTCTTTTCATCTATTCTGCATTTCCTTTTATTTTTGGCTGGTTTATAAAAATAAAATAAAAGCTTTTCAAACCCACTTTAAAAAAAAAGTAGCTATAAATATGTTTATCCCAGTCCTGGCGATTTATCTGTTGGTAATCAAAATCCAAAATCTTTGGTGGGAACTTGAATATTTTTATATGCAAAAAAAAATGCTGCAAAAGGAAAAGTCCAGTTATGTTATTTCCCTTCAGTCGTCACATTTTACCCGTATCTGTCTTTGCACAGAAATTAACGTGCAGGCGAAGAGCTTAAGCCTAATTTACCGTCCCGCAAATGCGTCTGTGGACACGTCTCTCTTCAGATAACAAGCGGCAAAAGTCGCCCACAGACATGCTCCCGTGCAGTCCTCCAAAATCTAGGTCTTGTGTCTGTTTGCGAACACAAAAACTCAAACGCTTCATTTAACAGATTCCCCGAGCCGGCGTCAGGTGTTTACAGCGTCTCGCCTTGTGTGTTCACCACCACTAACTATACATCATGTCATGAATCATCCTCTAATATGACATGTAAGAGGAAAAAAACAGGGTAATTAAAAGCCTGACAGCGAAAGGATTTATAAGCTCGGATCAGATCACACTCGATTTTGCAAGTATTAAAAAACTAGTATGACTAATTAAGGCATTAATTGGCTTAATTTCTCCGTGAATAATGGCCTCATTAGTCGTCTTACACCAATGTACAAAGCACAGGAGTGAAACTCTCCCACATGCCTCTGTGTCAGCTGACAGCTTTTTCCTTCTCTTTGTCCTCCTCTTTATTCTGTCCCAGCCTACCTAGCACATCTATTTCAGGTGTGCCCTAGTTTTTGGCCTAACAGACAGAAAAGTTTTGCACATTGAGCTAATATTTCCAGACTTTCAATTCAGGTGCAGAAGACACAGTTTATAACAGAGACTCTCGGAGTTTAGTTCATTGAGCCGACGTGCGGTTTAGGGCCAGGAAAGAAAAATGACTCATCTAAAGCCATTAATTGATAGCACCAGAGAACCTGCACAGACTGGGGACGCACTTAAATGCAAAAGTCCAGTAGTATAGTTAACTGTAGCCACACCCCTTATTTCCCATCATGCCTCATTCCCCATCACTGACTTAGTAATAAGTTGTCTGTTTTATGTTCAGAGGAAGCTGGTTTATGCTGATGGTTGGAATCTCTGTGCCAGGTTATTTAACCAGGTGGCCATCACACCACCCATATTTGGAAACTGTATACTGGTATTAAACAGTATTTTATTTTTGCATGCAGTCTTATTACCGAGGGCCTCCTGAGCAAGGTTATTATCGTTAACGAAAACTAACGAAATAACAAAAACTAGAAGTGAAAAAACATTTTCGTTAACGGAAATAAAAATAAAAACAAAAAAAGGAAAACTAACTAAAACTATAATGAGTGTTCACAAAACTAACTAAAATTAACTGAATTTATAGTAAAAATGTGTTTAGTTTTCATTGATGTGTGCGTGTCATACAAGAGTCAAGGGTGAAAATGAAGTTTAGTTTCCACATTTTTTTCTTGCTGTGTCTCATTATGCCAGCAGGGGGCAGCACGTTAGTCGAGTCGTCTGTGTTGCTGCTCCGTCCACGCGCAGAATCATGTCAGGAAAAGTCGGAAGAAAGCGCCAGAGTCCAATTTGGGATTACTTTGAATATGACTGTGTTTTGGATAAAGCAAGTGTCTTGTAGTGGAAACAGACAAATTATGAGGGACATTTCTAAAGGGAAAAAATCCCACAAACCTTAAAGTGCACCTGAAAAGCTCACACAAGAAGGCTAACCTAGCTTAGCTTGAGAAGGTAAGGGAGCACACTCAACCCTCATCCCCAGAAAACAGAAGCTAACCCCAGGCAAGGCAGCGTGATGCATCCCGAGACAACAGGACGGGGATATCTACACAACTGTGTGAGTCAATTACCTTCAAAAAGTTTATCAATTCACTTGAACCAAAATTACGAACACCCGGTGCTGCGAGAGTTAATAGTCTCATTGGGGCCAAGATATACATTTTATAGTTGCCTGGTATCAATGGTTGTTCATCTGCCTTTATTTATTTATTTAAAGAACCCATAGGTGGGAATGTGAGTCTGTCTCTGCGTGTTAGCCCTGCGACAGACAGGCGACCTGTCCAGGGTGCAGTATGGTAGCTGGAATAGCAACATACCCAAGGATGAGCAGAATGACTGATATGATGAAACTGGGATTTTGTTACACTTAATTATTGCAAACACAACTAAAACTAAACTGAAACTAATCAAAACTAAACTGAAACTAAGGATTTTCAAAAAAATAAAAACTAAACTAGCAAACAATTGGTAAAAACTAATTAAAACTGATATAAAATTGAAAATCTGAAGTCAAAACTAAATAAAAATAAAAACTAATGAAAATTGCAAAACTATTAAAACCCTGCTCCTGAGAACCTCGTCATTGGAATAATTCAAGTTCTTATAGAAACCATACCCCATGATGATTGTGTTGAACTTGAGCCCACTGTAAGCAGCTGTGTTACGTCCCCCCCCCACCATGGTGGTGGCAAAGGCAGGAAGGAGACAGCAACACCGGACAACCACAATCAATGAAGGAGGACAACAGGACAGTTAAGAATCAGGATTTATTGGAATCTATAAGAAAAAAGGTGGGGGCGGAGGACTGGGCGGTTGAGCCAAATCAAAGAAAGTAATAAAACAAAAAGAGGTCGAGAGCTCCCAGGGCCTAACTAAAACAAAAATGTAAAACAAAAGGCCTACCTAGCTGCTCGACAAAAGGTCAGTGAAAACATACAAAAGTGGCATCAACCGCATAACCTAGTGTGTGTAACAGTTTAACGCCTGCAGTCAGTGTATAGGGTACCCCAGCTTTCCTGTCCAGCCTCCCACCACACATGATACAAAGAAGCCTGTTCGCAAATGTTTGTCATAGCAGAAGCCAGTAGCCACCAGCTGGCCAGGGAGCTGCTCATTTGTAGAAATCCTCGGCCTGTGATTGGCCAACTGGGCCCAGACCAGCCAATAGACACATGCCAATCAACTTCGAACTGGCCAATAGGTGGAGGCTTGACACCTGAAAGATAAATAGAACACAAAAGCAAAGCCACATCTCTTGGCACGTAACAAGCTGCTATTACCTCTCCTGCTCGTCTCCAGTTTTGCCAACTTAGCGACTTTGTCGCTATATTTAGCGAGTTTTCAGACCCCCAGCTAAAAAAAAGACGTGAAAGCGCATATCGCTTTTACTCTCAACAAGCAGCGGGTGCTGTAACGCAGTCAGTTCTTCTTTTACTCTTATGCTGTTTTGTGGATCACAAGGTTTAAAACTACTTATAAACACACACACAAAGTAACTCCACCAAAGTGCCTATTTCGGGTCACTTTTGCCGGTCCAAGCCCGGATTAAGGAGCAGGGTTGGAATTGTGACATTAAAAACACAATAATTGCTAAAGAAATTTAATTTGTAGTTCTAAATAAACTCTAAATGCATTTAGGACGTTTTTTACTCACTTTATGTCTCGTCCACGATGTTATTTCTCTCTCCAACAACATAGGTCACAATAACACTAGCATGACCAATTAGGCAAATTAGGTGATGATGTCATTTAGCGAGTTTTAGCGACTTCTAGGACAACCAATAGCGATTTTCCTTACTGAGGAGTTGGCAACACTGCTCGTCTCTCAGTCTCATAGCTGTGGTGTTGTTTTGCTTTCGTGTTTTCTTTACTGGTGAATATGAGCTGTCGATTGTCTTTGTGTGTTTGTGCTGAACAAATAACTGCAGATTTACAGGCAGGCAAGTAGAAAAGCAAAATCTAAAGAACAAATGAGGCGACGTACTCGTGTCTATACATATTTCCCATTCAGCCTGCTTTCAGAGCCGAACGGCTTTGAAATACAAACCACTCTCTAGTTAATTAGGCAGCACAGCCACTCGAGGACGAGCTACACACAGAGCCTCGGCTTGTTTGGCTCAAGAACATTCACAGCCCCTCACAAAGCCTCCTCATAGCGCTCTGTCCTTTCCCATTAACTGAATGAAAGCTGCGCTTATGGTCCGCAGGAGGAAGCATACCGGCTGTAATTAAGTGCATCCTTAGCAAATTAAGGCGCTGCTAAGTCTTGGGAACAGAATTTGTTTCTCTGTAAGGATTCGTCACGCTCCATCGTTCCAGGAAACGTAATCGCACTTAGAAATAATCATCGAGGTATATAGAATATAAAATATTTCGTCAGTTTGCTTTGATTTCGTTTGCTGGCTCTCAGATGTCATCACTTTGCGAGTGTGTCAGAGGATTGAGACAGTTTTTATTCTCTTGGTTCTCCCTTTGCCTCGAAGGTAGAGAAGCTAAAATAGTTTATTTCAGTGGATGAACTGAGCGGCTCCTCAAAGGCCCAGAATAAGGACGATAAATAAGGATTACTTGGAACTGCGAATCATGCAGAGCTACTTCACTGGAGTCCAAAAATAAAGCAAAATATGGAGCTTAAATTTGGGCAGAATACGTCGCCATTAAATCTTCCCAATTAAGAATTTCATATGGTTTGTTGTTGTTCTTTCCTTTTGATCTAATTCAAATAATTTAATATTTAACAAAGTATATTTTCTAATATGGATTAACTGAGTAAGCTTTACAGTTTGTTTTTAAATGATGATGTAAAATATGGGCTGTTGTCGTCACCCCGACAGGCAAGTTTGTGAGTTTGATATCTTAAGGATAAATCGACAGGTTTCAAATCGCAGTGACCGTGAAGGTTACATATATTTTTTGCGTCTGCGCCTCACAGTCCTGACGCAGCACAAACTCAATCTAGTCTGTTCTCAGTTTATAAACTAAATATTACATTTGATTTGATGCCATCACCTACAAAGTTGCACCATTTAGCATCATTTTACAGTCCCAATAAAAAGTTTCAGACCACTTGAAAAATGGCGAAAAATCTTATTTTGCACGGTTGGATGTTAACAAGGTTCCAAGTGGAGCTTCAACAAGAAGAAACGGGAGACAAAACATTTCTTTGAGCGTGCGATTCGTTGACAACAACGCTTAGACTGATACAGGCTGTTCTACAGCTGATCAACAGTTCAGGACCACATCTAAAAACAAAAACATAAACCAAACATGAACTCAGTAATGAGTCGCTCCACCGTTATTGTTGATCACTTCATCCTTGATGCAAGTGTTTCCACGAGGTGAGAGGGAGCATTTCTCCACGAAGCGATCGACTGTCTCGAACTGTCGTCCATTTTTGTAACTTCCCCAAAGGTTCTCTGTTGGATTTAGATCAGGGATGCAGGATGGTCCAAAAGAGTGATGTTATTCTCCTGGAAGAAGTCCCTTTGTACTGTAGCGTTGTCCTGTTAAAAAACCCAGTGGTTACTAGAGGTGGGAATCACCATACAACTCACGATACGATATTATTGCAATACTTAACGCACGATACGATATTATTGCAATTTTTTAAAATATTTTGCGATATTCAGATTCTGTACATAAAGGTAAACTTTATCAATATTCATTTTCTCTAATATCAAAGTCTCACACTCAGTCTTTCTCTCATTTCAGTTTGATTGTTGACAAACTGAACGGTTTGTATTACAGTCTAGTCCAACTTAACTGAATCAACCATCTGGTACAATTATAGCTATTCTGAACTATGCAGTTTATGAAAACTATGCAGCCCCTTCAGCAACTGAAGAATTTGAAAGTAAATTAAAACAAAATATAATTTTACATTAAATAAAAAAGTTTTAAACTTAATTAAAATAAAACATGTCTTAAATTAAAATAAGTAAACTGTCATGTTTATTGCTGCCAAAAACAAGTTAAACACATTTGGACAGTGAAGGAATGTCAGGATTCTTGCTCAGAAAAAGGATCAACATGCTCTGAAGTCAGAGCACAAAAACCTTTTTTGTAACAAAATATCGATTTCTGCTGTCCCTGTATCGATACATTATTAGCAAACAAAATATCACCATGCTACACAGTATCGATTTTTTCCCCCACCCCTAGTGGTTACCACACAGACGAGGGCCCACAGACGAGGGACGCTCCTGCACCTCCTGAAACACCTCACGGTGCACCTCAGCAGCGATGGCACGCTGCTTATGCAGTTCAAAAACACGACCATGTTCAAAAAGTTTTTTTGCCTTTGCCATCAGAACGTCGACAGTGTGACGACCTGACAGGAAAGGACAATGAATCCACATTTTTGCACAGATTTGGCCTTTTAAAGGCAACTGGTCCTAAACTTTAGATCAGCCTGTTTCAGTTTAACAGTTGTTTTCAATAAATTGCTCAAAAACATGTTTTGTCTCACTCCCATTTCTTCTTGCTGCATGTTGGAGCTCGACTTGGAACCTTGTTAAGATCCAACCATGCAAAGTAACATTTTTGAACTGGTCATAAACTTTTTATCGGGACTGTATTTTAGAAAATAGCCACATAATCTGAATTCATTACTAAGCTGACCTGTATCAGCTTCTTTAATAATATTCGCTGCAGTGCTGTGTAGATCTCAGAAGGCCAGTGTGTGCTTACCAGGGGAATTTAGAAGAACTGCATCAAAGAAACCTTTAAAGCTCGGTGAGCGGTGCAGCTCTGTACAGTATAAAGGACGGCATTGTCTGCTGTCGTCTCTTAAAAATGCCTCCTCCTTTGCCTGCAGATATGTCTGTTTGCACAGAAACGCTGCACTTTTATTATTGCCTGCGTCTCAGTTTAATGATGCCAGTGTTGCTGCCATCACTTTGAGTCATGTGGGTTTCTTGTGTGGTGAAGATCTGTGAACACACTGAGAAAACCTTCCTGCTTTCAGGGTTTTCCCTCCTCCTCTCATTTCATCCCTGCTCCTCTTCTCCCTGCCACCTCCTCTCCTCCTTGCTCAGTTGTTCATTTTAAAAAACGCTCTGTGCCAGGTTAGAATAAGAGCCAAGACCGATCAATATGAGACTCGTTAAATCTGTTTTATGGCATACAACGTGCATGGCAGTAATCTCCAAATATTCGCGTTCCTCGTGAACTGACTGCATAGTTTGTGTTGGTTAACAGTTAAATAAATAGTTCATGTATCTATGTGTAGATGACATGAGAAAATCAGCAGGCAAAATAAAAAGACGCGCTTAAAGACGTGAATTTGCTCAAACCGTCCTACTCGACTGCGTCTGCGATGATGAGCCTCTGCTGATACTGCTGCAGCTACCTGCTGCTGACGTTATTGACACCTCTCTGCTGTGGGAGCGTTCACGCCGCTCAACCTGCTCGGTCAGCAGAAAGTTTCTGTGAGTCAGCGAAAGTCGCAGCAGCTCTGACAGACCGGCCAATCAACTGGCTCCGTGATAGAGTCTGACGCAAGGTTGTAAAAGTTTACAGCTACTGTCAACAGCAGCCCGTCAGTGCAGGACAGTTCAGTGCATCACTGTGTGCTGACCTGTCACGTTTAAATTATGTTTTACTCGTGACTTGTGAAAACTGCTACAACATAATAAAACTGATCTGTGATGACTGGAAATAGCTGCTTTGCCTTATTGCAGACAAATAACACTGGATCTCTAAAACCAGCAGAAGAAATTTATTCTGTACAAATGCAGTTTAAACCAACACGTCTTCCTGTGGGTGCTGGGCGAGGCTGGATATGAAGAGCTTAAGACGTGCAGTATCGCTGCGGCCTTCATACATCGTGCTGTAGACCAGCGGTGTGAAACATGAGGCCCGGGGCCAGAATTGGCCTGCCAAAGACTCCAATCTGGCCCTCTGAATAGCAGTTATAAAGTTTAGACATTTAACTTTATTTTCCTGCTGATAAACCACGACAGCCATTCATACAACACCTAAGTAAACGAGTCAAATCGAAATAGTTAAACACCAGAAAGTTACTTTTTTCACAATTTAGAATAGAAAATATTTTTATGTTAAGCATATGAGGTGTGATTTTTGTATATGATGTTACAACCCTGAGTACTACGTAAACCTACCTGTCCTGCTGCCTCCTAACCCTAGTTTTTTCTTTTCTCTTCTTTTTCTGTCTTCTTTATTTTTCAATTATAACTTAAAATGTGACAGCAAAGAAAGTGTAAAAAGGCAAACTATTGTTATGTTCAACAGCTGTCCCAATAAAAGAGATAATAAAAAAAAAAAGAAAATATTTTTTAACATTTATTTTAATTAATTACTATTTTATGTCTTTATCATGTAGACAAACTGAGATATATTGAAATTGCATTTCTGTTTCTGGAGTTAAACTTCTTTGCAGTAACAGAAAGGAGCGTTTGTGTCTGTGAAATAAGTTTGACTTCCCTGCTTTAGACTGTTTGGGATTTTTAGAGGTGTGTTCCTGGTGCTACTGTGTGTCGTTTGTTTCTGCTTGTTTCTTACTATTGATGAAACGATACAACACAATGTGTTAAAGAGCAGGAATATGCTCACACTGGATCCATCTGTCTGACTGCACAGTCATATATATCAGGCAGAGCTAAAGGCACAGCTCTAGATGTTGTCAGAAAAGGGAACATTACATCAGAAAGCCTGAGCCGAGCGCTTCTCCTCAGTATGCTTAAATTCTTGGGGGGAAAAGAGAAATCTACAAATGCAGTTACTGGGAGTCCTTTTGTGTCTCACTCTGGTCCTTTTGTGTGCTGCGAGTAGCACAAATAGTCCTAACAGGTAAAACCTGCTGCCGATTCTAAAAAGCAGAATATTTCTGAATTAATGTGACGTTTCTAAAACCACCAACCAAGTCAGGTGAAAGCAGAGGATTTCTCGCTAATGCCTCAAGCTGTCTTTGGCTCGTCTGTGTAGGGCACCATATAATCTTTTACCCTTTCTGTCATTTGCCAATCAGCAGCACAGGTTAAACAGTTGAGATGCACAGGAATACGTTTGTATTTGTTATAGAAGCAGCTGTGAAGACGACCGTGCAGTGCAGAGTGCAGCTCAGCCCAGGTTCAGAATAGAATAGAATAGAATAGAATAGAATAGAATAGAAGAATCCTTTAATTGTCCCACAAGGGGAAATTTGGTTGTAACAGCAGCCAAAAAGACAAATATACAAACAAACAGTAAACAGAACAGAAACATACACAATTTTTCTTACATATTTACATTAAGGACAATGGTTACTATAAACAGAGAGAACTGTACAGTTATTAAATTAAGTAAAAATAACTACAGGTAAGAAGCAAACCAGGTTGTAGTGCGAATTGGTTGATTAACTTATTGCAGTTACAGCATTGATGTAAACATCTGTTTGTTGGGAGCAGTTGTGATTGTACAGTCTGACAGCTGCAGGGAGGAAGGACCTGCAGAAACGCTCCTTCATGCATCAGGATGCAGCAGTCTGTCACTGAAGCAGCTCTGCAGCAACATCTACATGCATGTGCTGGGAGACTGTCCATCAGAGATGTTATTTTGGCCAGAGTCCTTCTGTCTCCCACCACCTGCACTGGGTCCAGGGTGCATCCCAGAACAGAGCTGGCCTTCCTCATGAGTTTGTCCAACCTCTTCCTCTCAGCTGCTGATAAACTGCTGCTCCAACATACAACACTGTAAAAAATGACAGACGCCACCACAGAGTCACTTCACTGTCTGTAATTAGTTTCATAAATGCCTGGAAGAAGTCTGAAGATGTGTCTAATTAGAATCAAGGGAGAGCAGTTTAAACACACACACACACGTTGGGTATTCATATCTTATGGGGACATCTAATTGCAATCATATTGCTCTCCCTAACCCTTAACAACCCAGTTGTAACCCTGACACTAAAACCACATTTTGAGTCTCACAAATGCCTTCAAACTCGTGGGGACCTGGACTTTGGTCCCCACAAGTATAGTAGCATTCCAATTTTGGGTCCCCACAAAGATATGAATACATGCTCTCTCTCACACACAGAAACCGACATTACACTGAAATGATGACTAAGATAAAAACCTAATATACTGTCTGAAACAGCAGGCTTATAAGTTCAGTTATTTCAGTGTCGGTTAAACTCTGGGGATTTGCTAGACTAAAATCTCGCCCTGTTTCACACTAAAGTTTTGTTTTATGTCTGTTTTAACAGGGAACAGCATTTTTAGGTCATGTGAGCCACGTTATTCTTACATCCTGTTTATATCCTTATGAACATGTTGTGTTCGTTTGAGATGATACAATGTAACACTAAATTCTGAACTCTAAACATTGTTGCCATTTCGATGAAAGTGACCTCACGGGAAAGCTTCATGCAGCCTCTGAGTGTGCCGTGAAAAGACTGAACTTCTCTTCTTCTCACTCTCATGCAGTTCACAGCAAACACTGTGAGCCTCTCTCGTATGTTGGCTCCCAAAACTGCCAGTGATCATCAGTGATAGTCAGTACTAGGGATGGGTACCGGTATCCTGCCATAAACGGTAGTAACCAGACTGAAAAGCAGCGCACATTTCGGTGCTTTATTTTGGTGCTTTTTTTTTTTTCCTGAGCTGTGATGCACTTTAGATTCTAGCCAATCATTTTACGTTTCCGAGGATAGTAGGCGGGTCCAGGTACGTACGTTCTTTTAGAGCAGAGCTACAGATTAAAAATGCCCAAAGCAAACCGGTCAAAGTCTGGCTGTACTTCACAGCAAAAGATGCAAACTCAGCAGCTGCAACAAGTGCTTTAAGCTGATACTGTGATACTGTCAAAGGAGGTAACACCTCAAATCTGATGAAACACCTGGCGACGCATAGCGTTTTTTTAAAAGCCGAGAAATGCGTCGTATTTGATAGCTTGCTGCGAGACCTCACACCGAGCACATCTACTGCGGGTGTGGTGCCTGTTATCGACCCGGAGTTAGCAACATCCCCAAAAACCCGAAGAGGAGAGTCCTGGCCCCTAGCCCTGCCAGTGTAGCAGAAATGATGAGGATGATGATGTTGTTCTGTGTAATTTACGTTGAGTAGGCTAACCACGTTATTACATTAATGCATGTAAGGTGAACTAGCAAACACCATCATAGCTACATGCATCTGTCTTCTTGTTTGATGGCAGATACTCCCTTCACCCTGGACAAAAAGGCTAAAATGACCAAAGAAAAAGTGGAAAACAGTTAAACATGAGAGGTTTTTGGACAAAGTTTGTGTTTTTTTCCATTGTTTAAGCTGCTTCCAGCCAAGAGTGATACCATATCTGCCCCATAGCTGCAGAAAAGGCTAACATTGTTATCTTTTTACAAAAAAACAGCTGAACATGAGAGGTTTTTGGACCAATTTTGTGTTCTCCATTCTTTAAGCGCCGGTTTGAGCACCGTTTAAGCACCGGCACCGTTTCAAAAGTACCGGTTTGGCACCGGTATCGGATAAAACCTAAACGATACCCATCCCTAGTCAGTACACTCATCAGCACGCTTGATTTTAAACCACTTTTAGATTAGTCTTCCCTGCACCACCCTCCCTGTTAACAAATCTGAGCATTTCTCCTACTAACCTTGGTATCCCGCTAAGTCTGTATCTTCATGAGAAACTTGGCCACATACAGATTTGAAACCCTCCCTCGTCTCCTTTCTTTCCGCTCCTCATTGTCATGGTAATGGCTCCATCATGCATGACCAAAGCGGTCAGCTTAATTGATGAAAAAGAGATCAGCGAGAGGTGAGAAGAGAGGGGGGTTCGCATATATCAGGCATGAAGGCTTTAAGGAATACTTATTGCTAACCTGCATATTTATTGTTTTTATTCTATACAGTAGTTTAGTTACAGCCAATGAATCAAAGCAGGAAAGCACCAAAAACCATGATGTTCTTCTCAACCTGATCTGCACTCGCCCCTTTCATTCTGAACTCATGCTGAAGTGAAGATGAATAAATGAATCACTAAACTTGTGCAGTGGGATCTATTTTCAGCTGCCGATAACATTCGGATCTCTGGTGGGTTTTTACTCGTTGCTGAAAATTGTTTGTGGGATTGACTGGAAAAGAACCGCAGAGCCCATAACAAACATGTTATGATGTGTTTTTAAATAGAATTGGTGGTGGTACAACTTGGCTTTCAGCACAAAGGAATGAGCTTTATCAGGCTTTGAATTCATGCGGATGTGTCTAATATTAGCATTATTTTCTTTGGGGGGTTTTTCCACGGGAGATCTAAAACAGTTTATATTTAAAGATTTTCTTATGGCGTACAGTTTTCTCAATCATCAGCATTTCATATAATCAGTAACGACCCAGTTCATCCACATGATCTGCTGCAGCTGAGGACACATGATCTGAATATTCTAGTTTTTAGGCCGTCGTCCCCTGAAGAGATGATGGACAAAGCTGAAACTGTCTGACAGCCCTGCTGGCGGGAGAGCCTTTTATTTCCTGACATCAACAATGAGTCTCTTCCATCTAATGTGAAAACTGCAAGACGACAAAAAAAGACCAGAGAATGAAGCAGATTTGGAAAAAGTGGTTTGTAAAGCAAACCTGAGGTGAAACGTTGCCGCGGTGCTGAGAGCAGCAGAGTCACACAGCTGCTCCTGAAAGTCGTCGTGTTGAACTAACTGAACATGCAAAAACTGAAAGAAATGGTTTCTTTCTGGTCCGTTCAGTGCTTGCTTCCAAAGTGACCTTCAGTGGCGTGAAACTTGTCACTGAGAAACGACCTCGTCTTTGTCGACTTGTTCTGCGATCGCCGAGTTGTCGGCTAAACGGGAACATGAGTAAATATTTGAGCCTTAGAGAAGGTAAATACAGACAAGTCAATGTGCCGAGCAATAAGCTGTTGTAATAAAGTTTGTATCGCTCCTAACAGTTTGCTCAGACTCGCTTCTCACATATTCAAATGTTCTTAAGGACTGTGATCATAATCATACACGGTGCTCACCTTATAAGGCCCCATAGCAGACTGTGGGGAAGCTCTATTTGCATGCAACTGAGAGACTAGCCTGCCAGTACTGGTGTGTGTGTGTGTGTGTGTGTGTGTGTGTAAACTGGCAGCTCACCTTTCTGTGGCACGTGTAAAGTTTCTGCAAGGAAGGAACGATTCCTGCATAACATTAGTCCAACTCGCCGTTTGGTAAAAACACGGATCTGAAGTTACGAAGGACAGAAAACAGGATGTAGGTGTTTCATCATGTGCTCAACGAAACCACTTTATGTGAAGTTAAAGGACTGAGTCTTTATGTCAGGATAATGTAACCAGTCAAGTCTTATCTTTATTTATTTATTTGTTTTAAAATTGTATCTTGCACTAGTTTTATTTCTAAAAGCAAAACAGGTTAGTTCATCCAAACCATAAACTGAAACTGGTTTTAAAGAGCTTTCTAAAGCAGCGGTCCCCAACCCCCGGGCCTCCGTGAGTCGTTTGGTACCGGGCCGCGAGAGTTGAGGCTCAGGTGTGAAATGTATAGTTTTCAGGGTTTTTATCGGTTTTCAGCGTTATTTTGTTATCGTTTTTATCGTTTACTCGGTTTTCCTGGGTCTTTTCACGTGTGTTATGAATAAATCTTCTTTTTTTCGGTACCGGTACTAGTTTTATTTTGTTGTATTTATCCGCGACACCTTAAAGGCCGGTCCGTGAAAATATTGTCGGGCATAAACCGGTCCGTGGCGCAAAAAAGGTTGGAGACTGCTGCTCTAAAGAGTTGAATATTGGGCTTAAAATCTTAAAATTAAAATTGTCTTGTGGGTTTGCACTTAGAAGCTAACATTAGGGTTAATCTAAGGAGCTGGGAAGAAAAGCGACCGAGAAGCTTCTCGGCTGAGAGGTGAAACGTCTTAAAGAAACTTTATGAAGTCTAGTCGCTTGACCTGGATGTCTGAGAACCTACACAGATAAATTAAGAGTAAGATAAAACATCATGTTAGTGAATGTACTCACAGATGTACCCATACGAACCTATGGGGGAACCTAATCTTTGCTTATGTCAGACACAGGATCAAAAGTTAAACTGATTGCGGCTCCTCTGATTATTCTGTAGATTAAGCTGCAAATGAGTTTCTCTAATCTTCATGTTTGATCTGTGAGACTTCACAAAGCTTGATTTTTTCTTCTTTATTAACTGATTGACTTTTTCATCCAGATCTGATCTTGTTTTGATCCCTTTGCGAAAGCAGTGACTCATAAATGTTGTCAAAATTCAGCGACACCTGTATAGCTGCTTTAAGTGTGTGTAGAAGTTTACTTTACTCGTAGGGACCAAAATCCTGGTGCCCACAAGTTTGAAGGTATTTTTGAAACTCAAAATGTGGTTTTAGTGTCAGGGTTACAGTTGGGTTATGTTGGGTTTAGGGTCAGCAGCTGGGGAAAGCTTTATGTCAATGAGATGTCCCCACAAGATATGAAAATGAGTGCGTGTGTCTCTTTTATGGCTATCATAAAAATAAAGCTCAGGGGACGTGAGCGTCTGAGAAGCTGACTTTGTTGTGTGTTTTCTGACAGATGCCAGCACCTCGTCTGAGATCATTCTCAGCTGTTTTTTCCTTGTCCTGCTTCTTCACGTCTGGTTTGTGCGTGCGCGTGATTTACTGATGACCCTTCCTTGGCATCCCAGCCGTTCCCCTGGTACCTGGGAAGTGGTCTGTTCCCCAGCGCGATATTTTTAGGTCCTGCGAAGCAGCTGTCAGCGTTTCTGCTTGCACACACAACCCTGCTGTCTGCTGACTGAAAAATGTGGTGAGGCTGAAGATGCAATCTGCCTCTGCCTCAGTCGGGCTCTCATCCAGATTACATAGATGTAATCGGAGGGAGGTTTGCGAAATTACAGCGGTGATGGGGACTGTGCTAAATCTGCTGAGCCATAAGGTGTGCGACTGATCTCACCAACAATCCAGTTCTGTGTTTGTTTGTGTTTCTCTCACACAACACTGAGTCATGTTGGTCCTGAGCTTTATGCTCCACAGAGGAGCAGCAGCCGCTCGCAGCCCGACACGTGGCGTAGTTGATCCTGGAGTATCAGCACGAAGCATCTGTTCGGTTATCACAGCTCATGTTTGAACTAATGCCAAATAATAGAGAGAGAGGTGAAGAGTGTGGGTCCTTTGATTGTGTGATAGTCTAACATTTAGAGTGTCTCAGCTGGTCAGGCTGCTTTTGGAGTACCTGAAGAGGACTGGTACTGATGCTTATACAGCAACGTCTGAAGGTGCGCTACACAAACATGCTTTCCAACTCGTAGGGAATAATAACAAAAGAAAAAAAAGCAGTCTTTGAAAGAAAATTAAATTATTTTGATGAATTCATTTGCAAAAATGTTTTCTGAAGGCTGCATGTAATGATATTCACGAAATGAGTGGCACAGTGTATTCAGTATAAATTATTTGATGCTGTGCGATGCTGCAGGGTATAAATAAAAATAAAACTGTCAGCGATCAGAACAAAGTCACAACGAAAGAAAACAGCAGTGAGAGAAGAGTCGGTAACTGCAGGGGCCCGTGAGGGACGGCTGGTTTTAAACCGCTGAAGCTTACAGACGGTCACAGTGTGAGTGTCGTGTGCTACATGTGCTTATGGAACACTCTGAACACTACCGATAAAGCACATTAGTTATTCATTCATAATTAATGTCAATAAATTTGTTTATTAACTCAACTGTCTGTCGACCTGCAACTCACAAGAATCACTGATCCTCCTACAGGATTCACATGATAACAAACTGAGAGGTTTTCACACGATTGATCACTTTTGTTGTTTTACGGGCAACAACCTGTGAGTATGATGGACTGAGTCAGACGAGCTTCTGCACACAGATGCTGTGGTTACGTTTAACTTTAAGTTGTGCTGTTCAAACGCTAAAATGCTGTGATATGACAATATGAAGACTGTCGAGCGGTAAAACGGCTTAAAAAGTGCATCAGAGAGACGCTCGTGTTTCGGGGATATCAAAAGGAAACATTAAACATGCAAAAGGTCTTTTTGTGAAGTGTTGAGTTCCCTTGTGCACTGATGACCGATCGCTGTGGTGTTTTGAGGGAGAACAAAAGAAATGAGTAATATTTGTGGCCATATGTTAAATGATTTTTGCCGCCTTTGGAATCTCGAATGCTCGAATAGCTTTTCTATAACTGAAGGTCACGCGTGTGTAACATGCAGGACTGGCTTATAGAAGGTGAGCGATTAATTAGGGTTAGAGCGATACTCGTATCGATGTTGAACCGTTCATACAGTGCTTTCGGTTGGTACGCATATGTATCGAACAATACAAAAATTTTTAATTTATTTTATCAACTTTTCTTCTGACGATGCTGTCTGTGTTGAGAGCTCAGTGGATCTGCGTTCGACTACTCCGCCTAGGCTGCTCTGTCGAGCGCAGATCCACTGAGGGTAGCGCAAGCTAGCAAGACAGAAGCTAAGCTCGTTGCAACATGGCAAATTGAACCTCCCCCACCCTCATTCAGATCTGGCCTTTGGAACTATTTTGGTCTTCATGTGAAGTATGACCCTGAAGGTAAGCGCGTCGTGGACAAAAGTAAAACAGTATGTCGGATGTGCCACGCAATGCTCAATTACATGGGTGGGAACTAGTGTGTTAGCGCATTAGCTCTTTAACGTGTTGACGTAGTCCAGCCCCATGCACGGGGCGATCCTCGGTAGCTCGTTAACGGAGATGTGCCGTGTTGTGGCGTTAACGTCATTTCAACGAGATTAACGCTGACAGCACTAGTGGGAACACAACGAATATGACTGCACATTTACTCTGACATCATCCTCGTGCAAAGACAAGTGGAAGCAGACAAAAACAACAAGCACGCATGCTACAAACTTTACCCGAGTCATTTAGACAGCCGTTAGCACATGATTCTCCTTATGGGGACCTGATATGTTTAATATGCTGCTGAGAATATAGCCCAGAAGAAGCGTATAGTATAGCTTTTATTTTGGAAAGAGCCATTTCTCTGTAATAAACTCTCTTTTCCAAAGATGAGGGATTTCTTGATCAGATTTATTTTTTTATTACTTTAATAATAATACTGTTTCAGCAACATTAAATTTAAAAACTGTACATTTGAGTTAAAATATATATTTATAATTTTAATAAATGACCAATTAAAAAAGCATGAACAGTGAATTTTGTGTATCGTTGCACCCCTACGATTTACCCGTCATGCCCGTACGTACAAGATTCATTAACTTCTTTTAATAATTTCTTTTTATCCAGATGGTAGAAGCTGGTTTCATTTTTACTTTCACCCTGAACCTTTGAGTGTCTCGGGTGTTTACAGCAGACTATCAGGAGAAAAATGTCTCAAACTCGAGCGAACTTGATTCTGAGGCCCCGACTGACATCGCTTTTGCTACCTTTGCCATGTTGGTTTGCTGTTTCTCGACTTACTGCTAACAGACGTGTGTGTCTGTGTGTTATTTTCGGCAGGGGGAGAAGAATGCTGGCTTTGATGTGCTCTACCACAACATGAAACATGGCCAGCTGGCAACCAAGGAACTCGCCGAGTTTGTCCGAGAGAGGTAAGGTTTGTGTGTATTTGTGAATATCTGTGTGGGAGGTGGTGCAAGTGATAAGATTTGGGTGGAAAATCCACCGTTCTTTACTACGTACGTGGATATAAAGATTGTGCCAAGTTGGAAGAAATACTGGAAAATACAAAAAAGCATTCTGATCTCATCTCTCAGTATAACAAGGTGTTCAGATTCATCCTGTTTCAAAGTCCTGTCTGCAGATCGTGTCAAGTCTGTCTGTGCTTTGACCTCTGACCTCACTATTGTGCTTCGTTTGAAGTGCCTGTTTCTTAAGCACTCAGGTCTGATCACTGTATGTGGATGACCTCTGTGATCCCTGCAGTACAGACACATGTGCCCACTGATCGGTTTCATCTTTGGTCGTATCAAAGCATCATAGCTCGCCACAGCAGGTGACACACTGCACGCTGCAGTTCTGAACTTTTTTCTATCATAATCCGACGAACAGAGCAAAACTGCACGACGCAGTTGGATCGGACATGGAGCCATCTATACAGTCAGGTCCATAAATATTTGGACAGAGATGACTTTCTTCTCATTTTGGTTCTGCACGTTACCACAATACGTTTTAAATGAAACAACTCAGTGCAGACTTTCAGCTTTAATTCATTGAGTTTGGACAAAAGTTTGCTTAAAAATGTGACGAAATAAAACGTTTTAACACAATCTTTTAATAAGACTAATCGTTAATTTCTAATACTTGGTTGAAAACCCTTTGCTGGCGTTGACGGCCTGGTCTTGAACTTATGAACATCACCAGATGATGGGTTTCCTCCTGCTCGGCCTTTACTGCAGCAGCTTTCAGTTGCTGTTTGTTTGTGTCTGAAGTTTAGTCTTCAACAAGTAAAATCCACGCTGAACTGGGTTAAGATCAGGTGACTGACTTGGCCGTTCAAGAATATTCCTCTTCTTTGCTTTAATAAACTCCTCAGGATCTGTGTTAAGAAACACCGCCCAACCAGTTTGACTGTATTTGAGCAGACAGTCTGTCTCTGAACACCTCAGAGTGGCTTGCACCTTGCAGTGAACCTTCTTATTTACTGTCATGCAGTCTTCTCTTTGTGGTAGACCTGGATATCGATAGGAGAGTGTTACTACTTGGTTGGCTGTTGTTAAAAGAAATAATTCTGCGATCATCCACCACCGTTATCTTCCGTGGACACCGAGTCTTTTTGCGTTACGGAGTTCAGCAGCGCTAAATCTTTCAAATGCAAGAACCACACCTCAGATTAACTCCAGGTGATCGATTTCCTTAATCAACAGTGACATAATAAAGGAATTCCCCACACCTGCCCATGAAATGGCCTTTGAGTCAATTGTCCAATTACTTCTGGTCCCTTTAAAAAGAGGGTGGCACATGTTGAGTGTGGGTGCCCTCAAATGAAAGCTGAGAGTCTAGACATCTTGTACACGTCTATTGTACAACAATAATTGGAATGTGTTTAAGGAAACAGGTAAAAATGTATCCAGATGTATATATTTACACCTAACTGTGACAGTTTTTACCTCCCTGTGGTGTGCATGTTCAAATTCATCAGGTTATTGTCCATTAAATACATAGAAAGTCACTTAATGTAATGTGGCCTTCTCCTTGTACACTCAATCGAGCACCCTCACATAAACCAGAGTGCTTCTACTAGTGAGGCACACCTGAAGTCACCTGCTGTGTACACCTGCTCAGCTTCCTCACCTAACTCCCCCAGCGCTGACACAGCGGGATTTTCCTTCAACCAGCAATCTCATCGATTTACAGATTCATAGAGAGGCTGCAGATAAACACGTTTGGAGAGTCAGGTGTGAGTCAGGATGTTCTGCATTTAGTTGATTTGGGATAATCTTGCATCACAGCAAGGCCGTTGGACACGAGATACAGTTTCCTTTTATCCCGATACTGCAACAAAGTAGATAAAGGCTGATTAATAATTAAAAGACAAACAAGGTTATGTTAGAATGAAAGACCAATCAGATTATCTTATTTACCTCTACTCTGCCCCTCCCTGAGCCCCTCCCCCCGCCCATCCCTGAGCCTGGTTCTGCTGGAGGTTTCTTCCTGTTAAAAGGGACTTTTTTCTTCCCACTGTCGCCAAAGTGCTGCTCATAGGTGGTCATATGATTGTTGGGTTTTCTCTGTATCTATTATTGTAGGGTCTACCTTACAATATAAAGCACCTTGAAGCAACTGTTGTTGTGATTTGGTGCTGTATTAATAAAATTAAATTGAGCTCTGCGGTACAACATATTTTCCTTGTGTACATGTTTACCACTTTATTAATCAGTTACTACGCATGTAGACACAATGCACGTCTTTGGGACCTTTTTAAATGGTTTGCAAACTTAAATAAATCAGTCAGATTAAATCTAGTTGTTATTTTTCTTAGCAAAATCAGCACGAGCCATCTACGAATCAGTAATAGCTGGTTGTGCCATCGTGTCTGCGATGTAAAAACAGGACATTTGCACACTGACACAAAACTAAGTTGATAGTGTGTAACGTCAAATCCTCTGTCAACTCATTTTTGATTTGCAGTTAGCACACTGAGGGGAGTAATGAGGAGTTTGTGCTCTCACAGCTGGATGCTAACGCGTACAGAGCACACTGTCAGACCAGCGATATAATCCTGACATTGATTCAGAGCGCTGTGCACATTCCTCACAGGGGAAATTCACTTATCTGCTTGGAAAGCAGCAGACAACAAATCAGCAGTCAGGAAATGAAATAGCGCTGTGGGTGAAACCGTGTGTGATCCTGCAGGATGGAGGCGAGGCAATTGCCCTGATAAATTTTCTCGATCGTTCTCTCTCGCCACTTTCCCGAAAGGTCATTTTGATATAAGAGAGTCCATGAAACACTCGGTTAAAGTACCAGAACAACTCTTCAGCCACACTATCAGGGTTTCTGCATTCTCTGCATAGTATTGTGTTTACTTTAAGGAAGACAATCTGATTGGCTAGAGCTTGGAGTCTGAGGATAGACGACGGTTGTCTAAATAAAATGTAGCAGAGAACAGCCTTTAAATATATCATTCAATGAGCTAATTAGTTACTAAACATCACAGTGCTCATTTATTATGGAATTATGTACTGAGAAACTTTAAGTTAGATTCACCGTTTCCACCAGTGTGAGAATCTCTTCCTGGAAATAAAAAGTATTTGGATTATAGTTGGTGGATGTACTACAGACACTGTATTAAATAAACATTCACACAACAACAACATACAACGACAACGACATACGACAACAACATACGACATACAACAACAACGACATACAATGACATACAACGACATACGACAACGACATACGACATACGACATACGACAATGACATACGACAACGACATACAACGACAACGACATACAACGACAACGACATACAATGACATACAACGACAACGACATACGACGACAACGACAGACGACTACGACAACGACATACGACGACAACGACATACGACGACAACGACATACAACGACATACGACGACAACGACATACGACGACATACTACGACGACAACGACATACGACGACATACGACGACATACTACGACGACAACGACATACGACGACATACGACGACAACGACATACGACAACGACATACGACGACAACGACATACGACGACGACAACGACATACGACGACAACGACGACATACGACAACGACATACGACAACGACATACGACAACGACATACGACAACGACATACAACGACATACGACGACAACGACATACGACGACAACGACATACGACGACAACGACATACGACGACAACGACATACGACGACAACGACATACGACAACGACATACGACAACGACATACAATGACATACAACGACAACGACATACGACGACAACGACATACGACGACAACGACAACGACAACGACATACAAAGTCCCAGTTTTTCCCAAATAGCAGTTACACTAAAGGCATTGACCACATCCAGCACACCACATGACAGTGTTGGGCCGGACGTGTTATTGGTGAATGAAGCACTCAGCCACGCAGTCTGTCTTTACAAACACTGGTGAAATAATGGCTCATTCTAAAAAGCTCACTTACTGTGGGATTGTAATAGGATGGCAGCCCGTGAAGTTTCTTCCCTCTTTGATATTCCACAATAAGCTGTAAGTTGTGTTATTACAACGAGGAAGCAAATAGAAACCACAGGAAGTCACAGAGCGCCGAGGCACACAGTGTGTCAAAGTCTCCAACGCTCCAAACTTCGTCTGGCAGTAACGTCAGCACACAGTCTGTGCACTGGGAGCTTCCATGACTGAGCAGCTCCTGCAGGTGTCATTTATGGGTGTGCCGTGATAACTTCACTCTGGGATAAAATAATTGGTCATCTTTATTCCCATGAATTTTTAATAGGTGCAGTTTAGTATCCAAAGATATACAGATGTTCACAAGGAGCACTAATGTGAGATTCCATTAAAATAAACCACTTCTGAAACTCCTAAAACATCAAACATTTAACCTGTTACCACAAATCAAGCCTCGTCTTTGGCCTCCCACAGAATAGAACTGGATCCTTTAGGATAATCAAATGCCTAAAAAGGTCAGTTTAATTTAAGATATAAGAAATAACTTGTCAGAATGATTCAAACTCTGCACGAGACAAAGAGCAACGATAAGTCTGTTTGTTTACGACTCAGCTGCAGCAGGTTCCTCTGTTCTCGGGATATTTGGATCGATGTTCCTCTGCTGTCCCTTCAGGGTCCACAGATGGTTATTAAAGTTTTATGGCCAACCTTGTAAACATCTATTCATCATTTAAATGTGGCTCCTTGTAACAGTTACCCAACACCGATGAAAATTAATCTTTATCTCACAGACTCTGACTCAGGAGGCAGATGCCCGGCGTCTGGGCCAAAGTAAGCTCTAGATGGAGAGCATAACATATGAGGCCATTAGCTGATGCAATGGCGTTGTGAGGAAGCGCTACTGGAGTGCATTTGGTTTATCGGTCTAAAGGGTATTTCGATTAATTTACATTTCAGGGGGTTTGCGCATCATTAGTCTTCTTGTCATGCTATTAGGATAACAGGAAGGCTAAGAAAAGGTGCGCAGCATACATGCATATGTGGATGAGATATAAAATTAGTCTAGCCACATGTCCTGTTCATGCTTACATATATATGTTTTTCTCACTTTTTTCCCTACAGGGCTGCTATCGAGGAGACTTACTCTAAATCAATGAGTAAACTAGCTAAAATGGCCAGCAATGGAAGTCCACAAGGGTGAGTACCTCATGTACGATAACAACAGGGCAGCGTCCTGTGAAGGGGTTCAGGAAATTACTGTATAGATTTTATATCCCAGAAGGTGCTGGTTTGCTAATTATAGATGTAATGGTCATATGGCTGCATATGAGATATGGATGAGCACCATCTGTGGCACCAAATGCCCACATTTGTGATGCCATTCAGCCTATATCGTTCCAGTCATGTCGTCTACTCCTTGATGGATGATATCTGTATGTATAATTACCTTCTAGGACTGAATCAGTGGACATGAACACACAAGTCTGCAATGGTTCAAAAGTTTTTCTGTATTTGTTTGTTTTAAAGCTGATTTGGCTCATTTGGAAATACTTTGCTGTGCTGATCATATTTCAGAGTGTGTGGATTGTTTGGCTGTTGTCAATCAAATCTTATCAAAACACAACCAAATAAGCTGAGTTTTGTTTTTTACTTCACATTATAAGACAACAAAAAGTTTTCTTGGCATTATTTAGAGTTTAGGTAGTTTTTAAACTGCGTCGTCTGGTAGCTGCATGTATACTCCGTGCTACATTGTTGCAGTCCAACATCACTGCTGTGATTATATATGCAACAAAGCACAGACAGGGCTGTGAGAGCCCTGCATCATTGATTTCCACGCATCATTGATTTCCACATACATCGATCAGCCATACCATCGATGTTCTTGGTCTGCAGTGGTCAGTGTCTCTCAAAATTGGTTCGAGGAAGGAACAGACGTACCAGCGACGTGGTTGTAGGCAGCCAAGCCTCACTGATGTGTGTAGGGAGTGAAGGCCGGCCTGTGTGGTCCCATCAACAGACGAAAAAGAGTTCATGCTGGTTCTGTTCGAGCAGTCGGTGCTCAGTCAGGGTGTTGACTCCTGTCCACAACTGAAAGCACCAACAATGTTCTTCAGAACTGGACCACGGAGTGATGGAAGAAGACTTTCTTTTATATCACATGGATCATCAAGTACATGTGCCTCATCTGCTATCTATCTGCATCAGGCCAGCGGAGGCAGTGTGATGCTTTGGGCAGAGTTCTGCTAGGAAACCTTGGGACCCGCCATCTATGTGGATTTACTTCGACCCGTACCACCTACCTAAGCATTTTTGCAGACCATGTACACTTTTTCATGGGAAACGTATTCCCTGATGGCTATGACCTCTTTCAGCAGGATAATGCACACAGGCACAAAGCAGGAATGGTTCAGGAATGCTTTGAGGTTCATAACAAGTTTGAGGTGCTTCCGAATTCTCCAGATCTCAGTCTAGTCAATTGTTGGTGGGATGTGCTGGACAAACGAGTCCCAATCCGTGGAGGCCTCACCTCCCAACTTACTGTTGCTAACATCTTCAGACAGCACACCGTCAGAGGTCTAGTGGAGTCTGCGCCTCAATGGGTCAGGGTTGTTTCGGTACGGAGCCCCACAGGGGACATGGGAGAAAACAAAATTAAGACCGACTTTTGTGAGATCTCGCAAAACTAACTCGGGATCTCGCAAAACTAACTCGGGATCTCGCAAAACTAACTCGGGATCTCGCAAAACTAACTCGGGATCTCGCAAAACTAACTCGGGATCTCGCAAAACTTGAATTCCAACAATGGCGGCAGCTACTTAGTTGTAATATTACTCTTTCTGGGTCACAAAATACACTTTTAAGATATTTTGAGGCGTGAATGTAGTTGTGTAAACGTCAGATATCTGCTCGGTTTACAAGACATCACATATTTGCAAAAGTGCTCCGACGTTTTCGGAGATCTGACACACTAGCTCGAAGCTAACGGGAGGTCGAGACCTACAGCCGGGAGGAACAGCGCTTTCCCGGCACATCGTGCCTCGACCTCCCGGTCGGCTTCGAGCTGGCGGCCTCCGAAGAATGCGGCTAAAACTTTTGCGAGATCCCGAGTTTGTTTTGCGAGATCTCGCAAAAGTCCGTCTTAATTTTCTTTTTCTCCCATGTCCCCTGCGGGGCTCCGTAGTTTCGGCACCAAATGGGGACCAACAAAATATTAGACTGACTTTTATGCTTGATGGTTGAAGGCAAATCAATTTCAGTGATCTCTGAGTAACAAAATGAGAATAAATTTGTGTAAAATAATAACTGCAAATGTAATTTTACATTTTTGGAAACATTTAGTCCTGTTAGTGATGATAAAAACGATTTAATATGGTGCCCGACATGAACGAATATACCTATGAAATACTCAGTGGTCAACGATTTCTTAGGAGTCTTTAGGACAACAGTGGATTTACATGTTGATTATCTCTTATTCCTATCTGCATATTTTCCAGGACTTTTGCTCCCATGTGGGATGTTTTCAGGGTGTCTTCAGACAAACTTGCCCTCTGCCACCTCGAGCTGATGAAGAAGTTCAACGATCTCATCCGTGATATCAACAAGTACGCAGATGAGCAGGTCAAAATTCACCGCAAGGTACGTATCTGAAGTGAGGGGAAAAAAACACTTCACCCCAGTCCTGCCAGTCCTGATCAACTCTTTTCTCAGAGGATATCCAGTTAACATCCTTTCCTTCATGTAATTGGTGCATTTGCATATGATCCCCTGTACAGTATGTCCATATGTAGGCTTTGTTCTTTATGCATGTTTCTGTGTATCAACCAGACTAAGGAGGAGATGGTGGGGACGGTGGAGGCGGTGCAGGTGCTTCAGGTTCAGAGCGGACAGCTTCAGAAGTCCAAGGAGGGTTACCACGCCAAATGTTTAGAGCTGGATCGACTCAGGAAGGAGGGAGGTCCTCAGAAAGAGCTGGAGAAGGTTCGCCTAACCTTTCTCACCGCAGAAACTAACCGCAAAGTGTCGCATGAAATGAAATATTTCTGTTGTTGCAGAGGTTTGTTGTTGCTGCAGCATCATCTCGCTCAGAAAGTTTGAATTAGATTCAATAATTTAAAAACATGAATGCCTGGGTGATGTTAAGTCTCGAGCATGAGAAATCTCTTGTTTTAAGTAAATATCAACTAGATAGAGAAGCTCTGCAGCAGCGTGAGGGAGCCAGGCTACATATTTCATGCTGGCCTTGGAAAATCTCATAAACTGAAAGCGTGGCTCGAAAAGGAATGAGCAACCTCGAGTTTCAATCAACTGAAGAATATTTACCTAAATACACTGCTCAAAAAAATAAAGGAACAGTTTGAAAACACATCAGATCTCCATGGGGAACATGCTGGATACTGATCTACTGATATGGACCGTTAGGAAAAGGGTGACAGAGAAAATGATCGACCTACAGAGGGCTGAATTCAAACATACTCCAAAAGTCGAAGTGAAAAAACGATGCAGCATGCCTGACTACCTCAGATGATGGATGTCCTGCATGATGCTCTCCCTGGAGAAGGGCGCCGCTGAGCTCCCGGTCTGTCTGAGGCACAACCTGGTGGCATCGAAACATCACGTCAAAGAGGTGTTCGGTTGGATTTAGGTCGGTGGTATCGGTTCCTTCATCCTCCAGGAACTGCCTGCATGCCCTCACCACGTGAGGCTGGACGTTGGCGTGCACGTGAAGGAACCCAGGTCCCCTGCACCAGCGTAGGGACACATAGTGGGTCAAAACATTTCATCCTGGTACTTAATGGCAGTCGGTGCTGTTATATAGCCTCGTTAGAAAGAGCCGTGACAAGACCAAAAACATTTCTCAGGTGCAGAAATGTCCACAAAAAGTACTCATTCAGTCACAGAGTGACACAAATGTGCTAATAGAGCTGTAACTAATGTAAGAGTATACAATAACAGGAACATTACAGAATATCTTTACAATAAAATAAAAACAGCCATCATTAAAAAAAATACTGGAACATAAGTATGGTCAGTTAACTGTCATTAATTAGTCATAATTATCAGTTATCTCCATTATGGAGACAGGATTTCTCTGGATCTAGTGATAAATCAGCATCAGTGTCTTTGTCAGCATCACAGATAAAGTTTGGTTTGATTAAATTTGGGAAACACTTGATAATCAGTAGATTGTACGTGTGTGTGGGTGTTTGCTGCAGAAGGTCTGATATGACGGCTATTCTGACTTTGTCTAGTTATAAGCTGCCCACAGCTGTACACACTGGTCTGTCCTTCCTCTGCAGCTGACACTGTAGGCTGGTATCCCTCATCTCCTGCAAGCTGGTTTATTTTTTACACCAATTAAAATGTTATTTCTCAGGAAGTGGCTGCAGGAACCTTGAAAAACTGCAGATCTTGGTATTAAAATACCCAACTTTACACACTAAATGCAGCCGATGCATACAGCCTGGTAGAAAAGTAGTTTCCTCATCATTGCAGCTGTGTTATAGATGATTTTATTTATTATTCATCTATCTGGATACTGGAATTTCTTTATTTATATTTTAAGAAATTATCTAAATATGTCAGTGCCTCTGTGCTTCACTCCCGTGCACTGTATGGATTCAGTTTGGTAAACCTGGCTGTTGTTTGCTGAATGTTTTTAATCATTTGGTCACTTCTGTCTCCTAAAAACTAACATGGCAGCAGTCAAAGCGCAGCTATGGCTGTCTTTCGTGTACAGTCTTTGCTATTCTGTGGCCACAGGTCGTGGTAGTTCTGTAAAAATTAACATTTAAAATATATTTTCATGCAAGTTCATTAAAACTCGTATATTAATAATCTTGTCAGACCTTGTCTGGCACCGAGAACTGCGTTTTGATGAGGTTTAGATGGGAGCAGAGAATCATGGAGCAGCCGGCCGAACAAACTAAATGCACAGCTGTCTTTCAGAAGAAACGCTTCCTGGATTCATCCCACTTCTGTCTGAGGTGCTCTTTGGGAGGGATACGTACTGGTTTATACACCCAGAAACTCCAAGGCCCCTCTTCTGTGGAACCAGCTTCCAGTTTGGATTCAGGAGACAGACACTATCTCTACTTTCAAGATTCAAACTTTCCTTTTTGCTAAAGCATATAGTTAGGGCTGGACCAGGTGACCCTGAATCCTCCCTTAGTTATGCTGCAATAGATGTAGGCTGCCGGGGATTCCCATGATGCACTAGGTGTTTCTTCTTCACTCACTATGTGTTAACGGACCTCTCTGCACTGAATCATACTTATTATTAATCTCAAGGCTCTCCCTGAGCCTGGTTCTGCTGGAGGTTTCTTCCTGTTAAAAGGGAGTTTTTCCTTCCCACTGTCGCCAAAATGCTGCTCATAGGGGGTCATATGATTGTTGGGTTTTCTCTGCATGTATTATTGTAGCGTCTACCTTACAATATTAAGCACCTTGAGGCGACTGTTGTTGTGATTTGTTGATGTATAAATAAAACTGAACTGAATTGAATTAAGGCGGCGCTCCCTTTTCAAAAGACTTGAAGGTTAGACTCATGTGAAGGTTATTAAAAACAGTCTGTGAACACACCGGTATGCCACCAACAGGAGATGTCTTTAAAACCTTGGCAGGTGAAAGAGGACGAAGATTCACCAAAATTTAATTCAAATCTGACAAAGAGAACAAAAAGGGGAAACGTGGTGACATAACTGCTAATAAAGTTTATAAGAAAGCTGTAAAATCCCCGTTTAACTCAGGATACTTACCGGCCCGTAAGCCTTCAATCCAAGAAACGTTCCTTTGGTTCAGACTCCCGTGTCTGTCTGCTTGTCGTGTTGAAGGAGGGATGTGCTCAAAGGCTCGTGGTGTAGACGGGTTACTACTCTGAAGCAAGCTAGAAAGAAAGAACCTGAACACTCAAACTAATCTGTAGTTATCGTAGTAGGAGTTCATCACTGAGAGCTCACAGGTGAGCCTTTAACGACCGTCAACACTCAAAAGTGTCATAAATATGTTTTAAAAGTAGCACGTGGTCACATTTGAGAAGTTGTAACAAAGTCGTTCTTATTGCAGGACAGCCAGTTGATGACTGGTTACATAATCTGAGCATATTTGATGTGTTCCAGCTTTGCTGCAGACATTTATTAACAAATCTGTCTCGTTCTCTTATGGACTCATTTACTTTTATGTCCGCCTTGTGATCGAGGGTCAGTATTTAAGGGCCGTTGTCTTTTTCCCCTCACTAGGCGGAGCTGAAGTCAAAGAAAGCAGCCGAGTCGTTCGCGCTGTGCATCGAGAAGTACAACCGCGTGGGAGGAGAGTTTGAGCAGAAGATGAGCGAGTCCGCCCAGGTCAGCGCCGACTCCAGCTGGGCCTAAAGCCACTTTTATCTCTCTCCCACCCTCTGATTTACTGATTTATGCATTTCTGCTTCTCTCGGGCTGGATTTTTCTCTCCGTGTCCTCCCACCACACGAGAACTCGCTCTTATCTGTTCGTTTGTCATCCTACATCCTGCTTTGCCCAAAAAAGGAAACCTCTGCCCCCGACTCCTAAACGCCCACCGACCTGTGCACACATCCCGCAACCCTGCTCGTTACCTTTAATCACCGGCTCTGCACTTCCATGGTTACTGCTGCTGTTACCATGGAAATCTTCAACAAACCCCGTCGAGCAGCTTTGTGTTTTAGATTTGAGATGGCGACAGGAATCTCAGCGACCAATTATCTGTTGTAATAGCTCTGAAGGAAAAGGTCTGGTAGTAATTATGAGGAAGTACCTGGAAGAACAACGTGTCAGGAGTCGGTCGTCCGGGTGGAGGAAGGCTGCTTTTTATAAGATCAAAATCCTCACGCCTTTTAATTCGACCAAGAGAAGAAGAAAACGCACGCGGTGTTTGTTAACGCACATTCCTCCTGCAGGAACTGTAAATATGAAACTCCTGAGAAGCCGAGGGCAGCGTGACGTACACCAAAAACAACACCGGCTTTAGGGAGAAGCTTAAAGCTGCATTTTGCTTGTTGATGCAGTTGACAGACGCGCACCTTCACACGATACAAAGTCAGTGGTGAGCAGTGTTGGTCAAGTTACTTGAAAAAAGTAATCAGTTACTAATTACTGATTACTTCCCCAAAAAAGTAATCCCATTACTTTACTGATTACTTATTTTCAAAAGTAATTAAACACGATTTACAACCTGAATAGGTGATAAAGTGATAGATCTTTCAGCCCAATTCTACTTTTTCTGCATAATCATCATACAAAATGTAATCAAATGGAAAAGTCTCTTTTTAAAACTTGTTTTATTAGTTTTAATCTTTTAACTTTATGCATCAAGCAAAAATTTAATTATCTGCAACATTCTCTGACTGGAAGAAATTAGTTTAATATTTAAACCTATTTTCTGCACATTCCAGCACATAAAATAAAATATTTTGTGTGTTTACACTCAGTCTTTCAAATAGATGCAAGTAAAACACAGCAGAAAATAAATAAAGTCAAAGACTAGCGGTCCTGTTGCTCTATTTTCACCTGTAAAGCAGGAGTGGGGTAGGCGGAGGGTTACCCTGGTGCAGGTGTGCCGCGGTCAGTGGAAGAATCCGCGAGTTTCTCTGTGAGTTTCCCATTACGTCGTAGCTACTCGGTGCTTGTTTGGAAGTTTAGGGTTTTTTCGCTGTAAAAAGAAGTTTTCTTCCCACGCACAACGGACACTAATGTTTTTGTCACTTTTTATGGAATCAAACTCAAAGTAAGGTCAGTACTTCCACGCTTTAAACGCTGCACGCTCATACTCTCTCTGCACTCGATATATGATCCATTGTTGATCTGCACACAGCTGTTGTCACGAACGTCGCACTCGCTTACGTCACTGTCATGAGACGCAGCGTTCCTACGGGAAAGTAACGGTAATCTAATTACCGTTTTTGCAATAGTAATCCCTTACTTTACTCGTTACTTGAAAAAAGTAATCGGATTACAGTAACGCATTACTGCCCATCTCTGGTCGTGAGGCATAAGTTATTGATTGGACCACTTTGGCGACGGCCATCCTAAACGATTATTCGACTAACTGTTGAAGCTCGTTATCCACAAACTCACTGCCAAACTAAACCAAATGCACCAGAGATGATTCAGACTCAGAGCAGTTTGTGATGTTTCAGGGAGAAACCAGTTACATACACAGAAGCGTTGCAGTGAAACCTTGAGTCGTGTCACAGTACAGATGGAAATGAGGACTCCGCCTGAGGCTGACAGCAGCAGTATTTCATATTTGCTCTCCAAGCCCAGATCTTGCACGTATAATTGGAGTAAAGGAGCTGGCACAAGCTTGCTCATAAGCTTGCTTCTCCACCGAAAGCCAATTTCCCCTAAATCAAGACAATTCCCCCGAAGCAGACAGCGACAAATGAGCTGGCTGAATAAAGAGCCAGATCAAACTCGAATGCTAAATCTTCTCGAATTATCGCGGCTTTAACGACCTGGCGAGTCGGTGCCCCCGTAGCTGGCTGACCGCCCAGCTGCAGCTCGGCTCTTTTTCAAAGGCTATTTCCATTTTATTGAATAAAGGTCGAGTTTGAAGAGTGTACTGCCTGCCTAAAATGCAGAAAAAAACAAAGCCCCACGATCACGATGTGGAAATGTTTTTCAATTTATTTAAAAGCGACCAGCGTTAGCCAAAAGGCTATTTTTGTAGCTAGTCCAGACAACAAATACCTTCAATTATAATGAACTTACATACTTAAGCAACAAAACTGTCAGTTTTAAAGTAGAAGCTTATTTATTGGAGTAATTTGGATTAAGTAGCTCTTAAATCTCAAACGCCACACGAGGGTTTTGGAGCCGTAAAGCAAAGGCTTTTCTTGTCTCACCGTCTTTGTCTGTGTGTGTTCGAGCAGAAGTTTCAGGAAATCGAGGAGGCTCATCTGCGGCAGATGAAACAGCTCATCAAAGGTTACTCCCACTCCATAGAAGACACCCACGTCCAGGTGGGACAGGTACGCTTCTTTCATCGTTTCCTCCTGGAGTTACGTTTGTTTAAAGCTCGGTGGGAGAACCGAGCAGAGCCACAAATCTGCTTCAGGATTTGTGGTGACAGCCGGCGATAGTGGACCGCACGCTAGGTGTCCTTGCAGATGTGTTAGAGGTGGAATGGTGATTCCAGCGTTTCCCAGTATGACCATAAACAGCATGTGCTTCGTTTTCTGTTGGGGGATTTTTATGTGCAGCTTATTTTAAACAAACAGTGTTTGTGGGTAAACTAGAGCCAGGAAGTGACGCATCAGCACACAGACGCTGTAGCGGTGCGTCATGGTGAAGAGAGAGCTCTCGGTTTACCGGCCAGTCTAGGCCCCTACCCTCACCTGTGGTCACGAGCTGTGGGTAGTGACCGTAAGAACGAGATCACAAATAAAAGCGACGGAAATTAGCTTCCTCCGATGGGTGGCTGGACTCTCCCTTAGAGATGGAGTGAGGAGTTCAGAGTAGAGCCGCTGTTCCTCCACATCGAAGGGAGCCAGCTGGGGTGGGTCGGGCATCTGACACGGACGCCTCCTGGGTGAGGTGTTCTGGGAGAGGTTACATCTCTCCAGCGTGTCCTGGTTCTGGGTCAGTAACCAAATAAATCCTTCTGCTGTTCTCAACTGTAGGTTCACGAAGAATTCAAGCAGAACGTGGAGAACATCGGCATCGAAAACCTCATTCAGAAATTTGCTGAACAGAAGGGCACGGGCAAAGATCGTCCAGGTACTGTGAGCTCGAGTCCAGTTAGGAGGAAACGTTCAGCTGCAGAAGTTCACCCACATTCATAACAGTAGCAGAAGCTGATTCACAGAAGCAAACTGTGACTGGTTAAATGGATGTGTGTGTGATTTTCATGCAGCTGCGGTTGGATTTGAGGAATACATGACAGCTTTGGCGCCCGAAGGAGGGAAAAAGAGTCGAGCGAAAGCCTTCAGGATACCAGGTCTGGGCAAGAGGGACAAAGAGCCGGACTCTGCGTGAGTGTGCGCATCACTGCTCCAATAATACACATCGAGTCTCTGAGGGCTTCTCTGACTCACCTGCGTGTTCGTCTTATTTGCAGCGATTCGGCCGTGACCGAGGCTCTGGTGAGTGTTTCACAAAAGGTTTAAAGGCCTTCCTGTGTGTGTGTGTGTGTGTGTGTGTGTGTGTGTGTGTGTGTGTGTGTGTGTGTGTGTGTGTGTCTGATGGTGTGGGGTTTCCTCGGTCTATTTCGGTACTTCTGGGAACAAACTTGTGCCAGAGGGGAAGTGCAGCGCTCCACGTGAGGGCATGTGTTTGCGTACCCACCGAGTTGTGCTGTAAACAGAGGTGTGTGTGGTCGCTGCCACAGTGTCGTCCAGCAGACTGAGATTTGAAAACACGGAGAGTAATCTAATTACACAGGTTTGGTTACTCGATCAATGGACTTTAATTAAGTCAGTGGCTGCTTAAAGTTTAGATATGAAATTGTGTTTTATTTAAAGGTTATGATTAGATTAATAAGTAAAAAAACAGTAAACTGTTTATTTTTTAGGGGAAATTAATTTCTTTTTGTATATTTTTATTTTGTTTTGTTATCTTTAACCTCCTAAGACCTGAACTCTTCCACAGCATTTTTTATTTCTCTTTGATATTTGGGCTGATTGGGGCCAGATGAATGTAAAAACAAAGAATTACCAGATTTATTTATTTTTTTACCTTATTTTTGTTTTTAAGAAAAATCAGAGCCACATATGAGGATACTCGTTTAAACAATAGCAGCATAAAGTCCTCATAAGTGGATATCAGGCCCATGTGAAGCAAAATTGATTGATTTTGGTCTAGATAACCCAAAATGTGACGTCCACACATGTGGACGCAGGTCCTAGGAGGTTAAATGACCTTTAAGAAGTTTGCAGTGGTTATCATGAATAACTAGTCTAACTAGCTGAGCAGCTTCTTCTCTTTCTCTTGACCAGATTTTCTTTAGAGATGAAGAAATAAGATCTTAAATGTACAAGTGAGGTCAGAGGTCAAATGTTATATTTCCAATACAAACAAAGGCAGAAGAATGTTTTAAGGATAAAAGACAATTTATGAAAGTTTGACCTTTAACCCTTTAAAACCGGTCAGAGCAGCACGCTCTGTTTTGCGTAACTATTTTTAAATCCCGGTAGCTCTGCAACCACGTGAGCTAGCACAATAATTTTTTTTGCATATGAAACCGGAGGAGTTGTACTTACATCTTATGCCATCAGCTTGTCCTCGGTCACAGTTTCCTTCCACATATAGTTTTGCAAAAACTGCATAAAAAGCACTTGCAGCAACAAAAACATAATATTCCAGAAACACGCTTTGCCGATCCGATCAGCTGTTCATAACACTTCCTACGTTGGAACAGACGTCAGCGTGAACTTTCGCATGTCTGCCATGACCTGCCCGAAACCGGAAGTGACGTCATTTTCGCGGAAATGTAGTTTTTTACCGTCCGGGCCTCAATGAGCCTATACTGGTGTTTTTAAAAGTTATGTTTGACTTTATGACTTTCTGTGTGGTTTCTGGGATGCTTAGGACTCATATTGCACTGCTGGAAATAGTTTATTTTGATGCATATGCTGCTTTTTTGCAAATTTGCACTATAATATTTATTTTCGTTTTTCCTGCAGTGTATAAAAATTGGTGTATTTCAAAAGTAAAACTATGAAGACACTCAAAATAAATTTCCTGTGGTGGGAAACTATTTTGTGCAACTTTTTTGTATTTACAGTTTTGAGGGATAAGCCTCTTAAATTTCTCTAACTAGAAATATATGTTAAAAAAACAAAAACGATTTTCAATTTTTTTGTAGTTTATTGCACTTTTTTGCAATTTATGTAATTACTATGCACTTAATGCAGACATATTATTAAAATCTGGGCTATAATGGTTGTATTGATGTATAGCAACTTGAAATGCTCCCAAAAATGGCTCCACAGCATGTAAAAATATAATATAAGCTCTGGCGGACTTGGTTCTATGGTCGGTTTTAAAGGGTTAAGAAAAGGTCAAAGGTTCAAAGTAACATGATCTGAGGAATCCCCGTGCATCATTCCCTGTGTGTTGTGTTTTATATAACAGTATTAACACTTTGACCGTCAGATCAACACATTTCCCTTAAAGGAAAGGTCAGAGGTCAAAAACGTTACACAGTACTTTGTCGTAATAATCATAGTTTCGAAGGCTTTTTGCCTTTTTTTACACATAAATCTTTCATTTAACCTTGAACACCTTGGTGCAGGCCAGGTTTGCTAAGATGACGCCACTCTGCAGCACGACCTCATCGACGCAGAGCTCAAAGAAACGAGAAAAACGGCTCATTCTTCATGTTTAACTTTCTAGAGTTTATCACTGATTTTATATGTTTGATGCCGAGCGGGTGACGTGGAGACAACAGCAGGCCGACGTGTAATCGATGAGTGCTAATGTAAAATCATTGATCTTTACATCTACAGCACGTGGCTGCAGTTGCATTTGTCTTATTAATGTGACTTTTATAATCTCGTCATATTAACTAGATCACTCGACTGCTCCTTAATTAGATCGTGTTTCCCTGCGATGCTGTTCAAAAACACATCGGCGCTCTCGGTTACACTTGTCATCTCAGGCTGACCCACAGAGGTCTGTTTGTTGAAACCGCGTGTAATGAAATATCATCTTAATAATAAGCCCGCGCTCTAAAAATAACTGCTCCCATGTTGGCGAGGCATTAGTTTGGATTTCCTCTCGTCTTTATTGTGATTTCGCTCCCAGACATCCGGCCTCGCTTAAATGATTTCCGTCAAACTTGAAATGCTCTTGCAGCTTCAGCGAGCAGCTTCAGCGAGCTGCTGGCAAGAATGTGTTTAATGCACAGCAGCTGTAGTTAGTCACTGACTCGCACCAAACAGTGTCATATTTTTCAGCTGTATTTATTCCCACTAATGGAAAGCTCTCAGTGCGCACAGGCCGGAGTGCTCAGTTACACCGTGTGACAAAACACTTCTTTGTGTCAGATATCAGCCGCTTGTCTCTGATCCAGCTGGTGTCTCCCTCCTCTGTGCACGTATGTTCCCATTCATTCCCGCAGAATTCCCCCCTGGAAGTAGACGACGAAGGATTCGTCATCCGAGCTGACAGCACTCAGAACGATATCCTTTTGCTCCTCTTGCATTCAGGGCCAGGAAAGACCATTAAGGAATATTTCTGTTTTGAACCTGTAATGAAGAATAACTGATGATCCAGATGCGTAGCAAACAAAGACGCCACAGAGAAGTCTCAGTGTTCACCAAAATGTTTAGAAATGAGCTGAAAACGTGGAGGCGAGTCTTCTGTAACACGTTACCTTACTGGGAGTCGATGGCACCAGCTCAGAGTAACTTTTAATAACTTGTGTCCTAAAGAATCGTCTGTAATCTTTCCTTGTTTCCGTCACCTGTCTGCGGTGTCTCGCCCTCTGAGGAGTTTTTATTTAGTTTTTGGTTTATTCAGATCATTTTGTAGCAATCTGTTCTCTTTGGAACATTAACGTTTTTGATTTAATGTAACAGTTTGAGTACACGAACACTTCCAACCCAAGAGGCTGAGTGCTTCTTACAGCCACTATTGTCTTTTTATGTCTGCAATATTTCAATTTCATGCCCGTATTTAATTGATGAATGTCCACCATATGTCATAAAAGTCTTTATTTAGCAGCCTGGTAATGAACATGAACCACAGTGTCCACAGTGTCTTATTCCCGCCCTCCCCGTTAGTATTTCTAACTTAGTCCGAGCACCGCTCAGAAACTCTCCAAGAGAGTAAACGACGGCGATTTTGATCAACTAAATCTCGATAAACTTCCTGTTGAGTCTTGGGTCTAAATGTGAACGAGCACAAATATAACGAGGACCAAGAACAATCGCTGCTCCGAATGATTCGCGTCTCTTTTGTTGCTGTGACCGAAGGAAAGCTCGACTCAAGTTGCGTGACAACAAATAATAACCCCTGAGATCCCTGCATGAAGTCTGAGAGACGCCTTACCTGAGAAGGATTACGGTGATCTTTAAATGGATTGTAATCAGAAGAAGAAGCTGTGGGTAGTGACCGAAAGAACGAGATCGCGGATACAAGCGGCAGAAATGAGCTTCCTCCGAAGGGTGGCTGGCCTCTCCCTTAGAGATAGGGTGAGAAGTTCGGCCATCGGGGAGGGGCTCAGAGTAGAGCCGCCGCTGCTCCACATCAAAAGGAGCCAGCTGAGGTGGTTCGGGCATCTGACAAGGATGCCTCCCGGGCGCCTCCTGGGTGAGGTGTTCCAGGCATGTCCCACTGGGAGGAGGCCCCGGGGCAGACCCAGGACACGCTGGAGAGATTATATCTCTCGGCTGGCCTGGGAACGCCTTGGTGTTCCCCCGAATAAGCTGGAGGAGGTGGCTGGGGAGAGGGAGGTCTGGGCCTCTCTGCTGGCTGCTGCCCCGCGACCCGGCCTCGGATAAAGCGGATGAAGATGGATGGATGTAATCAGAAGGTGAGAGATGGAGTTTAACCAACGTGTCTGCGACGTTTCCATATTAACCGTAGACGCAGACTCGCGTGACTAATCCTGTTTCACTGGAGTTTGGTTAAGCTGAGCCGCCTCATATTTGCTCCTCAGCTCGGCTGCGTTCATGTTCGGCGGCAGCGTGAGTGGATGTGAGGAGGCTGCTCGCCATCTCTCCATTAAGCTCCCCGCAGACACTAAGAGTCTGAAGGTGCACGTAGCATTTTCATGTGCAGATTGAAGGAGAGGAGGAAGGGGGTGTGGCTTTTCTTGTGGGTAATGATGTGGCAGGAAGTGGCAGTTTGACAGTTCTGCACCGCGTACCTGCAGGAAGCGGTGGTCCTGCTTACGTTCATCGTGTCCGTCTGTCGGCCCCTCGTTGCTGCAGGTTGTGTTTTTGTTCAGATTTTAATTAAATGAAATGTTTCCCAGTTTCATTATTTATATTTCCCTGTTTGTGTTTTTGAAATCTCACGTCTCAGGTGGATCATTTTAACTGAAATTAAAAACAGCAGAGTCTTTGTGTCATTTAACCATCACGTAGTTTCTTCCTTGACCCTCCTCCACGCTGCTCCGAGGAGAAGGAGACCAACTTTTACTCCAGCGATTCAGACTTTGACGACGAAGAGCCCAAGAAGTTCCACATCCAGATCCGACCGGTGGCCAGCAGCAATCGCAGCAGCTCCGTAGCCACGGAGAAGGAGCTCAAAGCTACCGTGGGGGCGCTTACGCTGCCGCCCAACAGAGGGCCGAAGCAGCAGGTTGGCTTTGATTTCCTTTAAATGAGGATATATTTGAGATGTGCACGTTAACCCTCCTCAAGACAGTCTGAAGACGTACTCGTAGTAAATCCCACAAAGAGACAATATGATGACGTTTTGGAAACGACTACTTTGAAGTTTACAGCAGGAACCGTGGAGCACAAAGATATTAAGAAGCTAAAGCTTTGTTCCTTTGGGTATTTTCATGGGATTTAATGATAATAATAAAAACACCAGCAGAATATCAGCTCCTGCCCTTTTCATAGCTCAATATATTGAATATTTCTCTCTCGGTCTCGACTTTCAGGTCAAGCGACATCTCTCCAGTAAGTTTGAATGTTGGCATTTAAACAGCTTTAAAAAATAACTAAATAAAACATTTTCAGTCCTTGCTGGTGTGCAGTAATACCTCTGCTTGTAACTTGTTTAAAGTGCCATATCTTAACTTTGTGTCCAGGAAACTCGAGTACCGCAGGAGGCCGATCAGAAGACAGGGACGCCGCCTCCCGCAGGGGTGAGTCTTTCAGTGTCCAGACATCCAGTCCAATCCTTTATTTACACAGAATAAACTATAAAGATCTAAAGATAAATTTCTTATTGGGGAAAAATAATGGACAGTGAAGGCAATTGATAGTTTTTAAATTTCAGTTCTGTCTCTGTTTACATCTGTAAGAGTGTTTTCAGGTTGATGTGCTTCGTTTTTGCTGCTATGAAAAGAGTCAGAATCATCTGTGTATCTGCCTCGTGCAGCATCTCTGTGTTTCTGTCTAAGGCCAGAGGTCGGCAACCCTGGGCGCGCACCGGCTACCGGGCAAATGCCGGATGGTGATTTTTAGTTTTTATGGGCCGATTTTTATTATTATTATTATTATTATGTAACGGTATAAACAATGAAAGGTGGTGGATTGGCCAGATGCTGGTCGATTAACAGGGAGAGGGGGGCACAAAGAAATACTTTCTTATTCTCATTTAAAATATCTCACTTTTATTAAATAATTATCTGAATCTTACAACCAAAGTTTTTATCTGATGTAAAATGTATAGAAATCATACATATACCAACAAGACTGTACATCACTGTCACAACAGTGTTTTCATTCAAAGGCTTTATGGCTGTAATACCTGGGGGGCCGGTCTCTAGTCAAAATGCCGATGTTTTGTCCCAGTGCAGCCCTGGGCACGACATGCAGTGAGTTAATCTGAGAAGGTGCATTAAAAAATAAATGGCCAGCGGTGCACATCGCAAATCAGCTCAAGGACACATTAGTTGTGCCACTTCTTAATGACGGTATCTTAGCTAACAACCCAACTACCAGATTCAACTTGTAATTGGCTAAAAATAACTTAGCCTACTGGTGAGAGGGACGTTGCAAGCTGTCAGTTTTTCACTTCAAATGCTTCAGCAGCTGTCGGCTCAGCGCAGCATCAGCACCACGGAAATACTCGGATACATCCGTAGACTCGAGACAGAATTCACAAAGTGTTTTCAGGACTTTCAGGTGTTTGGAACAATGTTTTCTTTTCTGATCAAACCAGAAGCTTTAATGAGCAGCTGGACTGTCTCACATTAACTGGCTGAGTTAATGCGACATCGAAATGCAGCTGATTGAAGTGAAAAGCTCGACTCTGTGGGGTCAAAGTTTGCAGAACTACGAAGCAGCTGGAATCCACAGCTGTGCGTGTTCATGGAGCTGCATGTTCACCTGCTGGACGTCACTACCTGACAAGGTTAACTGTCTTCAGAACTTTGCAGAGGCCTTATTGACAGTGTTTGGCTCTACATGTCTGTGTGAGCAGATTTTCTCTCACATGAGTCCTCAGGTAGCCTCTGAATGCTGGACACTCGGAGACCAGAGATCACATTAACACGTGTATCTCTGTATTAACAAACATGCCATATTGGCCCAGTTTATTTTTCTTATCATTGTTGTGAGGAGACCATAAATAGCATTTGTATTTTCTGTTGTACAGTTCATTTGCTGTTATGGATAAAAAGTCTTTTTGTTTCAAAATAGCTGAAAACTATTCGCTGACAGCTGCCAACATCTGCGAACAAATATAATCCTATAAAGTTGTTCTATATAGTGTGTAACTGTTGATATAGAGCATTATTAAATTTATTTCTAATGCAATCATATGGCACATTAAATTTTAGATGCACTCATCATCAGACAGGTTGATCTGATCTAGGCAGAAACTCTCTTCTTTGGTTGACCTTGCATATACCAGTCGTTAGTCTGCTCCTGCTCCGAAGCATGTTTTATTGCAGACTGGTTCATTATTTTGTCAGAGGTTAGGCTCGAGTGGGAGTCTACAACCTGCTGCACTCCACCAGTGGGGAATCTCCCTCTTAAATCCACAGGCAGCAGGATTAATGATCAGCATCTGATTAAAGCCGTTACTCTGCAGTAGCAGCAGCACTGGCTGGAGCTCAGTGAGACCCGGCTAATTGCTGGTATTTATTACAGAGAAGGTAATGGCGAGGGGGGGGGGTCTCTCATGTAGTCTCATGTCAGCCCGTCCCAGCCTCTGAGAAGCTCTGACAAAGGCCAGCGTGCTGCTGATTAGTCCCGATTGGGAAGCATCCTCCGGTGTAATGACGTGTGTGTCTGTGTGGTGTCTGTACAGATGGAGAGCAGGAGGGCCTTCGCAGGTCCACCTCCAGCCCCGATCACAGTAGGTAAGCTACCTTTGCCCTTCACATCATCTTCTACTTGCTTTAAATCTGCCTCTGAGCAGGGCAGGGACACAGTTTGGGGGGTTAAATGGCATCATCACCCTCTTCCATCATTTTACCTTCTAAGCTCGTTTAAATGTGAGGCTCATTCGTCTAATCACCTCATCCTTTCCCCTCCGTCGCTCAGATGAAACGACTGTTTTTCTCGGTGGTAGTGTGGCCTGTATTGTTTCTACCTTGTTACCACTAAATGTAGTCGTGTTAGACGGTGTTTATATGATTGTGGACAGATGTGACAACACAGCAGCGTCACTGTGATGCAGGTTTTAGTTCAAACAGGGGCACGAATGATACGCGAGACCGGGTGGCACTGGGCCCACACCTTTATGCTTCTCACCCAGTCAGGGTAGCTGTCACAGGGCAAGAGGCGGGGCTACACACTGGACAGGCACTCGTGCTCGCATGCACACGCTCGCCAGATTAGACCAGTTCACCGACACGCTACTCTTTAGCCTCTGGCAGGAAGTTGAGGTACGCGGACAGAGAACCTCCCTCCGCACTCTCGCTGATTTTCTTTATCGTTTCTTCGCTGCTCTGCATCAGGTTGAGCTCGACAGCGTCGGGCTCGGACAGTCTGTTTGGACCGCCGCTGGAATCGGCCTTCAAGTCCAAAAGCTTCGACAGCCGGGACCAACTCAGAGAGCAGAGCACGTTTGGAGCCTCTGAATGTGAGGTTACACGTTACTTTCATTTAACTGTTGTGTTTTGTTTCTTTGATTACAAAGAGACGGGACTGTTGGACCTGAAAATAAAAGCTCTAAATTCTGTCTCGTTCCCACGACTAATGTGTTCGTTATGTGCTGTAGATGCTGCTTTCTCCTCCGACTCCTCGTCTCCGGAGAACGTTGAGGACTCGGGCCTCGACTCACCCTCCCATCAGCCCCTCGGACCCTCCCCCGAACCGGCAGGCTGGGCGGCCTGGCCTCCTGCATCGCAGAGTAAAGAGCAAACACGGGGTCGACCGTCTGACCCTTTCCTTTCCGCTTTCCATGACCACTCCCCCGGACGCAGTCCTCACCCGCAGGATGACCCTACCTCCGTCTGGTCTGTCGCTCCGTCGCGCCCCTCGCGCGTCCCCCCTGATAAGGACCCCTCGTCGGTGCGGTTCCCCGCCTTCTCTCAGTCCCTCGCCCCACCAGAGATGGAGTCATCAGTGTGGAACTGCAAACACATCCCACCCGAGGATCCCTTCCTCGCCGCCTTTGAGAGGACCGTCGCCCAGGAGACGTTAAACCTGTCAGACGCCTGGGCGCGCCCTCCACCTCGCACTGCTCAGGAGGGCAGAGGAATGGATCTGCGAGGGGACCCCTTCTCCGTTACCTTAAACGACACCAAGACACTTCCAAGCACTTCCTCTTCCTCTTCATCCTCCTCGTCCAATCGGAAAGAGAGGGAGAGGAAGCGTGATCGCAGCCTCCCGCCTCCCATTTCTTCCGATGATCCATTTGCAATCACAATGATCGGCAGCCCGACGCATCAGTCGTCGCTGGCGGCAGCTGTTGGGGGGATCCCTCCACGCGGCGGCGGCAGCGGCTCTGCCGGAAACACCAGACTTGGATTCGACGCCAACTCGAACACTTTACCGTCAGCTCAGCCAAAGAAGGAGCTAACGCACTGGAACTCGCTCCACAACCCGTTTAGTGAAGGCAACGGCTCCAAATCACAAGAAGCAAGCGGAAAAGGGGAAGGTGGCGGCGGAGAGAGGAGAAAACACCGATCATCGGAAGGTGAGCCGCGCAGGAACGCCCCTCCCCTCACGAGGCATTCGGGGCCGCAGGAGGATCTCTGCTTTTCAACAGACAAAGATCAAGACTGTCTGGATCTCAGCACACAGATGTCCTGCAGTGTCAGCTCTCGTAAGGGTGCTGCTTTATTCTTTTAAGACAAAGTTTCTACTTCCTGTATTAAAAAACATTTCCAGTACTCATTATAACAGTAAACGCAAGAGTCATGCTGTCCTCCAGCCTCAGTCTGTGGCGCTCCTTAATTAGTCACAAAGGTAGCAATCAGCTTCTTCTCAGAGTAGTCAGAAAAATGAAGCATGAATATGCACATACTGGATTTAGTAACACCTTCGTGTCACCTGTGCTGTTTCTGGCTCACAGATTAAAGAGTGAGCTGTTTTCCACTTGGAAAGAAAAGTGCTTCACAGACTCTCGCTGTGATTGGCCCTTCTAGGTGGGCTAGCCCTTTTATTTCACGTTGAAGGTTATGCAGTCTGATTATTTAATAGCACGTTATGCCTTCCTGATTGGTCATTAGAGGCTGCAGGGTGGCTGCGTCTGATTAAAACTGTTTTTCACAGGGAAAAATAAACACTAAGCTGAAGGACTGAGATAAAATACATTTAACCAAGTAGACAATACTACAAAGGTAACCAGCAGGTACTTTTGATGTGGGGCCTTTTTTGAAGTACCATACCTATAAGGCGCACGTAAACTCCTTTAATTTTTTCAAATATCGTCTGTGCGCCTTATGTGTGAATTCTGGTTGTGCTTACTGACCTCGATCGATTTTATGAGCTACACGGCGCTCAGACATCCGTCACAAATGTTTTAGTGCGACTTTGGTAGCTACGAAGCCGCAGCGCCTGATGGATCGTCGGAGTCAGGAGCCTGGCGGAGTCATCTGGGTCCTAAACTCCGTCTGTTTCAGGTAGTGATGTGCGATACCACTGATTTCCAAGTAATATTCAGGGTAGTATCGACGATACTGATCCGATACATTTTATTTATTGTATCTCAAATTATAGCTTCGTAATGATTACTGGGCATCAGATTACTTGTTCTTATCGCTTAATAATGCAGAGTTCATCATATAGAAATAAAAAACTGAAGTTGTGGCTATTTGAACACCTTTCCTGCCTGCAGCACTAAAGGACTCCGTGAGAGACGTCTGTCTCGCCCTAGCAGCACCTGTCTCTCTCCTCCTCTCAGTTCGCCTCAACATACGCTGGTCATATTCTGTGATATGATTTACTCTGAGGTGTTTGACGAGGTTTGCGATACATTTCTTGCCACATGTATCGCAAACTACGCCTCGGCTGTTTGTGGAGGTAAAATACGTCCACACATGACTCCATTTAAGCTCAGCCATTGTTGTGAGTGCGCACGCCAGAGCAGTGTTGCCAACTCCTCAGTAAGGAAAATCGCTATTGGTTGTCCTAAAAGTCGCTAGAAGTCGCTAAATTACGTCATTGCCTAATTTGCATAATTGGTCATGCTAATGTAATTGTAACCTACGCTGCTGGAGAGAGAAATAACATCGTGGACGAGACATAAAGTGAGCAAAAAACGTGCTAAATGCATTTAGAATTTATTTAGAACTACAAATTAAATTTCTTTTAGCAATTATTGTTTTTTGTAATGTCTTTCACGTCTTTTTTTCGCGACTTTTTTAAGAAAAAAAGTCGCTAGGGCGTCTGAAAACTCGCTAAATATAGCGACAAAGTCGCTAAGTTGGCAACACTGCGCCAGAGTGTTCAAACATTGTACAGCCGTTCAAACATACACGAGGAATCTGGGTCCTAAACTCCATTCACTTCAGGTCCCAAAGTCAAACGAACACTGCAGCATCACTGAGAGTTAAAAACTGTCTAAATTCTTTCATCTTTAATAAAATGATCAGCGTTGCTGCTTTACCAGGTGTAACAATTAAGTTTAACATCCAGGCATCCATGAAAACAGAATTTATTACATTTAACAGAGTTAGAAGCTAGCAGGAAGTTAGCTCGCTAGCTTCTACCTAAACATGATATAGCATGTTCTGACTGAGAGATTTCTGAAAAATTCAAACGTACAGCTCTGCTGTCACTTCCAACATAAATGAAAACGGAAAACTAAACAGCAGTGACGTTTGTAGGGTTACTGAAGTTGGGCTAGCTGGTATATAATGATGTGCTACGTGATCGCTAGCGACACAGCTATGTTAGCATAGCATTAGCACAGTGAAGCTGGAGGATGAACGCTAACTTTTTTCCACTCGATAAAAGTTAACGTGAAGGTTCCTGATGGTTAGAGACAAATGCAATCGCATGGCAGGATGCTGTAAACGGACCAAACTTCAGTCAGGAGAACAACTGAGATAATCCATCCACAATACGAGGTTAGTCATTAATATACTGCAACAACATGGGAACAGAGCAGCTGTGAGAGAATTCAACATTAATGAATCAATTGTACAGAAGTGGAGGAAGCAAGAAGAATGAGTTGAGTAAAGTTTGACTTATCTGACTGTTTTGTTTTGATTAATGCGCCTTATGTATGAAAAATACGGTACCAGCCATGTGGTTTTATGTTTTTAAATTGATGTTTTGTTGCTTTGTGTGAACGTTTACCAAAGATATGCAAAGCTATAACTTTTCACCCTGACTTATATTTTTTGTTGTAGTCGATTGTAATTTATTCAAATGTGAAAATAATTTTTCTCACATGAGCTACAAAACAAACAAAGCTCTCGCACTAAAACAAATACTTTTCCAGCTCGTCAATCACTCGTGCTCGTCTTAACACAAACGTGTGTTCAGCAAGTCTTTGTTGAAGCAGTGCAAATAAGATTTTGGCAGCGTGGTGTTTTAGATCCGCTTTCATCCACTTTGTGTCTGTTTCTTTTTCAAGGCTCCAAACATAACTTCAGACAGGACACAGCCGAAGGGGTCACAGCCGCTCCTGCGAGAGCGACCCGAGCCAAGAGGTCTTCGGGTCGACTCGGTGGCTGTGAGCGAGTGAGTATCGGTCACAGCTTAACCGTTCGATTTCAGAAGCAACACTGTCGTTAGCAGCACTAATTCAGACCCGGCTGTGCGTTTCAGTCGCGGTCCCTGTGTTCCTCTCCACTGCCAGAGCCCAGCCCTTCCCTCACCACCTCCTCCTCTTCCAGTCCCAGCGAGTGGGGGGGTCAAAACCGAGCTCAGAGCCCTGCCGGGGTGGGACAGGCCTCGCCGCTGCCCTTCCAGCACCAGGACCTCCAACAAAGACAGTGTAAGCCACTCGGCACATATCTAAAAATGTCTTTTCAGTTAAAACCTCGCAGTGAGAGATGTGAGCAATATTTCTCTACAGTGCATCTGTCCAGAGGCCCCAGCCCCATATCGCTCAGCACACAGGAGGCGTGGCCAGTAGCAGCAGCCATTACTGAATACATCAACGCCTACTTCAAAGGCGGACAGCACAATCGGTCAGCGTGACGCTCTTTATTTCTTCATTTTGTTCTTTACCTGCAGACGCTGCGCTCACTTTCACTAACTTGCCTCGTCTTCCGTCCTCAGCTGTCTGGTGAAGATCACAGGTGACCTCACGATGTCCTTCCCAGCAGGCATCACTCGCATTTTCACTGCCAATCCCAACGTTCCCGTGCTCAGCTTCAGACTGGTCAACATCTCAAAGATCGATCACTTCCTGCCCAATCAAAAGCTTCTCTACAGGTCAGCCATCTTTTTGTTGCTTTTTTAGTCTCGGCTCTCGTGTCTTTATCGTCGCTGTCTTCGATGCTCCTCAGCGACCCGTCTCAGAGCGACCCCGACGCCAGAGACTTCTGGTTCAACATGCAGGCTCTGCAGCTGCACCTGCAGCGAGAGGCCGAAGTCAACCCGCAGGCTTCGTACTACAACGTCGGGCTGCTCAAGTATCAGGTCAGGATAGAAACCGAGGATCCCGATGCTTCGTGACACCCAAAAATAACTAACCTCGTTTTCTCAGGCGTCTTCTCAGGACCCGGGTCGGGCGCCTCTTTTGCTCTCAGCCGAGTGTCAGCGGAGCGGCACGGTGACCAGGGTCTCCCTGGATTATCACTGCTGCCCCGCCACCGCGCCCTCCACCCAACTCACTGCCGTTCAGGTGCTGCTGCCGTTGGACCACACTGCCACAGACCTGCAGTGCCAGCCACCCGCCTCCTGGTGAGCAGACCTGACTTCTTTGATGTATTTTAATTTATCCTAATTTTGTTCTACTTTAACATCCAGAACACCTCCTGAGGGCCACAGAACGACAGTGTCGGTGTGATTATAGGGAGGGTGTGACCCCTTTGACATCCAAATAATGACATAAACAGAGCAGCTTGTGATGCAGCAGGTATGACAGAGGTGCACATGATTGCAGTAAAGCAGCAGTAACTTGTGTGAGAGCTACAGTCAGAGGGTGGGGAGGTAATGGACAGAGTTCAGTCTTCTGACGGTCTGGTGGATGAAGCTGTTCAGCAGTCTTGCCCGAATGCTTCGGTACCTCCTCCCCAAAGGCTGAAAATGGAGCATGATGGGTGGCGGGGGCGAGGCGAACGTTTAAAATGTTGTCCACGAGGGAGGGCGGCGAGGTTCTACGTTTACGGGTCTTCGAGAAGGAGGTTGTGAAGCCTCACGGTGATGCAGCCAGGAAGGACGCGCTCTGCGATGCCCTGGCAGAAGGAGAACGTGATAAGAGGCGGGACTCGTGCTTCTCATCGATTCGCAGAGGAAGCAGAGGCGAGTCGGAGCCCAGGAGACGTCCTCAGAGCTCCTGTGGGAACTTGCTGCTGCTGCTCGCTGTCTCCTGCAGCACCGCTGATGCTCAGTGGGGGGCGCTGTGGTCTGCCAAAAACATGCTGTGTTTACACCACTAGACCAGGTGTAGTTGGCTTCATCGTTGTTAGGATCAACGACGATGTGGTCGGTGCTGCAGGTTGGAGCTGCACCAACCACCAATAATACGATAATGCTGGTGATGCTCAGTCACTGCAGCCCTGTGACTGTTTGAAGACAGGACAGTGAAAACATGCTGTATATACACTTCCTGAGAGCTGCTATAAGTAATAAATGTATGGGAAACTATGCATCATGGGTACAGATGTGCATGGTTAGCAGACTTCACTACTACTGTTGGATCTCCCTACAAGAAGGAAAACAGAAATGTCTGGATGCATAAAATGTCCTAAGTTACACATTTACTCATAAAAATCCTCTTAAACTGATTTTGTTTTTAATCACCGTTCTGCTGTTTTAGGCTCTCAACACGATCATGTCCTGTAACGCGACTCGTCTTTAAGGTTTCATAGTTCTGCATTCAGGTTTTGTAACAGTAAGCTGATTGGACACAGTAGCTAACTAAACATGATTGTAGTTGATGCCGAATCTTAAACGTTCCCAGCGTGGCAGGAGGTCAGGTTAACGCTGTCCGGCTTACGCTCCAATGAAATGATGGCGGAGCTTCATTAGGAGTTTGCTTGTACCCAGTCTCTCCACATGGCCTGTTGATGTTGAGTCACTTTTTGTATTGAATGTGACACATCATGGTTTATTCTGTGTTTTTAGTCATTTTGATATCAGGACGCCGCCGTGGTGCGGTGATCGTCTTTGTCTCCTCACAGGAAGTGCTCCGCTGGTTTGGATCTGCGGCCTCTGTGTGGAGTTTGCATGATGCACTCTGATATTTTACTTTTCATCTCTCAAGCATTTTTCTGACAACTCCACACAAATCATAAAAATCTATAGATGACTTCAAAGGGTTTCAGTGGATTCTGAACATTTCTGGGATAAGGATTTTGAAACGCCACACAGTGGTGCCGTGACACAGGTGCAGGATTATCCTAATATTGTCAGGCACAGCCTCATAATATCAGGATGCTCCTTTCTTGTGCTTCTACTGCAGCTTCTCACTTAGAGCGTATTTTCCTCATTAACCTCCAAAGACTCGAACATGATGAACGTAGAAACAAAGAATTACCTGATTTTTGCCTTGAGCGCCACATATGAGGATATTTGTTTAAAATTTCGACAGAAGTGGCAGCATGTCCTCGTCAGTAGATGTCAGGCTGTTGTAGTTCAATTCAATTCAATTTTATTTATATAGCGCCAAATCACAACAAAAGTCGCCTCAAGGCGCTTCATAGATACAGAGAAAAACCCAACAATCATATGACCCCCTATGAGCAGCACTTTGGCGACAGTGGGAAGGAAAAACTCCCTTTTAACAGGAAGAAACCTCCAGCAGAACCAGGCTCAGGGAGGGGCGGGGCCATCTGCTGTGATTGGTTGGGGTGAGAGAAGGAAGACAGGATAAAGACATGCTGTGGAAGAGAGACAGAGATTAATAACAGATATGATTCAATACAGAGAGGTCTGTTAATACATAGTGAGTGAGAAAGGTGACTGGAAAGGAAAAACTCAATGCATCATGGGAATCCCCCGGCAGCCTACATCTATTGCAGCATAACTAAGGGAGGATTCAGGGATTGTGGATTTTGTAGAGCAAAATGTGATGTCCACACATGTGGGCGCCAGGTCCGAGGTCAGGGGTCGGCAACCTGCGGCTCTTTAGTCCTTTTAGTGCGGCGCCGCGTGGTTCGGGAAAATAAATTAGTTTTTTTAAGTAATTATCTTTAGTGTATTTTGCTTATGTTAGTTCTTTTTTAACTTGTAAATTGGAAGATTATTGTGATTTTGAAATATAAATATAAAATTATATTCTATAATTTTTTTTGATCGCTTAAAATAAGCGTCACACTCGCGGAAGCCGGTGTACGAAACGCCGTGCATTATCGAGACCCCAGGTAGGCCAGTTATGGATCTTCGGATCCACATTATGTCAGCAGCTCCAGCGTGAACTATGTTAAAAACAAACACGCTCACGCCTCACAGACGACAGCTTACAGTCCTGTAAAGATGAAGTGACTTCGTACAGCCCCGACCTGCAGACGCTGTGCGCAGAGGTTCAGGAGCAGAAGGTCCATTGTAAACATATCACAGCAGACCCGACGATGTTTGCATGAACACGCTTTTCAGCATCTCTTTATTGACCACTTTTCATACACAGTTGCTGTACGCACACAACCGGCTGTAGCTTTGCAGCTCACAGCCCGACACACACCAACAACAGCAGAGAGAGCACAACGTTAAGGCAGTTTTTGTTTGCTGGATCATTTTAGTTCAGCTTTCCTTTTGATATATTTCTTTAAGAGTTCAAAATGTGTTAATTACATAAATGTAATTTTCTCTGTTGCACTTCATGGATTTAAGCATCACACCTTAGTTGTTCACACAAAGCATAAAGGTAAAAAACAATATTTACAGTTTTATCTTCATTTTAGACGTCAACAAGTATTTGCGGCTCCCAGAGTTTTCTCCCGGATACACAGAGAGACGTTTTCAGGGAGCTTCGGCATTCAGAAAATGCCAGCAGGGCTTTACTGCAGGGAAGATGCAGCTGAGATGCTCTCAGTAAATAAGCAGAGTCTCACTGTTGAAGCTGTTTGCAGCAGGAAATCTGATAAAGTGGCTCAAAAGCGTCAGAGTGCAGTTATCTGCCAACTTCTTTGCTGCTTTAACTTCTGTGACCTTTGATATTAAACATTTGCTTTTACAGCTGCAGCCACAGGTGGCGTCAAATCCATCGTCCAGATTAACGTTTATCGTTGTTGTCTTCTGGATTAAAGACGTTTATAGGCTGGCTGAGGTCGATAACCCGAGACATTTGGAGGATGTTTAAAGGTTGGAGGTTTAGAGCGTTTTTGGCCTCACTGACTTTTTTCTGCCTCCGCAGGAACGCCGATGAACGCCGGCTGCTCTGGAAACTGCCCAACCTTTCCCCGACCAACCACAGCAAAGGTCAGGGCTCTGATTTTTCCCTCGTCTCCCATCGAACCGAGAAACCTCGATTAGTTGATGCTTGACACCATTAACCGATTCGTTTTCTCCTCTCTGCATCGCTGACAGTCGTTGCTCTCGGTGACTTCACAAACATCCGTGTCCTCTTCCCGGAGGTGTGCGATCACCTCGTTAACTGCAGAATTAACATGTGAGCGTGGCAGCTTCTGAATACTGAGCCGACTGATTGCATGACATTAATGCTACACAATGAGAGGTGGCTCTAAGGCTCTAATTTCAGCTGGGAAAGTCGAACATTTAAGTCATTTAAGCTGAAGGTTTTCTTCACCCGTGTGCGTCTTTGTACCCGACACCCACAGCTCTCCTCTTTATCGCATACCTTATTCTTCTAATCATATATTATTACCTCTATGTGAAGCAAAGGGCTTTACAGAGACCGATAAGGAAACTATTCACAGGACAAAGCATTGATAGTTAAAGTTGTGCGAGGTGCACAGCACTGAAAAGCTGCTTTAACTCCTTCGAATCCTTTTTGTTTCTTTACGAGTTGAATTTTAAAAGTGCAGCTTTGCATAAATGCTGTCTGACAGTTTGTCATCAGTCAGCTTCACCGACTGTCTTATAAACAGAAGGTGTTGCTCAACTAGTATTTCTTCTCGTACGCCTTCGAACGCGCGGCTTCGTCATACGTGAACGCGCACACCTCTGCGAGTCAAACAGGTGAGCCGAGGGTAGATTTGCTTCTGTCGGACGATCACGATCAAACTGTCAGTGTGTGCTTAAGGAGCAGACTTGCAGCTTTGTTAACTCTGGTAACAGTCCCCCCGTTACAAACGAAGCAGACGTAACATCTGAGCGGCTGAATGTGGATCTCGTGTGGACATGAGGAGATGTCAGCAAAACTCTGGAGCTCCATGGTTGCTTTCAACTTCCAGGCTTCTTTGGTGTTTTTACTCTTCTTTGTAAAACCACTTTTTCATTTATAATGTGGCTTCTTTTGTTACATGCAAAACAAATTTAAACATTTAGGTGTCGTGTTTTAAGAAACTCCGCCCCTTCTTTGTACTTTATATCTGACAGATGCTGCAAAATGATTCTGCTCTTCACCTGAACTCAAAGAGTGTGTGTGTGTGTGTGTGTGTGTGTGTGTGTGTGTGTGTGTGTCCTGTTCAGACATCTTTGTGAGGACCACAAATTGGAGGTTTACTCTGCTTGTGGGGACCAACAGTCACTTGTGAGGACACACACGCCACGAGTTTAAAGACATTTTTGAGGCTCAAAATGTGGTTTTATTGTCAGGGTTACAGTTAGAGTTCATTTTTCATGTTTAGGGAAAGTATTATGTCAATTAGATGTCCTCACTAAGATAGAAAAACGAGAATGTGTGTGTGTGTGTGTGTGTCTCAGTGAGGTAAACGGACCTTGTGAGTAGGGCTGCCACAAACGATTATTTTGATAGTCAACTAGTCACCGATTAGTCGACTAATCAGATCATCATCCATTGGACGTAAAACGTACAGCTTATTGCACCAGCAGCATCTGCTCTTATATAACTATCATTAGCTTACAGCTTTAAGTGTTTAAGGTATGTGCTAACTAAAAATAAAGACAAGATGATAGTTTATTAAATTTTAATGAAATCTGCAGATTGTTTCGGTGAAGTTTAATAAACTCCTTGCTATCTAAAATATAACAGGACACCGGAGTAAATTCTCGAGCATCTCACACTTCTGATAATCAGCTGTCTGCTTGACGTTTATTCAGCTGTGTAAAAACTATAACTTTAATCTCAGCCAAACCGATTTACTCAGGAACAAATAAAATACTAAAAAAAAGCCAAACAATAACATTTTTAAGTTATCTAAGTGACTTATATATCATGTTTAACCTGAGTAGCGAAAGACGGCGGTGAGTTTGAAAACGATTAGCTGGGAATCCGGTGTTCTCACGGCTCTAGTTAGCCTAGCCCCCGGCTAGCTACCAAGCTAGTGGCTAACAGACGTCTCTGAAAACGTCGGAGCGCTTTTGAAAATATGTGGTGTCTTGATAAACTGAGCAGATATTTGAGGTTTACACAGCTACATTCTATCCTGAAAACATGTTAAACGTTTATTTTGTGACCCAGAAAGAATAATAAGAGTAACATTAAAACTAACTAGCTGCCATTGTTGGAAATTGAGCTGGGCTGCGCTATGAATTCTGGGACAGAGCTTCTTCTTCTTCGGGGTTTAACAGCAGCTGGCATCCTTGTACATGCAGTGCTGCCATCTTCTGTTTCAGTCCGTTATTACACTCTTAAATCCTACTACTTATTCCTGCGTCTTTTGTGATCTTACAAAGCTTCAAACGACGTCGACTATTAAATCAGTCGTCGACGATTTTAATAGTCGACGTAATCGTGACTAGTCGACTAATCGTGGCAGCCCTACTTGTGAGTCACCGACTTTAAAGGGTCCGGTCTTTCCTGCTCTTTATCACTGCCGTGTGTTGATGTGTGATTCCAGGCTCGGGGACTCTGTGTGCCAGCTGGCAGTGCCTGGAGGTCCCTCGCGGCCCTCCACCCAGCCTGGCTGTTCAGTTTGTGGGCTCTGGGGCCTCGCTGTCGGGCATGGACGTGGAGTTGGTGGGCGGTCGCTACCGCATGTCGCTGGTCAAGAAGAGATTCGCCACAGGTGACTCTGAACACACTCACTCACCGTTCTCCATGGACGTTGGCTGTTTATCCCCTTCACTTTCAGTCAGTCCTCCCCAGCTGTTTTCAGAGGAATGTCTTTGTATTTAAAGCACCCAGCACTGACCTGAGAAACATTCAACTTATTTAAGATTTTTAAGATTTTCTTTTTATCTGTAATGGAAATAATGTATTAGTATTCCTGTCATTTTGATATTATTTTGTTGCTGGCCGATGATATACAGGTGCAGGACAGTTAAACATTTCCTTTCTAACGTCGTTCTCATACTTTAAATCTAAAGCAGCTCAGTTTAGCACGATGGCTGCCAGCAGCAGCTGTACGTTTTTACACTTAGTCTTTATACTGATAACAACATCATTTTTAGCAATCTCTAGAGTTAGGCTAACACTTGGTGCTAAGCCGGGTGATTTCTGGCTCCAGCTCCATACTTGAATAAGAGAGTGACATCAGAGAGAAGCTCCAGTCGAGTCCACTTTGTGTTTATGGTTAACATAACAAAATAGGATCTTTTTTTTTTCCCCTCAATAGTTTGATTTCTTAATCTAGACATTTTGCATGTGTGGCTCCCTTTCTGCCTTCTGATTATTTATGTTAATGTCTCTGACAGGGAAGTACATGGCGGGCTGCTCCTTGTGAATCAAACTAAAGGACCGTCAGATTTCTGAACGGGGATCGCTGAAGGTTTAGAGAACTTTGCACTTTCAGTGCCTGAGTCGAGGAACTCGCTTCCTCCCGTCGGTGTCCTGCTGCTCTCGGACCAATTCTTTTCTCTAATTTAACCCGTGTGTTGTCGTACGTTCAGCTGTCCTCCTCTTCCAGGAAGAAAACTTTTTTTTCCTATTAAATCTGTGTCCGTGTTGTTCTGTACGCCTTTGTGTCAAAAGACTGCAGACTGAGATTTGCTGTTGATGACTTTTCTTGAATTAGAAAAAAAGTGTGAATAAAATAAAACTTTACTGTCTGGAGTTTCATGAAATCTCTACAGCATCGAGTCAATTATGAGCAAACATCTTGTACAAAACCTTTAAAAAAAAACTTGTTTGTAAATCTGATGTTTGTGATGAGATTTGATAAAAATAAAAAAAAAAAGTGCTGGAACGTTTGTTTTTTTTGGTTTACATCAATTTATTACACTGTGACCAGGTACAAAATACAGCTGAACTATGCAGTTTATTACAGACCGTCATCTGTCCTTAAGCTAGTTAAAGTGTAGTCAAGAACAGGTTTAAAAATACACAAAAATAAGGGTTCAGTATACTTGTAAGAACCTAGTTCAATAAAAAATAATCCTCCGTCAAAAAATCTAAAACAGCCTTACAAAACATTACAAAGTACACATAGAAATTATTCTTTCCAAAGCACTTTAAGGCAAATTACTGTGACAGGCACAAGTTACAAAAAGCCTTAAACTCAAATTCAAAGATTCCCATTGCTACAACAAAATCCTCTGTGAGGGAAATGAGGAGGAGGAGGGAAAAAAACGAACCGATTTCAACACAAAACTCCATTAAATCAGATTAGTCCATATAAATAGATTTTATAGTTTTTTCCTTACGTCAGTTTAATAGCTTACTGAGAGCTTCAGCGCTGCAGTAATAATTAAATTTCATTACATTGAACAGTTGAGATTGGATACAGATTCATCACACACGCCAGTCTAATCCGTTACACATCAAAGCATTTCTGTCTGATACAATGTGACCAACCAGGTAACAGCATGAACAAAGATTAGGCAAAGACCAAAGGCCACGAAGCACACACTGTCTACATCATAGAAAGATAGATATATATATAATTTATGGATTAATTCCCCAAACGACGCACTGGATTTTTCTATTTCGAACAAAACGTAAGACTTGAACTCGGTAACAGCGTGAGGTCGAAGGATTCGGGGAGCGCGCGTCGGCTGGACGCCCACGAGATCGTTTTTGGTTTCGAGGCGTTTGATTCGTCTTGAAATGAGCGACTCCGGATTCCAGTTCGGGGGTTAACGTCCCGTCTCCGTAAAGCTGATCGCTGTGGATTTGTTCTGACTGCGTGGCAGCTGAGTAAACGGCCACAGAGCCGTCGCGACACTCAAACCGTGAGGAGGAACGAGGAGAACTATTTACATTTTATAAAAGAACTGGGTGAGGGACACGAAACAGTGGCTACTTTTCATTTTTTACTTTCATTTTTTTTATTTTTTTATTTTAATAGTTGCCTCATCACGTGAGCCAAATGAGGCACAGCATAGAAATCTACTGAGGTAAACGGGTCAACGTGTTACACAGCCAAGCTAACAGCAGGAGCTGCCTTACCGACTACTGCGACATTACGAGGTCCTGCCTGACACACGGAGCCGGAGCTGAGGCTCGGCTGGTGGGAGCAACTGAGGAGAAAGGTCCTTTGGGTCTACAGGTTGCATGTTCTTGTTACACCCCCCCCTGCCCAGCGTTCGCTACGAGCTGCAGCAGAGGCAACGAGGCGAGCACACCTACACATAATCACTGTTAAAGGTGCTTCGAATGTTTGAGGTTTGGAGACGATACATTCATACTGCGGTAGAGGCACAGCTGAGGGACAGACATCTCAAAGTTAGCAATCTAAGGCACTCAAATGACACTATGGCACAGCTAGTTAGAGTCTTAAAAACAAAAAGAGGGAGGATGAATCACCAACACCACACATCCAGTAAAAAAGGAAAAGTACTGCACGCACTCGTTCACAGTTGCAACAAAAACAAAGATGCTCAGACCTGTTACAGAGTGGCGCGAAAAGTAAAAAGAAACAACCTGTGAGCTTCTCGGGGGGAGGAGCTCACGGTATTTATAAATGCTAGTGAGGGGAGAGCTGACATTGCTACACTCTTGTCTATGTACATTGCACACACTGACTGCAGGAGGATGCTCGGCCCAGGGGCCAAGAGCGGCGACCCGAAAGGCCCAAAAAAACAAACGAGTGAGATGCTGGTCGGTGTGGCTCTCAGTCTGACCCCGCTCACACCAGACTCACATCTCCTGCAGAGGGTGGCTCATTTCGATCCTCTCTCTCTTTACGGCTGGTTCAGTCGGTCCTCTGGATGTATCGGCGTCGCTGCCCAAATCACTCATCTCGTCTGAGAAAGACGCATCTGCAGAGACGCACACGGCGAGTGTTAGCGTGAAAGCAGTGACCAGTAAAACTAGAATACAGTGAAATACATCCCTAACAGCAGAAGGTTGATGCTGAATTGTATCAAATGAAAAATGAAGATGAACCTTTTTCCATGAGTGATGGCATCATAGAGGTCAGGTCACTGAACTGTAATTCAGATGAGAAACTGTGTCAGTCACTGCATAACTTAAACTATTCCTTCCTGGCTCTTTAAACACTCTCTCACCTCTCCCATGACAGCAATAGGAGTTTCTCCAGTGGCCTGAGCCACGCGGTGCTCCACCAGGTAAAACATGTACTCGTCGTAAAGAAGGCGAATAAGGTGGAAGGAGCCGAAGCTGGCTGCACTGCGCAGAGTCAGATCTCTGATCACCATGGAGCTACGAGAGAAGGAGAGATGTCACGTCGAGGAGCTACGGGGAGCTTTACAAGCTAAAGAACGTTTGTAAAAACACCACGTAGTCGGCGGCTTATACTGGAAGTGTGAACGGAGACGAGTCCACCACACCGACCTGTAGAAAGACCATTTGAGCAGGAACTGGCGTGCAGCTTTGGGGAAACTGGGGCTGCCCTGGTGAGGCTTCAGAACCTGAGAGACCACGTTATCCAGCCAGGTGGCCCACTGGTCCAGAGAGCTCTGCTGCTGCAGGGTGACCTTAAAGTCCTGCTCCAGACGCTGAACCACGCTTTCGTCACACTGACACACCCACGACGCCTGCTCCTGTTAGACACAACAAACACGCACCATTCAGCAAGAAAACCCCAAACACGGTGTCGACACATTCACTTCCTGTGTGCAACGCAAATATTTGTCTTTTCGATGTGAGGTTTTCCGCTCACCTGGACGTTGGCGAAGTCCACCCTGTTGAGGTCGGAGAGCATCTGGTTGATCTGGGAGGTGTTCTGGAGGACGGCGCGCGCAGCCTGGGCCAAGTGGTTCAAACTGGTGTATCGTCTCAAAGTCTGAGCAAACGCGCTGACCACGGCCACCTGCGCACAGAAAATACACCGTGAGCCCCGTCTGACTGGAACGAGTCCGAACAGATGAACCGTTTGTTTTCAGGCTGAAAATCTGCACCAAAAATAAAAAGCACGGCTATTTTAAATGTCACAATGTCCTAGCGCCAGAATCCTGTGATGCTTCAACATTTATTTATTTATTACACACATGGTGCAGCAATAATTCATTTCTCATACACAATGAAAAGGAGCAGGAAGAAGAATAAATTCTTATTGACACCTGCCTGTGATATCTGTGACAATACAAGTAGGCAACCAAAATTACACTCTGACAATATTCTGCACATAACAAAACAAAACAAACAGAACAATTTTGGCTGCAGAAATCAGTTAAAAAATGTTTTGATGGATTGTCAGAGCATTACGGCTGCCGTAGTGAGGAGCTTCACGGAGTAATCTGGGTCCAAAACTCCGTCATCTTCAGGTCCCAAAGTCAAACGAACACTAGGAGTTAAAAACGGTCTAAATTCTTTCATCTTTAATAAAATCATCAGCGTTGCTGCTTTATCAGGTGTAACAATTAAGTTTAACATCCAGGCATCCATGAAAACAGAATTTATTAAATTTAATGGAGTTAGAAGTTAACAGGAAGTTAGCTCGCTAGTTTCCACCTAAACATTTCATACCATGTTCTGACAGAGATTTTTGAAACTAATTCAAACGTACAGCTCTGCTATCACTTCCAACATAAATAAAGACAGAAAACTAAACAGCAGTGACGTTTGCAGGGTTACTGAAGTTGGACTACCTGCTATATAATGATGTGCTACGTGATTGCTAGCGACACAGCTATGTTAGCATAACATTAGCACAGTGAAGCTGGAGGCTGAACGCTAACTTTTCTTCCACTCCATAAAAGTTAACGTGAGAGATTCTGGTGGTCAGGGACAAATGCAATCGCATAGCAGGATGCTGTACACGGGCCAAACTTCAGTCAGGAGAACAAATGAGATCATTCATCCACAATATGAGGTTAGTCATTAATATACTGCAACAACATGGGAAAAGAACAGCTGCAAGGGAATTCAGCATTAATGAATCAATGTTCCGGAAGTGGAGGAAGCGCAGTTTTTGGCTTTCCCCATATTTCAAAAGTGCTTCATCTCTTTGCTATGACTGTCGCCATAATTTGCAGATGATAATGGTTTTCGCCGCTGCGATGCTTTCGACCAAAACAGGCGGAGCTTGATGACATCATCAACATGCGCTATCGCGATAGAGCAATATAGTCAACATTTCTATCGTTGGCCAAATTTATATCGTTTCTATCGCCCACCCCTACAGCAGCGTATAAAGAACAGTGATGTACATGACTTTCACAGCCAGTAATAACACATAAAGCACAATAGTAGACTGTATCCAACCTCTGTAGGTAGTGGGCAGGTCACCGTAGTGTTGAATGAAACACTGATCACACGAGGGTTTGAAAAGTTCACAGCTGAACATTTGTGGAAATATGATTTTAAAACCCTACTTAGAGAGTTGCTGGGTTTTATAGCTCACATAAATCATGTGCATGCATGCAGACGATCTGAAAAAGATTTCTGCTGATACCTTAGTGCGGATGATCTCTTGTGGAAAGCTGGTCATGGCATTAGTCAGCCAGCCCTCCAGACTCTTGGCAAAGTTACGGATGGCCTGAGTGAGAGTGCCTGAAGAAAGAGAGCAGCCTGGATTATCATTACTGTCCCCACTCTGCAGAAAGCCTTTCAGCAAGAGTGTAAACACCGTACGCTGAAAACAAAGAAATGCCTCTAATGTGTCAGCATGTACGTCAACATAGCGAGGCCCTGGTCCTAAATTCTGTTGTCACTCATCAGTCTTAACTCTCAATATATTGCTTTACTTGTTTAAATTTTTAAAAAATCATTTGAATGAAATCCTCAGCAGTACTGACTGGGAACAGGTCGCAGCACGTCGGGGATCAGGATCTCCACCAGGGCCTGGTAGAGGATGTGATCGCAGCTCCTCATCCACAGCCTGACAGGCTCATATTTACACAGAGACACCAGCTTCTCTGTGGGAATCACACCTTCCGGTTCATCATCACTACACACACACACACACACACACACACACACACACACACACACACACACACACACACATTTTTAAAAATAACGTCCGCCTTACAAACAAAACTGTTGCTTGTAATTCAAGTGAAAAAGCAGTAATCACAGACATGACATCACAGGGTCATTTAATGCCCTCGCGTCAAACACTGAAGCCTTTTTTCCCCCTTTTTCTTTCTGACCTGCTGGGAAGCGTTGTGCTTCCATCACTAGGTGGCGGTGTTGAATACCAAAACGTCTGCCAGAGTTTCTCAATGTAGTGGAACTGGAGGTTCATCACCACATCCAAAGTAGCCTGCAGGAGGGGAAGCAGGGGAGGGAATTGAGGGGGAGGGAACAGAGGAGGGAAAAAGAGAGGGAGGAAGAAGGGGACAAAACACACAGAGCTGAACCATGGCAACCAGACACACAACAAAGTTTCTACAGCCAGGCGGGCTGCCTCTCTCTCACTGCAGGTCCTCCTGGTGAGACAATGAGCCAGCTCAAACACAGCTCTCTGCACATTAATCACCAGGAGAATCTTAAAGGCCACGCTCGGGCTTCATCTGGACGCGTCGTTTTATGCTTTTTGCATTTTATTTCACATAGATTTATGCTTCCATCTGCCTACTTTTAGTGACCTGCGCCAACCCATGTGACTTCCTTTTTCCTGTTCAGAAGCCCCTTTGAAAGGAGAGCATGCTGCATACAAGTGAACACTCGAGCACAAAGGAAGCAGCGGCAGGGTTCAGACCTAAAATGATTTGCCGCTTCTAAAACTAGAGTCAGCACATAACCCCCCCCGCCCCCCTCCAATCCAGCGCTGCGCAGATTTTTTTGGGGCCGTTCATCAGGTCAGAGGAGGTGAGACTCTGGACTCCACCTGAAGCAAAAGGTCAATCTGACCATCTGAAGCTGTCCACGCCGAGCCTCTGCTGAACTGAAAAGTTTGATTTGCACCGTGAAATTCTCTGCTTTCTCTATCTGGCAGGACGCGCACTTGCTGCTGGATCTTGTTACACAGCAGCGTAGGCTCAAATCACATGATATGTTTTTGCTTCCTCTCCAGCCATCGCCATGGCAACCGTGTTTACAGTTGCCCCCAGCAACAGGTCAAACACAGAACTCCAAAACAAAAAGGAGAATTTCCCATCCCCTCTTAAACAGGAGCTTTTCGCGTCCAGTTTTATGTGACACACACACACACACACACACACACACACACACACACAAATATAAAAAACATTTAAAAAGTGCAGGAGAAAAGAAAAACGTGTTCATGTGCAGAGCTCAGACAGACGAGCAGGCCTCCGGTGGAGCTTCCTGAATCTTAACTGCTTGTTTCTGTGCACTCGCACAATAAAATCCTGTGATTTATTAGCCTGCGAGGTTTACTGAAAACTAATCGTTCATGCTCAAACGTTCATCCAAAGGCTTGGCTGACGCCTGGATATTTGGCTGTTACCATGACATTAATAAATACATGCCCCACTCTGGATACTTTACAGCCCACTTGAAAAGAGACGCTTTACTCTTTAGAGTAAAATATTATTTTTAGCTAAAATAATCATTATTTGTGTTGTAACGTTAAATGATATCAATAAAACCCTTGGCTAATGTGTTAATAGGTCAGTGTTGACACACACACACGATTGTTTTTTTTTAAATAACAAAACAGGATAAAATGTCGAGTGCATGAACATTAAAGACGCAGAGGCAGCGAGACTGACAGAAATGTGCCGGCTGCCAAAGCCAGGAGCCCGTGTGCCTGTCCGCCGACGAGGCTGCACAAAGGCCCAAGGGGAGGCCACCACAAAGACACCAAGATGTCCACCCAGTGCACTGAAAGGTTAATTGGCATGTCTTGAAAGCTGCACGGAGATGAAAAGACGGCTGGAACAAAGGGAGCGTGGTGAGGCTGGACAAGGGGAGGGCAGGGATAATACGATAAAGCCAAAGCTTTGCTGCTTTTAATCACAGCCGCTCGCCTGTCTGTAAAGACGCACGCTTTAATGTCCAGAATTATTTCTGCTCTTCTGCAATGTGGTTCGATACAGGTCGCTGAGGGCGACACTAAATTTCACCCCGTAGCTGCCAAGTAAGGTTCCCGTCTCACCTCTCCGTCCTCCTCCTCCTCTTTCTCTGCACATCAGTTAAATGATATTTAAATGTCAGTGGCGTCGAATTGATTCTTATTCTCGAAAGCAACACCAGGTCACCGCAGCCGGGCGGCGCCTGACCTCGGAGCAGAGGGCTGACACGAGTGTCAGTCTGACGAGGTGATCGCTATTTATGAAGGCAGGAGGTTTGTGGGATCGACTCAAAACGAACAGCAGGAAACTCACTGCTCGCTGATATGATATCTCACTCGACTGCTGACTGATGCGTAAGAGTTTGTGACATAAGAATGAGTCATTACAGCTTATGATGCCACTAATTAAACTGCAGGCTTCCATTGTTTCAGCTTCATCCTGTTTAGCAGGTAATAAATATCAAAGCTGGAATTTATAACAGTGCAGTAATAGGCTCCACTCGAACGTGCTGTTCGTGTGTTTGATGTGCAAAAGACCAAAACAACATGATTAAAACCAAAACTACACAGGACGGGTTAATTGTTTCTGCAGATGAAAGACACCCCCCCCCCCACACACACACACACACATCACCTTTTTTCACTGTCAAAATGCATCTGCTTATTAAAAATTCATCATCGCTGTTTGTCATGTATATTCACAGATCTCTGAACGTGTCACAAACATGCACTTAATCCACTGAAAGTAACTCTGGTGGAGAGGTGTCAAACATAAAGCCCGGGGGCCAAAATCGGCCCGCTGGACAGCTATGATAAAAGTGAAGGAGGACAAATTTTGCACTTTTAACTAGATTTCCATGAGTTTTACAGTTTTTCCTACTGATAAAGAAGTAATAGATGAAAAGTCATGTTTTTGTTTTCATTTCAGTTACAATATTTATATATAACGAGGTTTTCATTGTTTAACGTTTAACTATGTGAGAAACTGAAGCGACGCAGGCGAGGGCAGAGTGTACTGTAACTGGGATGCTACAAAACTGAAGAACAAAGGTTCACATGTAAGACAAATCCAGAACACGGCGTCACTGTGACCCACCTCGCAGTGGTCTCTGTAGAGCGTCTGCAACTTCTTAATATCGTTCATGTTGATGCGCTCAGGCAGAGGCTGGGTGCCCAAGTCAGGAGTTGGAAACGGAGGCAAGCTGTGAGACATATCTGCATAAATGTAGACAGGCGTCACTCATTTCACTCACGCAGCAACAAGGAGTAATGACACATATGACATCGACTGGTTTATGGATACGTGTAGCTCATATGGTCTGTGTCACAGTGTCTGACATTTATCACCCAAGTTTAAAATCGATGTTCTAGTAAAGCCAAGACGAAGCTGTGACGGATTTTTATTGGAGATTGTGTATCTGAATTTCAGGAGCGGGACCACGCCTCCAAACACGCTCTTTACAGTTGTCATCTATATAGGTTCCCTCAGTTCTGCAAGCTGTTCGTTCTCGTTTACGTGCCCCACCCTCCCTCCTTGTTCTCAATTCTTTAACTTCTTCACTTCTATTTCGTGCATGAGGACCTGCTAGACCGTCACCAGTCCCCAAACTGCAGCTCAACTCATGTCCAAGCATCACCTTTACCTACTAGAACGCTGTCAAACCTAAACTGAGGACGTGGGCCCAGCGAGTGAAATAAAAATATCTAGTGCTAGCATTAAAGACTGTATCTGGAAAGAGAAGTGATAAGAGTTAAACCACCTTAAGCAGTTTCAGCGGGAGCGCCTGTGCTTACCTATGTACTGCTGGTGGTGTTGGCTCTGAGCAGCCACAGACTGCTCTGGAGTGCTGCAGTGCTGCGAGCTCCCACACAGACTGTCAGACATGCTGTCCACCTTCTGCAGAGGCTTGAACCTGTGTAGACGTAAGAGGGTGGAACGTGTACATTAGTGATTTTTGAAGGTCTGGGGAAGCACAATGAAAGAATCGGACACTGAGGAGCACACATCGCATTCGATACAAAACCCAGGCTGATTTATGCGGGTTTATTGCTGATTTAAGCAGCAACTATCCATCCATTCATCCATTCATCCAGGGCCAGGTTGTGGGGGCAGCAGCTTATGCAGAGAAGCCCCGACCTTCCTCTACCCGGCCATCTCCTCCAGCTTGTCAAGGGGAACACCACGGCGTTCCCAGGCCAGCTGAGAGATATAATCTCTCCAGGGTCTGCCCTGCGGCCTCCTCCTGGAACGCTTCGCTCAGGAGGCACCCAGGAGCCAACCTGGCTCCTTTCAATGTGGAGGAGTAGCAGCACTAGTCTGAGCTCCTCCCAGGTGGCCAAACCTGTCACCCTATCTCTAAGTGAGAGGCCAGTCACCCTTCACAGAAAGCCCATTTCTGCCGCTTGTATCCACAATCTCGTTCTTTTGGTCGCTACCCACAGCTCGTGACCATAGGTGAGGGTGGGGACGTAAACCGAGAGCTTCGCTTTTACACTCAGCTCTCTCTTCACCACGACAGACCGGTACAGCCTGTGACAAAGGGCAGGCCAGGCAGAGTCCAACACCCACCGGAAACGAGCCCGACGTATTCCCGGCTATACGGACCAAGCTCTGGCAACAGTTGTATAAGGATCGAATGGCTCGTAGCAACAGGCCTGGCAACCCGAAGCACCTCCCACAGGACACTCCGAGGGACACGGTCGAATGCATTCTCCAAGTCCACAAAACACATGTAGACTAAACTCCCACGCACACTCAAGTGTAAAAATAGTTGGTCCAGCGTTCTGCGACCAGGACAAAAACTACATTGTTCCTTCTGTATCCGAGGTTCGACTACTGGACGGACTCTTCTTTCCAGCACCCTGGCATAGACTTTCCCAGGAAGGCTGAGGAGTGTGATCCCCCTAAAGTTGAAGACCACCCTCCTATCCCCTTGTTAAAGATGGGAACCACCACCCCGGTCTGCCAATCCTGATCTCCACACATTATAGAGGCGTGTCAACCAAGACACCCCGACAACATCCAAAGCCTTCAGGAACTCAGGGCGACCCTCATCCACCCCAGTGGCCCTGCCACCGAGTAGTTGTTTAGCTGCCTCAGTGCGTCGTCCCCAGACTTCCTCTACACAAGACACGACAGCAGCATTTAGGAGGTCCTCGAAGTGTTCCTTCCACCACTCGATAACAGCGACTACATTTTTGTTTTTGAGTTCGGTGGGTGTGTCAGAGCTGAAAACCAAGACGTGCAGTGATCTATTATATGTGCTGCATTAAAGAGTTTATTCCTGAGTGAGTTTCACTAAAAGAGGCTCATGGGTTTCCAGGACACACGGTACATTATGGACACACTAGCAGCAGCGCTGTTCTTGTTTTTGGTTAAGCAAAAGGGAAATGAATATAACCAGCTGTCACAGGACTGATGTCAGTGAAGGTTTATTCAGAAACTAGTAAAAGTCATCACAGAGCCACAGAGATGTAAAGAAAGGACGCTACAGCAGGCAGACAGGGAGAAAAACCTGACCTCTGTTTCTGGTGGACTGGCTGCTGCCTCATGGCCATGTACTGGGTGTCCTCCTGCAGTCGGTTGAGCGGCGAGTCTGGCTTCACCCGGATGCCGTAGTAATGATACTTAGAGTTGCCTCTGGTGGATAGAGTGAGAAAAGCCAGAAACCAGTCACGAGAAGCCTTGCCATCAGTGTAATCACTATCATTAGCCCGCTCCATCAGCAGGTTACCAGTGCCTATAAGCATTAAGCATCATCAAATCTATAATGGTCATGTGATTACCGTCATCAGCATCTGCAACAACCTCTTCCTCTTCCTACCTGGTGCCGAGGCGGCGGGTCCTCAGGCCCATAAAGACTGAGCGGATGAGTTTGCCGAAGGAGGCTGCGTTAACCGGGTCCAGTTTCTGCTCCTGACAGTGCCGCAAGTAGTGGTTATAGAGGGAGGACCGGGGCAGGCTCACCCCCTCCGCTGTCTCGTAGTTGTCCAGAAGCCACTGCAGCTAAAAATACACAGAAGTCACAAAAAAAGAAAAATAAAGCGTTATAGTCACCTGGTGAAGACACGGCACAAAACAGACAACACGCACACGGTAGCCTGTTTTAGTTTAGTGATATAAACACCAGAGACACCACTGCAGCCCCCCCCCCCCCCCCCCCCCCGTCTAACTGTAAGTGACTACAGCATGACGAACAGTAACTAAGGAGAATAACTGAAACTGAAGAAATAATCAGCAAAATTATGATTTGCAATATGCAATCCAATAAAATACGTCAAAGTAAATTTATGCAAACAATGTAGCAAAAAAAAATTATGTTAAGAGTGAAGGAAAGAAATCTACACCACAAATGTCCTCATGCAGATAAAAACCTACCCAGAGATATTATGTGAATCTCATTCTTAAGCCTGACGGGCAGGACGAAAGCTGCACTGTAATAAAATCTGCGTGCGTGTCGCTGTACTTAGAAGTGAAAATAACAGAAATATTTGGAAACATCAGTCGACTTAAGAACATGCAGACGCAGAGCATTAATGCACATGTACGAGATACATAACTGAGGAAAGAGTGACAGCAAATGCAAGTTCAGATAAAGAAAATTAAGTGTGCGTGTCATCGAGACAGAGAAGCAGATTAAGTAGCAGTGCGTTCATCTCAGCACAAGAAGAGCACACAGCCCACAGATTCAGCCACGGCTTTCTTTCCTTTTTTCCCCTCTCACGTCCTTTTCAAAGAAAGTTCCTGGTTGACTTACATGGCTGTTGAGCAGGCTGCTTTTGTGACTTGCAATTCCTTCAGACTTTTGGAGGTTTTCAATCGCCATTTCAAGCTAAAGAAAGAAGAAGCATGCAAAAAAGAGAAGAAAAAAAAAGAAAGAAGTGGACACAGAAGGGGGAGGAGGCGAGAAGAGATTGAGAGACAGAAAAAGGGAACAGAAATAAGCAGGGGTATATGAAGAAAACAAACACACACAAAAAGATAAAGGTAATAAGACTGTTAGCGAGCAGCCAGATCTCTGCATTTCTATTAAAAATCAGTCAGTGTTGTAGCCAAATCTATTACTGGCTGACAAAAGCATGCAAATCAAAGGACTCATAGGGTTAAGCTGCTCAGTGAAGGTTTGCGGTCAGACACTCTAATGTATGCAAATAGGAACCACAAACAGGGGTCGCAGGTCAGCTTAAGGTTTTCAGCAACAGGTCAACAATGCCTACCACCCCGCAGTTTATCAAACGATGTAGCTGAAAAATATTTGAAGAGCTAAACGGCAGACAGAGTAAGCCGTGACTAAGACTTAAGCAAAACCGTCACTGTAGAAAAACACGCTGACATATTAGTCTCTCGCTAGACAACGAAAAATAATGGAGTCCAACTGGCGGGCAAAGTGAACGACAAAACCGGGGACATTCTGTTGAGCTGGAGAAGAAAAATCAAGTCAAAAAAGACTTGGTAGTGCAGCCAAACTGGAGACGGAATAAAAGGAAAAAGAAACGGGCAGCGGTCCAAGCCTTAAGAAGGCTCCCGAGGGCTCTTGGCCAAATGGTAATGAGCCCCAAGGGTTGCTTTGTTTCATAGGGCGCTCAAGTGCCTGTGAAAACCTCTGAAACAAGGCAGTGCTGAATTATTTAAGCCAATGTCCCGGTTCTGCGGGCTCACAGGCCTGCACCACTCTGTGCGTTACTACAGAGCTAGGAGGCCCCGACTCAGGCTGCAGGTTCCTGGGAAACTGGGTGGTCAGTTAGGACACAGTCTATCTCAGGTAGTGATGAAAGTTACTATCAAAACTATTATTTAGACGCCCTCCCCCCCCCGACTCTTTCAGTCATTAAGTATTCATTTTTGCTTTGTTATTAATCCTGTTCGAGTTCACCAGAATAACAGCACAGCGGGATGGCTGCTGCTCACCATAGCCGAGGAGGAACGCGACGAGTGCGATATGTGGTTGCGGCTTCCCTCCATATTTCCGCCGTGGATCAGGTAGGTGCTGCCGCTGGAGATGATGTGGCTGCTGCCCACGTCCATGGTGATGCCTACCATGCCGTGAGTGGGCACGCCGCCGCTGGCAGAGGAGACCACCGTGGTAACATGACCTCCACCGGCCTGAGAGTCAAAGTAGGGCCCGCCACTGCTTTGCCCGTACAACTGTGCCTCGGGGTTGTAGGAGTAGGCTGTTCGGCTGCAGACAGGCCACAGAAATGAAAGAACATTTGATTTTCAGCTCTGCCTGCAAAGAGGAATCTTTATGCAAACGCACGGGGAAAAAACAACAACATTGTGTTGACATCGGCAAAAATTACAGAGGTCGTCAAAATATTTTGTTTTGCTAGAGTCGTTAAATATCAAAGTGTGGGATAAAAGTCGTTTAGGCATCAGTCACCTTTAATGGCACTTTGATCTGAGAGATATTTGTTAAAAAGTAGTCTGGACAATTATTTGTCTTATTCCTTTTATCCAGCACCGATTTAGACATAATCCAAGATGACTCCACATTTGAGATGGAGCCAAATATGTGCAGCGCTGTGTCTGTGTGATTTACAAAGCAGTCCTCTGGGTTCTTTCACTGACAGAGTTATTGTAGTAAATGTGTTTCAGTTGCACAATAAATCTTTGTCTGAATTTTTTATTTTTTTATTCCCCATTTGAAAGAAAAAGCAGCACGACTCACATTGTTCCATTGGTATAAACCGCTTCTCCACTTTCTCCAACATACTGGACCTGTGACGGGTAGACATGCTGCACCTGCTGCACCTACATGGAGATCACAGCGCAATGAAAGCAGTGATCAGTGGAAACGGGCCTGAGAAGATTTCTTATTTATTTATCAGAACCAGCTGCAGTCAAGTGGGCAACAGGAAAAAATCAGATAACGGCATAATTGTCTCATTGATGCAGTCTCCCACAAACCCACGGGAGAATGCATCAACACTTTACATCCATGTCTGTCCACACACATAGTAAACTGCATGAACTGAAGAGCATTAAATGACCTTCGACTACCAATTTTTAATCAGTTCCATCCTTGAGTTTAACTGAACGTCTGTGCCAGAAACTAAAGGTGATCCTATCGCTTTGGCAAGAATGGAAGCAAATTAAATCACAGTGACATTGATACCTGACTGCTAAAATCAAATCAGTTCTTCGTGGAGTAAACACTTGTGCCAAAATTGTGGAAATTCCCTCAAGGCATTCAAGTCATATTCACAAAAAGCACCGTGCCGCTGACAGCTGTTGCAGGCACACAGACAGAGTAGATTAAACATACACTTTGCATTCGGTGAAACCGTACGAGCGGATTTCAGCTTGAACCAATGAAGACATATCGCACATGTGGTTTTGCACAGAGGGAGCCACGATGTTGCAAAATGGAATGATAGCGTTCCTCCTTCAAGTCTTTATCTTGTGCAAATCTCCCACTTTACCTCTACCAAAGCACTCCACCGCTCTTGACAGATGGTAAGCCGCGCGCCATCATCTTTTCGTCTATTCTACATCTCACAGATGTAGAAAATCTTTGGGCCAAGCACATCAAGCGTTTTTCCAATTTTCTGTCCGGCATGTTCTTGTGCCCATCTTAATCTTGTCCTTTCATATATTGCTTTTCCTCCGACTCTGCTCTGAATGTCGCCTTCCCTCTGTTGACAGTGAGAAGGCTGTTTTGTGGGTTTCGTTTAATGAAGCTGTCAGTCGAGGACCTGCAGTTTGCCCGTTTCTTTAACTAGAGACTCTGATACTTGTCTTCTTGGTCAGATGTCCACTACAGCCTCCTACTTCACTTTCTCGAAAGCCAGCACAAAGATTTTCATCTCAACTCGAACAAATTTGAAATTCTAATCTAAAGATTAATAAGGTTTAAATGTGATAAACTTGCATTAGCGCTGTACAGTGGAACACGGGAGACAGCTGCAGAAAATTAGACGGACATAGTTTAAAACAAAAACTAATTACTGATTACATCCCAGTTACAAGGCTTCTAATTCATTTTAAAGTCACGTAAATTAAGAAACTTTTCTTCCAAGAATGAGAACGTTTCTAAGTGACCCTGAGGTCTTGAGTGCTAATGAACGATGCACTGAATGATAAAGATGAAGAGTCCTATTTGCGATCAGATGACCAATGGACGAATCACATTATACTCTGGGATCCAGAGCTACACGTAAGCACAACGTAAGCACAACGTAAGCACACATAGGCAACAGAAAAGCCAAGAAACACACTGTCATCACCACACACACACACACACAAAACGTGTTCTTTTATCCAGCGGGACAAATAACAGTTTAAAATAACATTTTCATTTTAAAAGCCACCAAGAGACATTTTATAGGTATACACATGTTATTCATGTATACAGCCAGTGGACCAGGCTCAGCCAGAGAAAGAAACTTCCACACACCCATGAGGAGCACAGCAAGAGGAGAAATGTGCTTAAAAACAAAAAACGGGCCGCCATGCTAGAGAGCGTTTGAATACACAAAAGGTGGATCTGTTACCAATTTGGTCGTGAACTTCCTAGTTTGTTAATTGAAGACCAAAGCTGAAGGACTAAATTTCATTATTTATAAACATAAACTGTCACCTGAACAGGACCTGACGAATAACTAGCATTTGCAAACGACAAAACTACAGGGGACACGGTCGCGTTACCAGTCTGGTATTCTGGATGTGCGAGTCATTTAAAATCTTCTTCCTACTTTATTGTACAACTCCACAGGTCTTCAGCCGTCAAGTCAAGCGGTGTACATATTTTCAGAGCACAGTACAAGTCAGTACAGTACTGTGTACCTGCTGAGGGACCTGTTGAGCCCTGGGTACTGAAAGCTGCTGTACTTGTCCTCCCTTCTGAGCTGAGCCTGTGGCTTGAACCAGCACTCTCTGTGTGAATACGAGACATAACTGAATTACATAGATGGGCATTTAAAATTCATACAAACGCATTATTCTAAACATGCAACAGTCAACACAATAACAAACATCTTCATCTATAAATGTCAGGTTTACATCTCTTTTTAATACAGGTTTTGAAGTATAAAGTAGCAACGATAGCAATAGACAGACATAAAAACAACACGACAGAAATCTCGACTGTCATTTACGCTCGCGCTGATGATTCTCATTTATCTGCAGCCTCGAAACATTAGCAAATTTGATGTACTGGTCTGGCAAGACAGAGAGAACTGGCAGAAGTTAATAATGTAAATTGATACGAGAGGCATCTGTTGGCAGAGTGGACGGTAGCGGCTTTATTTGCTGACAAGTTACAAATTGGAACCACAATTTAAAAATACATTCTTATTTATTGCCGGTGCTGCTGGACAGGGCAGGGTTTGACCTGCTGTGTTAGGGTGGGCTTTTAGAAATAATAGGACGTCGCTGTAGTCTCAGTCAAGAGACGAACCGTGCCAGTCCTCGTCAGATTTTTGTCATTCAATTCCTGATGAAATGAGCTTAAAGCACTTAGGTTAAAACAGCATTTAGAGCACTAAACTCCTCCTTTCTGTGCACCAGTTAGAGCAAGTTATTTGTCTGAGTGTGTGATTTTTCATGGGCGGGGTAACCGTGTGTGCGAGCAGACAGGTCCGCCTGCTGCAGCTCTCTGCGCTGCACACCCAATCAGAAGTTAAAAAAGGGATCTTCTATGCTATATTTCCATTGGCATTCCATGTAACATTAGCTCCTGGCTTGGCCTGGTTTCCAAAATAACTTCTCCCATATACTCAACATTTGGAAAGAGATGGCACGGAACAGTTAAGTCATGACAGACTTTGTCCTATCATCACAGTAGCAGCAGGGTAGATATATTATCCTACCTGCTGAGAGGCTGGGACAGGCTGTACCACCGGAGCCTGGGCTGATGATGACGTCCGCAGCGCTGCCACGCTGGTCGTGGTTTCTGACCCTCCCTCGGAGTTCTGCATGCTGGGAAGCGTTAAGGAGAATCAGAAAAGACATCACCAGAAGTCATTTTCTACCAGACTGAAGAAATACCCTTCCAGGTAAAATTTAAAAAGAACTTTGAAAGAATATAATATGAGCACCTTAGTAAATAAACACTCTTACATCCCGTCCCTACAGTTGTGGAGCCACCGGGCCATTCATTGTACCCCGGGGGGGTTTCTAGCTTTACCAAAGCTGAGTCACTACAGCACTCAGAACCCTAGAGGCTGCCCACCTTTAGTTTTAATCAAAGACTAAATCAATAGGCCAACAGTATTACTGACACACATCGTCCTGCTGACAGAGGAGACTCAGGAGGAAAAATTACAGTAGAGGAGTTCAAGTTACCAACAGGACTGAAGTGCTTCGTGGGGACCAAACCCATTGCCACTACTCTGCTTTCGACTGGGTGACAATGTGCACAGCATAGCAAAGGGGAGCTAAAAATGGAGTGACACAAAGGCTCTCTTTAAAAAAAGGACAGAGCAAGAGCGGGAGCAACAAGGCAGGGACAAGAGAAGAATGGGAGGGGGGGGGTAAAAAAGCTCCAAAAGAGAAAAATGATGGGGGGGAAAAAGATGAAAATAGCAGTGGGGTTCGAGCCCCTGCCAGGGTCCTGATGATATCCAGCGTTTGTTTCAAGCAAGAGCTGATCTCTGAGGGCTCCAATAATCCAGCTGATATGAGGAAATTCCTCAATGCTTTGTAAACGTTTGTCGGTTGCTATGGTGAGGAATCTGTGCCCCCCCTCAGCTCCCTCCTCGCAAACTCACCCTGACTCCCACCCCCACGCCTTCGTGTTCACTCCTCTATTTTAGCCCCCTTATAAAGCTTCTGCACAGGAACTTTCGAGTACAACCACAAAGAGAGTAGGGGGAGGATGATTTGAATAAAGGAGAGGGAGATACGGGGGGGGGGGGGGGGGGGGCTGAACTGAAGAGCAGGCTTTAATTTAAAGGCAGAAAATGTGGGGTAGCAGGAAAAGTCAGTAGGGGAACAAGTAGGTAGTGTTCAGATAGAGTGTTATAGCCAAGCGCTGCAAGACACAACCTGCTCTAGACATGCTGCGATTAGTCATAACACACAGCGTGCGCAACAACGTTATTTTAATTCACTTGAAGAGACCTGACAACAACCACTCCGTCTGCAGTAATCTGCACACCGAGTCATTAGTGCAGCCGCACGTGTGTCTTGGCTTTCTCAAAGCTTAACTTTCAGGTAAGTCAAAAGACTTAGACTAGTAACTCAGGGGTTGTAAGTGTGCCTTAGAGATTAAACACAAACTTCAAAACCAAACGTGAACTTTTCTGTGGACGTGCCAAAGAAAAAAAAACATTTGGAAAAACCAGCAACGCGAGAGCAAAAACCTGGATCAGTGACACTGTTGATGGCAACGAGGAACAAATACATTTAACTAAAAAAAACATGAATATCACAGATACACAATCTCCACCACGCAAAGCCGTGACGTTAAAAACACAGACCATAACGATAAATGCTTCACTACAAAACTGGAAACAGTAAATCTCCAGCAGACCAGCTAAGGTCTGTATCGCACAAGTACTCGAGCAAATGTTAATTACAGCATTTAGAGCTTACATTTTTTTCACTCTGTAAGCTATTTTAATGCACTTTTAAAAACCGTGAAGAAAACATAACTTTGTTTAAGATGCAACACTTATTAATAACACAAAAACCCCAGAAAACAAACAAATAAACAAAAATAGACTTTTTAACTGTTACTTCTCAGGTTTTGGACACCGAATGTAACTTGGCAACATGTAGAGTTTGGGGGATAGAATACCTTTATGATAACAGATATGGGTGTGCCACTAGTGACAACTTCCATGTGTGCCAGAGGCAAAGACAGTGTTCTGCTTACGTGACTAACAGACTAAGCGTAGGAGGCCTATGTTGAAATTCCCGATGTGTGTCAATCACAACTGAAACACCAACCTAATCCTAAGTGTTGTATGAGTCTTTCTTTTGGGGCACACTTCTGAGTCAGACAGAGACATTGCCCTTTAAAATATTTGAATGTAAAAGGACCAAATGTGAACAAATGACAAGAATCTATTATTAAAGAGCACCAACGGGAAGCAAGACAAACCTCAGGAGCTTCTTTATGCCATTAATGAGTGGACGGCACAGCAAGGTGTTGACCAAAACAAGAAAAGGATCATTGACAAGCATGTTTTTGTCTATGAAGGTGCTGACTCAAATTAGATAAGGTGAACTGCGCCCAAAAATAAAAAATAAAAAATGTAAAAAATTAAAAAGAAAACAATCACTGAGTTGGTGGGAAAGGAGAAAGTCTGTGGCTCAGAGGAGTCTGTTTAGCGTTCGAAGAAGGTTAAAAGCCACACAAAATCCCCACCAGCAGCTGTGAAAGGCACAAAGGTAGAGCCCAGCAGGAGGGCCAGCTCGCTGCTGCAAACCCACTACTTATGATGGGCTACGGTCAGATCTTTATGCCTCCTACTCAGAGACAACTTCACACAAAAAGTCTGTTTTCATGTCAGGTCTTCAAGCCTGGTTTATTTCAAGCAAATCCCAGATAAGCACTTGACAACATTACACAAAGAATCCCTGCTTTCAGGAGATACCAGAGTTTTAAAAGCTACACAGAAATAACAAAAGTCACATGTTAGGAACCCTGGAGGCCTCTCAAACTGTCATTAATAATCAGGCCTATATTGCCAACAAAATTTAAACATCTGTCAGTGACAGATCTAACTTGCACAGGGCTCAATCAGAGAAAAACACATACAGATGTTCAATTAAAAGCAGGAGCCCGCAGTCTTGGCTCGTGTTTGCACTGGCCCACATTGTTTGCAGAGCAACAACGGTTGCTAGTGGCAACACCGTCCACTCCCGTTTCCAGGAGCCTGTTGCTACGCAACCAACAGAATACTTCCCAAACCAAACAATGCCATCCCCCACCTGATCCTTCTATCTCACGCTAAGTAGAAACTTACAACAATAAATAGTGTGTATGCTATTAATTTCAGACAGCAGGGGGACATGCAGGCAGAGTTATTTCTGTGCTGCAGTCATAGAAAAATGTACAGACTTTATGCCGGTTAGGATTAGGTTGACTGCGACATGACAAAGCGCTGTTTTCTGAAAACACTCGGTGGTCAAAAGGAGGAGGGCACGTTTAGGCCGTCGAGGAGACAGGAGTCCATTCTTCAGGGTTAGCTTTACACTCATGCCACCCAAAAACAACACATCCAAACCACGACAGTAAACAGCTTGAGCCGAGCAAAACTTTTTCCAACTCGGTGGAAGAGAAAATAAAGCAGAAGTAACACTTGTTGCGTTTGAAAAGGAGGATATTTGTACAACGCTGCATTACCTCTCTACATCTCTCCAGAATGAGCAACAGGTCTCTCTCAGGGCTTTTAACATACACTCCCCCAAATTGGGGACTCGTTTAGTCAGCGACATCATTTCAAGCAAACTCATTACAATCTGTGGCTTTGAAAAAGAAAGCATTGAGCTTTTCTTTGATTTCATTAAAAGAACTTATAAGATCACACAGGCACACGCGCTCGCACAAAGAGCGAATTAAGATATGATAAGAGATTTCCACAACAGAGGCTGTTCTTCAAGCCTGTCTCATTAATTCATGGCTAATCCAATCAAAGCAGCTCTTGGGGTCTGCAGATGGCAGAGTTTAGGGAGAGCTGGGAGGGGGCGGGTGGGCGAAAGAGAACGAGAGGCCGAGTGAGAGAGAGAGAGAGAGGGAAGGAAAAGAAAAAAGGAGGCACCGGCCACTATCTCTGATGCAAGCACACTCCTCCCCTCCCCAGCTCGCACCTCCCTGCCTCTGGTCATCAGTGCAACCTGTCCACTCCGTCACCATGTGTGCTGCAGGCATGACAGCCACAGAGAGAAAGATCAAACTGTTGCCATGGAGACTGTGTGTGTTCGCCTATGCATTACACTCACAACTTCCTCCCCGACGCCATACCTCTTCTAACCCTTTCCAGATTTCCATGCCCCCGCCCGAGCCTTTTATCCTTGCCATTTAACATCTGAAGATTAAGGCTGAGGATCTGAAAACGACACATTTTCAACAAAAGTTCAACTGAAAGAAAGCAACACAAGACAGGGAAGCGGAGCGAGACAGTCACAACTGGGAAATGTAATCAGAGTACCCTCTCGTGTGTGGGCGCCTCTTTCCTTCGAGAGAATTTAGCTAATGTGTTTCAAGGCTGCCACGCCGATAACACAAAGAAGGGAAGTTTACTCGAGTCACCTGGCTGCTTAAGAGCGAAGGAGGCAAAGCTAATGACTACAGAGGGGAATCTTCAATAATACCAGTTTTACTCATGTAAGACTTAAATCACATCCTCCTGTCAGGCCTGCAAAATGCTTTCATTTTGTCAAATTATAGAAAACATGAGAAGCTACAGCTGTATTTTATAAGCTTTTTTTATTATAATACCATTTTGTCATTGAGATGCAATATTAAAAATCTAGATACACTACAGAAATGGATCCATGTTTTCAGTTCTGGTTTTTAAGGAGGAACTGGGAAAAGGTGACATATCCTAATGCTTAAGTTGGTGGTGGATTTTCACCTTCTCTGTAGCTGCACTAAAATACACAAATCTGGTTTTAGGTATTCTGCTATAACAGGTGTGTTTCCAACCTGTGCACTTCCTTTTTTTCCTTCAGGGAAGCACATTCTCTAAAGATTACCTCAGGTGCTGGCAGCAAGCTTTCTCAATCTTGACCGATGAACCTGAGATAAGCCTCATGTTTCACTTGAGCAGTCTACCTTCTTGGCAAGCGTTTGCGCCATAGAGATCTGACACCAAGAATCATCGTGCTGCATGTACGCGGGGCAGCGCTTGATACGAAATAATGAGTCATCAGTTAATGCTTTAAATCTGAGACAGATCCAAGTGTCTGTTGTTTATGTAGGGAATACTACACCAGGCTGAGTGCTTGCCATCAAAACACAGATTTAAGTGTTTAACGCATCCTTCGCCTTCTACACATGACACATGACTTTTTTAGGGGGGGGGGGCAAACAAACAAAAACAATTTCAGTGCACTTTGGCCCTTGATTCTCGAGGTCGTGACCTGTCTCGCCAGTCTTCCAAACGCCTCCAGAATGCCCCAGGTGTAATCTGGGCAGAGATCTGCAGATTGAGGTGGTCGTTTGATTCACTATATTTTCTCTACTCACCATTCAGTGACTCTTAGCGTCCTACGAATAGGGTCGTTGTTATCCTGGCGGAGAACACTCCCCCACAGGACAAAAATGTTTCATCACAGGATGAAGGTGATCACTCAAAACAGCTTTGTATTGACTCACAGTGACTCAGAGGTGGAGCGAAACCAACCTGTGCCAGGTTACTTCCACACACAACAACAAAATAAAGCCAACGAATCCCCTCACGCTAAGGGGTTTTCCTTTCATTTGTCAGCTCTTTAGTATAAATACTATACATACAGCATATGTAGACAGGTGTACTTTGCATGCAACAGTTTGTGCCAGACTACTGGTTACAGATAATCAGTTTTGTACAGTTGCCACATACCAATATAATGAAATGATTTCAATGTAAATTCATTTAAACTGCTTGTCCATCAACACTGGACAACTTACTTAAATTGCACGGTGAACACAGAACAAACAGTCAAACTAACACACTGCTAGGCCTGCTGCTCTACCTTACAATCTGCAGCGCTCTTTTGTCAGAAAGCACGATACCAGCAGCACTGAAAAATCCAAGATTAACATTTGCTCCCCATTTAGATAAAGAGTAGAAAAGGGTCTTCTAAGATAAAGAATGAGATCTCACTGTAAAAAAAAACATCTACCACTTAACAGAATCAAGAATGCTTCCACCAATGAATGCTCTGCAATCGTTGCCCATTAAATCTTATCATGTAAATGCTTCTAAAAAGCATTTCAGCCTAAAAATACAGTTTGAAGGCCTCTCCATCAAAAAGACTAGTCTTGGTTCTGGTTGTTACTTTGTAGCAGGTTTGCACTAACAGAACATGTTCTCTTTTATTCAAATAAATATCCTTTAACAAATTAGCACTAAAAAAAAAAAAAACAGGAAAAGTGGGGAGTGAATGGGGGGGGGGGGTGTCTGCTAGTATTCTGACTCAAAGGAAGGGGGGGGCAGTCTTTGTAATGCAAATGTGACTGCCTTGTCTGCTGTTTGCAGCAGGAAATTTAATTATCAGTGTTGTAGCTACGATACAAACAGGTGGAATGCTAAGAATGCCGCTGATGACACACACACACAGAAAAACATTTCATTTCACAACGAGTTTCAACTTGTTGTCACCACACGAGGGCCAATCAGTGGCAGCATTTTTCAGTGTGGGATTTGTTTCTTCGTATCCTAGCAGCACAAGTCTCCACTGATTTCCAACATCTTTACAGCTGGAAGACTTGATGCAAGTCAAGAGGATACTTAAAACAATTTTCCCTATCAACAAATCTTATAAAACAGTAATGGCAGCACATCAGTTAAAATGAAAAGCCCTTAACAAATAAATAAATTATGGCACTTATGAAATTAAAACATTTCATGTGTACAAATGGCGCTATTAATTTCCACTTAACAAGCCCCGCGAGGCATTTGTTTCTTAGTTCTTCTGCTTCGCTCTGTGATTTCCTGACATGCTTTTGACTGCAGTTATGGGACAAGCCATTAAAAGTGGTGTTAAAAACAGGGGGGAAAAGTCAGACAGTGATAGGTTACGAAAGCCAAACAGTTCACTTATCACACTGGGAGGTAAACGTAAGTCTGGAGGAATACGATCAACTGTAAACAACACCAGCAAAACTCACAGTAGTGGTCGGGTCAGTGTCTGTATCTGAAGCTAGCTATTGGATTGAGAACTCCTCCCCGGGGCAGCATTGGGGCCTCATTAAGATGGGCTAAATACAGCATGAGCAAGCACACGCACACACCACATACACAGGGAGAGAAAGGACATGTGACATAAAGCTGTGTCAGGTCACCCCCCTGCTCAAGAGACCACTGCAGCTGTCCTATTGATAGCTGAACTGTACTACAAACACTCAAAATGGCACACGGGCAACAGTGGACACTGCAAAAAAATAAATAAATCATACAAGCAAGTCCAGACATGGCCTAAATTAAGGCTATGAGAGACAAAGGAAAGCCTAAAAAAGAAACACTAATATCTCTAAATCACACCCCAGTGTAACACTTACGGTTAGCGATCTCAGGGTGAAGACAATGTCAATAAAGCCAAGTGTGGTCACTGAAATTCAGGATAAAGACAGATGGCAAAGTAAACTACATCAGAAATTAAAGCAACATGCTAATTAATAATTTCCACACTTTACAAGCCACGCAGTAAACAATTTCCAAATAGCTCTCTAACCCCCAGCTGCTCTCCACTTTGATTCTCTTTGCTGACCTGCCTCTGCAGGCTGAAGCTATGCACTCCTACCACAAAGAGGGGGGATGAAAATAACCTGATTAAAAACACTGACTTTTAAAAGAATAACACTTCACCCCCTCCCCCGGCATGCTCCAACTCCTTTCTTTCCACGACTTGGGTGTATTTGTATATCAAGTTGCCATGTAAACATAACAGTGTCATGCTCAATTGGGGGGGACACGCACGGTTTCAGCGCAGTCATTTATTTATTTTCGTTGTAGTTGTGGGAAGTTGTCTGACCAATCAAACATGAGTTTCCCTCTCTGACACACAGTCCGAAACAAGTTCATGAACATTATATTTTAACATACCTCTTTTTGACCTAAAGAAACAAGACATTGGTTAGTCACTCAATCATTCAGCTCATCTTTCCAAAATGAATTCTTCATCCAAGGATTTTGTGTGTGTGTTGCTAAGATCATTGCAAAGAGGGCATCAATTAGTGAAATTTTCATGGTGCAAAGATTCTTCCTGATGCTTCAATAGCAAACACTACAAATGACCGAGCACCTGACAACTGTCTCAGAAAAGACAGTTTGTTAGAATTAATGTACCTCATGGGACAGGAAGAAACACAATCCCAAAAGCAGGGGGGGAGACCTCTTTGGTGTGCAAAGACCTGGAAAACCAGTTACAGACACAGTCTAAAACTACTGAAAATCTCTTGCTTCCTTTGTTTCCTTTAAATGCTACAGCACAGATTGATATGCACCTTCGGCTCTGCAGAGGGATCAAACAGCAACCCTAATGAGACCTTCTGCTTGAACAAAGAGGCAGTGGCACTAGGAACACCTTCGCCATTAGCACACAATTTGCTTCTGAATCTGATCAGTAAATAAGGCATTGTCAAAACGGGGGGGAGGGGGTACTCCGAATTTAAGAGTGGGGAATAGGTCGACTACATAAATCTAGTCATTATAAAATGCATGGCGGTATATCGCATGCACTGCTTTAAAAGCACGCAGAAAACAGCAAATTCAACGCTTAGTTTCTCATCCAAGACAGCTACATAAAAGAACCATCATAGCACCACCTAGCTGTAATATACCCCCTTATTCAAGCCATTTCTCAAACATCACAACTTTTTCTACTGAAGTTATATTTTGGTATCAGAGGTCACCGAGTTTGATTCATGACGTGATTTAGTGGGAAAAACCAGGGGAAGCGTCAGAATTTGGTGTAGGTGTATGTAGTAACCCCGCCGGCAGAAGTTGATCAGTGGTTAAATGTTCGATATTTTTCATTGCTTTTAAGAGAAAATTTGCGAGTGAAAAGTGCTACGAAAGAGCTGCCAAGCTCCCGGAAGAAATAAAAGTTGTCACGGTGAGAAGATGCACGCAGCGGACGTTGGTTACGGTTAGAGCAACATAACATAACTGCCGCTCGTGCTAAAGGCTAGCTAGCTAGCCTTTCCACCTGCTTGAATCCGATTCTGGGGACGACGAAGTTTGCCCGTGCTGTGGCGAACAACACACAGCCGCCGTCAACAACGCCACACGAACTAACGAGAGAACTTGCACTCATGGCTACCGGTCGTCCAAATTAGCATTAGCTGTAGCTTTGAGCGGTAGCTTCACCATCCATCCCGCTGATACGGAGCTGGAAGTGCGTTCAAACCTCGCAGCACACGGTACAACGTAGCAACAAGTGTAAAGTGATGCTGAATCGATTTGGAGTTGAAGTAACGATGACACGGAGTATAATGTTAAAGGCAGAGTGTAAAAAAAATAAGTAGGATAAAAGGAACGGATCCCGGGCTAAAGGCTGTCGCCTGCAACTGGTAAATGTCAGTCAAATGAAGAGTGGAAAACCGTTCTCAACTTGGGGCGGATACCACAAAAGAAGGGAAAGTTGTGTTGTAAATAACCCAGACCCCTGCTAACACGTTCGACCTCGAACTTAGGATTCATTTAGCTTCTAAATTCTACAAACGTATAGTCACCTTTGCCTTGAGAAAAGTTGTGCCCTCTCTCTTTCCACTCTCTCCCTCTCGCTCGGTGACTTCCAGATGCTGCAGCCGCTGTTGCTGAGTGTTGCGCCCGTTGGTAAGTAACTGTCTCCACGGCTACAGTCACTATAGCGCGACGGGGTCTCGAGGCAACTGTTGCTACCCTCAAAAGCCTACGTCAGGGCCCTCACTATCCAAGGGAGGGGCCAAAGAGACGTGTTCCGCCCAGTTAAATAAAGCTGTAAATTCATATTGAACCACTGGGAGGTGGTCTTGGCTCAGGAGGTGGACAAGTATGGAAGACCGAAGATGCCGTGGTATAACAAAAGGGTGAAAAACGAGTCAATAAATTAATTACAAAAATGAAATAAAAATACATTAAATGCTTCAAAATGTAATTAAGTTAATTTTCTGCTTATATTCCCAAACTAATTTTTTGCTTTACTTTTTAACCTTTTATAAGCTTTGTAATTTAAAAAAAAAGAGTTTCTGAAAATAACAGGAGCAAACAGAAGTGTTACGAAGTGGGAACCTTTCCACACTGTTACACTGACTGTGTTTCAGCTCATTCAGGGCTGTTGTAATGGTGACTCTGGAGTAGAGTGAAGGTGCACAGCAAATCCAGCATGTCCAAATTAACACTGTCAGATTTGATTTCAACACTTTTAAAGTGTCTATATGGGTCCACACCAGAGAGTGTTAATTTAACTCTTTTTAGAGAGTTGGTATGTTAACTCTGATTTAGTGTTAAACACCAAATCTCTCTGGAGTTGATAATTTAACACTTGGTGTTAAGAGTTTATATATTAACTCTCAAAGAGTATTTTAGTTTAACTATGTAAGAGTTATCTTCTAATTAATTCTAAAAAGCGGGAATTTTACTGTTCTGAACTTCTAGAAATTTCTTTTGGAAATAAACATTTACTAAAAAGACGCAATGGTTTTTGAAAAACATTTATTCTGAACTGTGCACCACAATTTCAAAACATTTTCTGAAAGATGTAACAGTGTACATGTTCTCACTTTCATTAGAATTTCGTTTATCAAAAGGTCTGACATAGGTGAGCTGGTAAATGCAAATAACAGCATTCTCATCACTTATTTCAATAAATACAAAATACAATATGCATGTCCTTCATTCATCACTTTGTGGAACTGCAACGCACTTCTGCTCTCCCCCATATTCCATCTTCACAAGCATATCCTATGTGGAGATTGAATAAAAATTAGTTGACACTAATTAATGGCACAAATCAATTGCAGCACAGTAAAAAAAAAAAAAAAAGGAATCCTTTTTGAGACATTACTTGTGTAAAGTATTTTCCCAAAAGACAAGGACACAGACAACAGGTAATACTGAACTAAATGTAAAACCTCAACCTTTTTCATTTTTACCTAAACCGTGTGCACAAAACTCTGGAGGGATCTAAGTGCTAACGTAGAACTCAGTCGGGACTCGGGACATCTGCTACTGCTGTTTGCTCGTTTTTTATGGGAGATCGTTTTCAGGCTTCAAGTAGCACCATTATATCAACATTTCACATTCTAGACATTGTTTTAAGTGTATTTGACCAAGAAATTTGACTGAAAATTCACATGCAAGCTTTTTTCAAGGCTGTGGTATTTGCCCGCAAACAATACCTTTCAGCTAGCTAAAACAGAATATTATGCTATCACCGAGCAACATAGCTAATGCCTTTCACACAGCTTTGTCTCAACTCCAAAGAGCCACAGAAGTAAAAGCTAATAATAATAATTGAAACAATCTTTGAAAAAATGACTTACCAAGCATGGCAAACAACTCAAATATGTAGAGCAAAATGTTCTGAAACGCCTTCACTTCAGCTTCGATCGGAGCCGTGCTGGGGGCGGAGTCTGTGAATTTACTCTATTGGTGTCATAGCCCCTGTAGGAGTTCAGAGTTAAGAGGTCAAGAGTTAATGTTTCCATTGTAACACCTCCAGATTTGAAATAGAAACACTCATTTTTAACACTCGATTTTAACTACTATCATTTTACACCTCAGAGTTACATTAAAAGAATGTGACTCTACTTAGAGTAAAATTAACTCTAAGACTACTAACACCAAAACATTTAACACTTTTGAATTTGCTGTGTGGATGAAATTAAATACCTGGGGTCAACCATCCAAAAACAACAGACAGAGAATACAGGCTGGGTGGAGTGGGTGGAGATGAGTGTCAGGGGTGATTCGTAACAGAAGAATAGAAGAAAGAGTGAAATGGAAGGTTTACAACAGGGGTCGGCAACCCTGGGTTAACTGATGGCACGACCATAGCTGGATTGGCCATCGGGCATACCGGATGGTGATTTTTTGTTTTTATGGGCCGATGATTTATTTATTTATTTGTAACGGTATAAACAATGAAAGGTGGTGGATTGGCCAGATGCTAGTCGATGTGTAAAAATAAGTCAGTTGTTTGGTGGTGGCTAGGGCTGGGCTATATCATACGGATCACGGTAATACCGGTGTAATGTTGGGCAACGATAAGAAAATGAAATATCGCCATAGAATATGGGTAAAACGCGCATGCGCAGTGCCTTTGTTTACATACGCAGATGGGAGCGACGCAGAATGAGAAGAGCGAAAGTGGATTGTTGAATGAAACAGATGAACCAGAACTGGTTTGTAAAAATGCTGCAACTTCAGTGGTGGAACTGGTTTGGCTTTCGTCTGTCAGATACACAACAAAGCACTATTTTTGGTAGAGCATGCTAGCGGGCCGTCGTTATTACCGTGTTGTTTGGAAAATACGGCGCACTTAAAATCATCCTTTGATTTTTCTGAAAATCGACAGTTGTGCTGACTTTTTACAGTCAGTTACAATAACTTGTACTGTGTATTAACTAGCATGATGGAGTTTCTATACAGCTGGGTGAGTGCTAAGATGTTACTGATGGTGAACTTTATTTTATTTATAGTTAGTTAGTAGAGTTGCCAACCGTTCTGTAAAAAACGGAATCGTTCCGCATTCAGAGAAAATATTACGCGTTTTGTGTTGAGCTGAAAAGGAACACAGTTTGTCCCGGACTTCAGCTAGAATGAAAAAAAGACACAAAGCTGGAGTTATTCTGTCGTTACGCTGCACAGCTGCTTCTTCTCCCCTCTCTCTCCTGTTGCTACTTCAATCATGAAACTGATCAATGATCAGCTGATCGTCTCTCTTGTTTGTTTATCGCCCACTTTGCGCCAGAAAGAGGAAACCAGCCGATGTCGCGTTAAACAACAGCAGCACGTTTAAGCTTGATCAGCTGTTGTTAGAATTTATTTAATATTAATTTCTAGTATCAGCTGATGTTTGCTGGAGCCACAGCTGTAAAGCTGCTGGTCATGATGGTTTGGATATGTGGTGAGAGGGAAACATGAAGATGAAACCAGGAGATGTCCTTACTGAATCATCAGAGCTGAACAGGTGATGGAGAAACAGGTTTACCTTTTAGGTGACATGAATGAGTTGAAGTTATGAACTGTTTCTGAGAAATAACACCAGGATGCTTTTCTAAGTAGCTGACAGCTGGTAACTGTGCAGGGGCGGGTCTAGCAAAGTGTTGCCAGGGGGCCAGGTAGGGCATTAACAGGGAGAGGGGGGCACAAAGAAATACTTTCTTATTCTCATTTAAAATATCTCACTTTTATTAAATAATTATCTGAATCTTACAACCAAAGTTTTTATCTGATGTAAAATGTATAGAAATCATACATATACCAACAAGACTGTACATCACTGTCACAACTGCGTTTTCATTCAAAGGCTTTATGGCTGTAATACCTGGGGGGGCCGGTCTCTAGTCAAAATGCCGATGTTTTGTCCCAGTGCAGCCCGGGCACGACATGCAGTGAGTTAATCTGAGAAGGTGCATTAAAAAATAAATGGCCAGCGGTGCACATCGCAAATCAGCTCAAGGACACATTAGTTGTGCCGCTTCTTAATGACGGTATCTTAGCTAACAACCCAACTACCAGATTCAACTTGTAATTGGCTAAAAATAACTTCACCTACTAGTGAGAGGGACGTTGATAGCTGGCAGTTTTTTCAAGCGATGTTGAAATTTCCACATTCTTCAGCAGCTGTCGGCTCAGCGCAGCATCAGCACCGCGGAAATACTCGGATACATCCGTAGACTCGAGACAGAATTCACAAAGTGTTTTCAGGACTTTCAGGTGTTTGGACCAATGTTTTCTTTTCTGATCAAACCAGAAGCTTTAATGAGCAGCTGGTTTGTCTCACATTAACTGGCTGAGTTAATGGCAGTTAATGCGACATCGAAATGCAGCTGATTGAAGTGAAAAGCTCGACTCTGTGGGGTCAAAGTTTGCAGAACTACGAAGCAGCTGGAATCCACAGCTGTGCGTGTTCATGGAGCTGCATGTTCACCTGCTGGACGTCACTACCTGACAAGGTTAACTGTCTTCAGAACATTGCAGAGGCCTTATTGACAGTATTTCACCTTACATGTCTGTGTGAGCAGATTTTCTCTCACATGAGTCCTCAGGTAGCCTCTGAATGCTGGACACTCAGAGACCAGAGATCACATTAACATGTGTATCCCTGTATTAACAAACATGCCATATTGGCCCAGTTTATTTTTCTTATCATTGTTGTGAGGAGACCATAGATAGCATTTGTATTTTCTGTTGTTCAGTTCATTTGCTGTTATGGATAAAAAGTCTTTTTTTTTGGTTCAAAATAGCTGAAAACTATTCGCTGACAGCTGCCAACATCTGTGAACAAATATAATCCTATAAAGTTGATCTATAAAGTGTGTAACTGTTGATATAGAGCGTTATTAAATTTATTGCTAATGCAATCATATTGCACATTAAATTTTAGATGCACTCATCATCAGAAAGGTTGCCGACCCCTGAAATAAACTGTGTTTGTGATTTGAAGGAGCTATACACCGTGTATGACAAATATATAATCATGGCCTCATAAACCCACTTAAATAGGCTGTTCCCTATAAGCACAAATCAAAATCAGAACTGAACTTTTTGATATTGCACCTTACCATTTCAAACAACTCTATATTTTAGCACTAAGTTGCAAATTGTTACGTTTTAAAAATTTGTTGTGCACCCTTTTTCTGCTTTTATTTATTTCTGCTGCACATAAACAGATCTTTGCATTTGTTTGTGCATTTGTACACATTTTATTCTGTTATACACATGAATTTACAGACCCTGTAATCATATGCTAACATATGTAATCATATGTTAGCATATGATTACATATGTTAGCATATGTAATCATATGCTAACATATGTAATCATATGTTAGCATATGATTACATATGTTAGCATATGACATATGTTAGCATATGATTACATATGCTAACATATGTAATCATATGCTAACATATGATTACATATGCTAACATATGTAATCATATGCTAACATATGTAATCATATGCTAACATATGATTACATATGCTAACATATGATTACACATGTTAGCATATGTAATCATATGTTAGCATATGATTACATATGCTAACATATGTAATCATATGCTAACATATGATTACATATGCTAACATGTGTAATCATATGTTAGCATATGTAATCATATGTTAGCAACTCAATGAATTTAGGTATGTACAAACAATCAGTACAAACCTGCTGAAGTTCAACAACAACATCTGGATGGGAGTGTCAGAATAAACAACATGAAACCATGGATCCATACTGGCTTATATCAGTGGTAATAGTGTGGGGGATATGTTCTTGGCACACCTTGGACCCCAGCTGAGCATGATTTAAATGTCACAACCTTTCTGACCACGTCCATCCCTTTATGACCACACTGTACACATCATCTGATGGCGGCTTCCAGCAGGGTAACATTTAATGTAATCTGAAACTGGTTTCTCGAAGAGGAAACTGAGTTCACTGTGCTCAGACGATCTCCACAGTCACCAGATCTCAATCCAATAGAGGGTCTTTGAAATGTGTTAGAGCGGGAGATTCACATCATGGATGTGCAGCCAACACGTCTGCAGCAGCTGTGTGATGCTATCATGTCAAACATGAGATTTGGGGCCAAAAACTATGAGAAATGTTTCCAGGACCTTGTTGAATGTATCCCATGGAGAATTAAGGAAAAAAAGGCATCCACTCAGTGCTTGTAAGGTGTCCCTAATAAAGTGTCCAGTGATGTATAAAATATCTGTATACTGAAAATAAAAATGTCATTTTTTCTTCTTGCAGCAGTGCAGTCACTTCAGTGCACTTTGCCATTTGCGGCACATGATGGCAGCATATGTCTATATTGTGATACGGCGTGGGCAGACATTTTAGCACGTATTGAAGAACAGAGCACAAATGTGTTACTGAGAAACTGTGTTTAAATGTTAGTGTTTGAATTAATCTTCACTCAGCATCAGTCACTCTGATGTCATCATGAGGCCTTTGGTGAGACAGAAGTGGACTGGATGTCTGAGTATTAAAGTATAGTTTTATTTATTATTATTATTATTTTATGAGCTAAAATTATGCTATGACTTGAAAATGGAAGGAATGATTGATATTTAAATGAATTTATTTTAATTAAACTTTTTAAATTAAACCCTGGAACAAAAAACTTTTAAGTGTTCTTGTTTTTTTATGTTGTTATTTGCAGTTGCTCCACTTCCAGCTACACAGGAAAAGTTTGGTCCTCTTCCTTGAGATTCCTAATGAAAACAAGGCTTATATTTAACCAGTCCAGTTAACCCTCCTGGCTTCAGCTTTTTTCTAGTCAACTGAAAGATTATATTTAAACACCAGCTTCAGGTCTTACTATTTTAATATCGCCCACTGCATGTTCCACGAGCCTTTTCTGTGCACGTAGTAAAAAAGACTCCTGTAAAAATGAACTAAGTGATTATATGACAAAAACAGACACCAGGAGCTCCTTTAAGCCCTCAGTCTGGGGTCTGCAGATCTAAGTAGTTTTTCTAGCGCAGGGGTAGGCATCGCCAGGCCTCGAGTGCCGGTGTCCTGCAGGTTTTAGATCGCACCCTGGGTTAACACACCTGAATCACATGATTAGTTCGTTACCAGGCCTCTGGAGAACTTCAAGAAATGCTGAGGAGTCATTTAACCCTTTAAATCAGCTGTGATGGATCATGGACACATCTAAAACCTCCAGGACACCGGCACTCGAGGCCTGGAGTTGCCTACCCCTGTTCTAGTCAAAGGAGCTTGCAAAGAAAAGCGTCTGGACTTCTTTAAGTTGCTTGAAGATGTTTCATCTCTCATCCTAGAAGCTTCTTCAGTTCTAAGGTCAAATGGTGGAGAGTCCCAGATTTAAACCCAGTGGGAGTTTCCCCCCACAGAGGGACAAAAGGACCCGTCTGTGAAGGTTCTCAGTCATCCAGGTCATCGTAGTCAAAGGAGCTTGCAAAGAAAAGCGTCTGGACTTCTTTAAGTTACTTGAAGACATTTCACCTCTCATCCGAGAAGCTTCTTCAGTTCTAAGGTCAAATGGTGGAGAGTCCCAGATATAAACCTAGTGGGAGTTTCCCCCCACAGAGGGACAAAAGGACCCCCTGATGATCCTCTAATCGCCTGAGCCAAGGTGTGAAACTGGGTGTGGGTCCCAATCAGCCAGAGTTTCGGGTGAGTTCATTGTGAAACCTGGCCCCACCTTATCATGCGAATTCCTGAGGTCAGATGGCCCAGGGTGTGAGTGGGCGTTAAGGCGTCTGGGAAGGGAACTCAAAACTGGATTATAGATGGCAGAGAGTTGGTGTCGTAAACCACCGCCTCTGTTCAAAGATGGTCGCTCACAGTGGACATAGATGCTTCTTTCACTCCTCTTTCAAACCATCTGTCCTCTCTGTCCAAAATGTGAACATTGGCATCCTCGAAAGAGTGACCTTTGACCTTAAGGTGCAGATGGACAGCTGAGTCTTGTCCTGGACCCCCTGATGATCCTCTAATCGCCTGAGCCAAGGTGTGAAACTGGGTGTGGGTCCCAATCAGCCAGAGTTTCGGGTGAGCTCATTGTGAACAATCAGATCAGTGAACAGGGGGTCCTTTTGTCCCTCTGTGGGGGGAAACTCCCACTAGGTTTATATCTGGGACTCTCCACCATTTGACCTTAGAACTGAAGAAGCTTCTCGGATGAAGGTGAAACGTCTTCAAGTAACTTAAAGAAGTCCAGACGCTTTTCTTTGCAAGCTCCTTAGACTACGATGACCTGGATGACTGAGAACCTTCACAGACATATTACCCCTGTTCTAGCGGCTCCCACTGCTTGAATAGGATTCCCGTCTCTTCCCGTGTAAATAACACATCCAGCTGTCTGCATGATGTCAAAGAAAATATGAGTCATTCAGCCAGAGGCATATTGAACCCCAATGAAAAGGACAAAAACATGTATCTAAATGGAAGCAGCGGTGTGGTGAACAACCACAATCTTTGCTATGGAATTGTAAAGACAGATGGATCCACTGTGTGTAAGGATACACCTCTGACATGCTCACCAGCTGGTGTCAAAATACCTGAAACTTCAACCTTCTTTCATTGCCCTAGGATCTACCTAAGACGGTGGGTCAGCCCTCTGCAGACCCATCCAGGTGTGGACGGGGCCCAGAATGGGCATGGCGTCTGGTCATAGCCTCATACGCAACAACTGTATACTCTTATACCTTTTTATCATGGCCAGCATTGAGCTTTTTAGTCACTCTGTAGCTCTTCTGCAGGATCAGCACTCCCCCATCTTAATCACTGTCTCCCATGAGTTTGCTGGGGGTTGTCCTTCACTGGTTTTTGATGGGCTCTCACCTCTGCAAACCACAAGACCTGTTCTTTTTGAGAGGCTCTGATCGAGCTGTCTATCCATCACCAGTTACCTTGTTGTTTCCTTGTGTGTTTTTCCTGTTACCAGTACATCAGTTTGACTGGTGTACAGTGGCACATACAAGAAATTCCAGTTCTGCTTTCTTACACACATTGTGGAGATTATTGCTTTTTGGCAAGGCCTCCACAGACCGCAATGTTCTCACACTAAACAACGATAAACATTCAGCTACAGGCATAAGCTGGGTAAACACATACAGGGAGGAACACTATGAGTGAATCTATGATGGTATAATCCAAATGTAATCATGTAAATGTGTACATAGATACGTAAGATACTTAAATATGTTAAAAATACGCATGAATGCACAACCGCACTGCCAAAGAAATCACAGCACTGTGTAAACTGTGACGTGCTGTTGTAACAGATGCAGAATGTGGTTTAGCATTGTCTTGCTGAAATATGCAACGCCTTCCCTGAGAAAGACATCGTCAGGATATATGGTAACATATAAAACCTGAAGCTGAACTTCCTGATATGCGAGCTGCAGATTCCAGAGTCACTGACGGCTGATCGAGACTTTTGTTGTGAGCGTGTAAAGCTCGTGGAGACACTTACTGATGTGGCTGACACTGACACCAACATTAATGGTTGTGTGTGTTACATGGTAATCACCTCATGGTCGTGTCCTGGTGTTCCACAGTAATGATTGGCTGATGAAGGGCTGATCTAAGGGCAAAAAATAAAGATGTTGTTTACACCTCAGATATTTCTGGAGCTGCAACCGTTTCATATGTAGTGGCAGCCACGACAGAAACAAATCAAATTCTGCAATTTTCTTTCCTTCTAAATCTTTGCTGTTGATCATTTATTGATCAAGGGACACAAATTTATTCTTCAAGCTACATTCATATAGTTTTATCAGTGTTCCTCCAAGAATTCAGGGACATTTGTGAATCCTTATATTGATGCTATGATCATTATTCAATAATTGTTATTGTCTGACTGATAAACTCAAAACTGGGCAAAAAGCAGCTGGAAGTGGACACGAGAAATCAACAGTATACTGAGCAGGCCAATCAGAGTAGCAGTGGGCTGTCACATGATGTGTAGTACATCAGGTTACAATATAAATTGTGTTGTAGGGTTTCAGAGAGGTTTGCATCACAATGCACCTGTAAATTCTTCCCCCAGCAGAAACACTGGCTTTTGAACTGAGCGTTGACAACAAGAGGTGGTCCTCTCCTCCAGTTTTTCAGGTTCCCTCTGTCCATTTTAAATGAGCTTTGGTTCAGATAAGTTGGCAGCAGATAGGATTTCTGGATCATGTTCACATGTGGCTCTTAAGCTGCATTAATGAGCTTAAGATGGCAGATGTTTCTTCTTAGTAAATCTTGCTTTTCCGGGCTTTTGTTGCCCCAGTCCCAACTTTTTAAAACAATTTGTTGCAGCCTTCAAACTCAAACTGAGCTAATTTTTCTCCATGAAATAGGAAAATAGTTTCTGTTCTATTGTGAATAAAATATGGATCTATGATATTTGGAAATTTGTGTTATTTCATTCTGTTTTTATTCACATTTCCCAGCATCCCAACTTTTGTGGAATTAAATCTTTATATCACAAAGTTGTATTATAAGCATAAAAACAGACAATACTCACCACAAACGGGTGTTCTCGAGGGCACTGCCTTCTGACTTAAATTTAAAATTATTTTCAAAATACACTTATATTCAAGTATAATATTGAGGTAGACATCCATTCAATCAGTATATTAGTATTAAAATGTGCAATTTATCCTTCATATTACACTAGTCCAAAAAAACATATCCTGCTTTTTACTGCTGTACCCTTAAACATTATCAGTTTACAAAGAAAACAAGTGGAAATATGTAGCCTATAAAAGGTGGCACATTTAAATAGATTGGACCAAATAGTACTGTGTGAAGTAAGAATTCAACTAATTTCATATTAAAATGCTTTGACATTTACAGCACGTTACAGACATCAAAGGGAAATCTATTGCACGTAACAAAAACTTGTGACAGAAACTGAGAGTCGCTGTGCTGCTGCCTGAGAGTAGGATGAGAGAGAAAGCAAGATGCCTCTGACCGGCCGTACCCTCAGCGTGGGTTGCGTAAGCACTAATGCATCCTGCAGCTCTAGAGCATGTGCGCATGGTTGTACTGGATGAGCCGGTCCCTGCGTGTCATCTGATGCTGTGGTGTGGTGCTCGTCTCTCCCGGCGATTGGCTGATACTGATCTTTCCATACACCAATAATGAGGAAGCATCTTCAGTCATTTTAAGATTCATCTTTTAAAAAAAGAGAGAAGTAAGGCTCATGAAGATAATCATGTGATAACATACGCCATGCATATCCAGACGCATTTTATAATTTGCAAAAAAATTTAATTTTTTGAATGAAAAATATCATTAAATACTGAAAATATGTGGCATTAATTTCTTGTGAGGTTAAATGCCCAAGTGAAGGTTTAATCCTGTGTGTTTTCGTGTAATTAGTCCGTGGAGGACATTTCTGTACTTTCCTCTTCCTCTCCTTGAACTGCTTCACCTCTCGATGCAGGCGGGACTTCAGGGGAAATTTGCCTTAAGGAAATTCTTTCATTCATCGGTGACACCGATGGACATGAGTGAATAGTCATGAAACAACATGTCCGGCATATTTTTGTGTGTGAACCGGATTAATAGCAGCTCACTGACATTCACACTGAGCTACGGATGGATGTGTACTGTAAATTCAGCTGTGACTCCACACCCTCATTAACCTCGGGGGAAACATGCAGTTCACGAGAGGTCGTGGACTCGTTCCCCATTACAGCTTTGTTTACATATTTTACAGAAGTTCCGTGTGTGTCAACAGCGTTTATCTGCATCCCTCCCATCCCTTTGTTTTTAATCCATATTAGTTTGTGACTCATAAAACCATTAATACAGGACTGGTCTGTCAAGCTTAAGGTCGAAGCTCTGTAGTTTACCAGGTCTCCTTTTTACTGCAAAGTCCTAATTTATAAACTAAGTAGAGCAGTGAACTGGAGCCAGAGTGAGGATTTTTAAAAACTCCAGTTGAATTGTAGTGAAATATAAATAGAAAAGTATGAAAGTAAAATGTAGCAGTTGTCAATTTGTCAAACAAAAAGAAAAAAACTGATTTTCAGCTTCTTCTTTTATAGATGGACATTTGTTATGTTATATTTACATGTCATAAGGACAGTTTTCCAATTTCATTGTACTACTGTACTATGTATTACGGAAGCGTAGAGCTGCCACCCAGGCAAAAGAAAAATACAAGTGTATCACGTTGTAACGTGAAAAGTTTATTGTTCTAACAAGATACTTTTCCTGTTTGTACAATATACCTTTCACGTTTGAACAACATAATATCACGTTATTACAATATACATAATTATCACGTTCGTACAATATAATTATCACGTTCGTACAATATAAATATTATATTGTACGAACGTGATAGTATATTGTACAAACAGGAAAAGTATCTTGTTAGAACAATAAACTTTTCACGTTATAACGTGATACACTTGTATTTTTCTTTTGCCTGGGTGGCAGCTCTACTCTTCCGTAATGTATGACTGTGCAATGACAATAAAGAGTTATCTTATCTATCTTATCTTATCTTAAATTGCCGTCGTTGGTCAACTTTAATGAAGACGAAAAGGAGCATGCGCAGTAGTTATAATAATGTAGGTTGCAGGATGTGGTGCATTTGAAGTGCACGTTTCTGTCAGTGGAAAGTCACGAAGCTAAAGCCAAGCACAGGCGCTAGCTAGCTGTCAGGGCTCTGCAGTTTGTCCGATAGTAACCCGCCGCCCCCCTCGAGACTGCATATCTGCGACGTGTACGCTCGAGGGTGGAGGAGGGAGGGGCAGATGAGCTCGTGCGCTCACTGCAACTTCCGCCCCCTCTGTGCCCTGCGTAGCCTTGTATGGAAACCAGGTCCTGTGGTGTGAGCAGTTTGAACCAATCAGAATGGCGGTGCTGTGAGGGGGGCGGTGCGACCGGAGGAAACCGACAGGCCCCACCCTGAGTGGATTTCTTTTTTTTTTCAGGGTGGGTGGGACCCACGGAGCCGGCTGTGTGTTTGAAAATGAATGATCTGCTGCTTGAGTAGACAGTGGCCGGTCGGTGCGTGTTTAGCGGCAAACTGAAGCCACGACGTTAACGGAAAACACGAAGAAAAAACGGAAGATTAAAGAAAAATCTAGTCACGAAGAAACAGACAACCAAACCGGAATAAGAATCAGCTTCCAGCAATGCAGTGTGAGTATTTGAGCCCCGCGTGGAGCTTTTCTGGTTTTGTTTTAAGCTGGGTTTCACGTCGACACATCAGGTTTGGCCAGAAACCGGTTGGTGACGATTTTTCCGTTAATAAAACCGCCTGCGCGTGTGCGTGTTGCATTTACAGGCCTTCGATTGGACTCTGAATTACGATGTTTCGCCTTCAGATCTACAATTTCCTGGTTTATAATTTGAGTTCTTTATGTCTCGGTTCAGTGAAGCTTGCTTTAGACGTTAATAGGATAATACATGATAATAAATGTGTTACAGAAAAAAAAGGTCTTAAGTTTACGGCTTGGGTGTGTCTAGACAACCTGCCCAGACCTGGTCTTAGAAGGGTGTAGCCCACCCATCAGATCCATCTGTATTTCTCCCTGTGATTTGGCTCACGTTTAAAATGGCCATTAAAAAAGTCTGCTTAGCATGCAAATAGATTACGTTGGAAAAAATGTACCCAATGTACCGTGGGGTTTCTGAGGATGACGCCCAGTGCGCGCTGCGTGGAAGGAGCAGCTGGATGGAAGCAGGAGGAGATCATTCACTGATTTTTGGGAATTCACTGTATCTCACTTTCGTTTAGAGCAGCAGCACTGTGGCTTTAGGTGAAGTGAGCTGGCTGTTACTCTGGACAAACAGAAATGGAGCTCGAGTGAAGAAAAATGAAAATTTAGGGGGGAGAGAGGGAGGGGGGGACTTTTGGTCCATACAGTTTAAAAGGGGATTAACCCAAGTGAAGTTTGCAAGCATGGTGGTATTGTTTTAGGGAGAGTCCCTCATTTGGTTTTGGGGCAGACACTTTTTTGTTCAAGGATTGGGGAGGGGGGGGGGGATACTGCAGTTCCCTTTCTGAATGAAACAGCTGTTGCTATGCAGTACAATCCCCCCCCCCCCTCCCTGTTAGAGTGGATGCAGCATTTTGCACAACTGTGCTGAATCCGTCAGATGATTCATCCTTGGCGCTGGCTGTGCTGTCTTATGACAAGGAAACTTCATGAAAACAAAAGCATGCAGACTGGCCGTGCTTCATCAACAGGAGCATCAGAGAGTCAGCAGAAAATGATCGAGCAGCTACTCTGATAACTGATTGGTTGGGTCTTTGGTTGTGACTTCTCAAACAGGTGCATTTGAACACGTCACCTCGGGCTGTGGAAAGCTAAACTGTGGTATAGTAGTTTTATTAGCTGAGTGATTAAAAAGCTGTAGAGCTGAAAGAACAAGTCCAGACCTTTTCTAAACAGTTAACGCCCTTTTTACTGCAAACAAATAAAAAAATCAATGCAAGCATTTTCTTTGATATCTTACCCAAAATACTTCAACATGTAGACAGGAGTCGCTGGGGAATCCATCCACTGTTCTGATTGGTAGACCGCCTGCTCTACTTCCTGGGCCACAGCTGCTCTCATAGTGTTGCTACTGAATCTGTTTTGGATTTTTTCACATCCTGAAAACAAGGTGAAAGCATCCATGTTGCTGCTATGGTGACAGAGGCCAAACCTGCTAAACACGTACAGGCTCTCCATCACACACACTGAGTATTAGAAACATTGTTGTGAAGGAAGTAAAGCCATGGCTCAGTCAGGCGGGTTTCAACACTTTATTGACACAAGCATTGATTGACGGGTTAATCTATATCGGCTAAGAGAATCAGAGGTTTGTAATTTTGGTGATTGAGAGATAATTAAATGGGATGTCCACACATTTCCCATGGGTGATTATCAGGAAACCACAGAAGAAAAATGATTGATTGGAAAAACTGAAAGTTTATCACAGCAGCCGGGGAAATGTATTCTTAGGCTGCTCGTGGATCAATAACACCGCTCCTCTTGTTGACCACCGATGGATGTTTTCAAGGTGTTTTTGCTGCCAGATGAACAGCAGGGGGGGGGTTCATACCAGGCCTGTGTGATGAAAGCTCACAGAGTTTCTAAAGGCTATATTCAGCCTTCGTTTGTAGACTGGTAGGGTTGATGAGCGATTGAACCTCGAGATCAGCGTCACGCTCAGAATCCTCCCCATCACGTCACGAGAACGCAGCAGTGACTGAAATAAGAGGAGGGGAGGTGATTTTGAATGTCTGCCCCCTGTCAGTCCCAGGCCTGCCTGCTTGCCTCCACAGAGGAATCTGCAGCTGCACCGGAGCCGACGCGTCCACAGAGAGACCTGTAAACATCCTGATCAAATCCAAATCAAGCCCATGTTGCTCCTCAGCGACGTGTTTTTGGCCAAATGTGATGAATTCTTCCAGTTTAGATGCAATTCATACGTGAAATAACCCAGCTGACCTGTGTTTTATTCCACTATGGAAAGTTTAGGTTGGGAATATGTTTCAAATGTGTCACAAAAATTATTTTTGGCTCTCTGGAGCTTGTTTGTTTCTGTTTTTCCCCCCATGGGACTGATCCCGGTTGGCCCCTAAGAGGTGAGAAATGATGGGCTGCTGCTAGAGCAGATAGATGAAGCTGCTGGTATGTGTTCTCAGCCCTCTTACATAAACAGATAAGTCCTGTGATTTACCAAAGAGGAAAGAGAGAGGAGGGGGTGTCCAGCTGGGACAGCAGTGGTTTGAATGATAGAGAGGTCTGACGTGGTTCCTGTGATGAACGAAACGGTGGGAAAGGCAGGAAAAGGGGAAGGGGGGTGGTACGGATCGGCTTGGCATGTAAATCACAAGGTCATTGAGAGAAGAGGGAACATGTCCCAGTTGGGACACGCTCTAATGTCCCAGTTGGGACACGCTCTAATGTCCCAGTTGGGACACGCTCTAATGTCCCAGCTGGGACACGCTCTAATGTCTCAGTTGGGACACGCTCTAATGTCCCAGTTGGGACACGCTCTAATGTCCCAGATGGGACACGCTCTAATGTCCCAGTTGGGGTTTCCACTTTCTTTCTGTTGTATCTTTCAAAATGATATTTCACAATCATCAGTTTCCTTTGTTTTTCCTGTTTCTCTTCCACTCGACACCAGGAGGGTGGAGCAGTGTAAATATTCTTTATTGAGGTGTTTTGTTGACCGAGCGCAGCAGTCGCAGTCGATTATTAGTAGAAAGACGGCGTTATCTGTAACGTGTGTTTGCTAGCCGGGCTCCATATGTTGCGTTATCATCCAGGCTTTGAACAGCTCATGAAGTCGGATCCGATCGAGCCGTTTCTTCTCGCGGTGCGATCGAGTGCGTCGCAGGTCGCTCTCTGCACGTCCTGAGCAGAGATCAGCTTTTTAAATGGTCGCAATGATCTCGGTGAGATTTCTAAGCAGCTGCATTTTATCTGATCACGAGACAGAAGTCGGGCAGGTTCGTGACGCTTTGCAAGAACACTGCAACTGCAAGGGTTACATGACCTAGTGCCCTACAGGACGCACGACTTCTGTGAGTACCGCCCACTGCTGGCTGTCACACGTCGGTGTCAGCTAATGTGCGCTAATTAGACAAGGAAAGCCAAATGTTTCAGTCCTTTGGATCTTATTGCTTTGTCAGTTATGATTCTTTAAAGTCTAAGATCTAAATAGCAAACGACTTTTTGTTATTACAGCACAAATCCCCCAAATGCACTCCACTCCTGGGATCCAGCTGGGGGGAGGGGTCTTTCTCTCGGAGCCTCTCAGTCATGTGTGAAACTGTTTCCTTGTTGTGAACGCTAACACGCCCTGACCATCCTCTGTTTCAGTAACTTTGTGCGAGTCCACCAGCATGTCAGGGGTGACGGAGCCTCCCAGAGAAGTCGGTTTCCTGGAGTCGCCCTGCGTTACGGCGGACAGCGCGGCCTCCCTCGACGACGTCATCGCGGACACAGCAAAGTACGTCAACACAAGTTACACGCTCCTAAAATAAGCCCGTCTTTGCTTGAAATGCCTACAGAGAGGTCGTGACGGTGTTTACACCACCAACAGTTGGGATGAGGGCATGATCTTTGCTCTCAGGATTCCCACCCTCCTCCACCTGCTGACCCACACCCACTGTGGGTTTTTTTTTCTCCTTTCTTTTTCTTTAGTGAGTCTTCAGAGGAAGAGTCCGCAGGGGAAAGGGAAGAGGAGACCGGCGCCCATGACGCCACCGGCAGCACCAAGACTACAGAGGTCCCCGCGGGGCAGAGCTCAAACACACCAGCAGGTGAGTGCAGGGGGCGCTCCCGAGCATCCGGCGTTCACCAGGGCGGCGCTGGAAGAATTGCGATAAGCAGCATGCAGACGTACAATCAGACGACGTCGGTGTCATTTTTAGGAGCGTCCGTACAGATAGGTCGTGACCTCGGGTTTTATCCCATCTCTGTGCTCGCTGTAAATGCTGATGTTATCTTTTTTCTCCTTCCTGAGGAAGCGCAGCAAACAGACGTGAAGGAACTCTGCGCTTTGGCAGAGCGAGCTCCACTTCCCTTTTCCTGCCTTTAAACGGTGACATTCTTTCCCGTCTCAGTGAGGAAAACCCGGCACACGCGTTGCTCTGATCTGTTTATAACCACGAAAGGGGAACTTTGCACTGTGAGCCAAAGTTAATTGACATTCGTTATCATTCGTTTATGATTCTTAAAGACTTTATTAAAGAGGAGCTCTTAACATGTAATAATAACTGCTGGTGGCTGTTTCATGAGAGTATTTCCAGCCGTGCTCTAAACGAATCATAAATGGTCATAAACCCTCCGTGTGACGCTGTTCTGCTGCATATTCAAACATCCTGCTGCAGTTTGTCTCCGTGTGAGAGCAGAACGTGGAGGCGGGGCTTCTCTGCAGAAACGATCACACATCGATTGGTTTTGTTGTCAGAGTTTTCCTACAATAAGCGATAATCACTCGCATGGCGTGTTTATATTTGATTATTTATAAACCTTTTAAAATAATACCACCTTTTTGTTTTTTTAAAGAATGTCATATCTAGCCAAGCTGAAGCGATTGCTAACTCTTGGCTGTCACTGTGACTCATGCCAGCTCTGTTACTATTGGCTGAGACTAGTTTTGAGCCCGTGTGACTTTGCAGATTTATCGCAGGCCTGCAGCTGGATGTATCTCCATTAACACCTTAAATAAAGGGTGTTTGTCGCAGTTTTCAAGGACGGCAGATGCGTACAGATCTATTGCCGAGGCCCGCCTTCCATCGATTCTCTGACTGTTGTTTGCACGTCTTCCAGTGAGCGCCCAGCGCCCAGACTCCCTGTCCGTGCCGGCAGCAGAACCCCGTCTGTGGACGACGCAGCGCGACGGAGAGGTGAAGCTGAGGATGGAGGAGTCCGGTCTGGCCGCTGAACCCGCTTTGACGGTCAGCCAGATGTTCGTCTCGACCGTGGAGCGCTACGGCGAATATACGGCTCTGTGCTGGAAGGAGGGCGACCAGCAGAAAAGCCTGAAATACAAAGATTACTACCAGACCTGCCGCACCGCCGCCAAGAGCTTCCTGAAGGTAGTTTTTCTTTTATTCTTTAGGTAACGTTTCCATCTACGGTTGATCCGTTACTTTAAGGACATAAAATTAAGCTGAGTTCAGTTTTTGAGCAAGACTCGTCTGTCAGACAGTGAAAGAGAATTTTGGCCGCTGTTGTCACCACAGCAGGCGGCTCCGCAGATTTCATTTGGCTGACTTTTAAACGCCAAATGCACTTCCTGTTCAGCCAGAAGAAGAAAGATAAAGATGGCTATGGGCTTCCTGACCCGTGTGCCGCCTCACACAGGCAGCAACATGAGCGCTACACGTGTGAGAATAACTGCAGACACTCTCCGGACTGATTGTCCCAACATTTCCTGGACGAAATCTTAGTGATGGCTCATAAAAACGGATAAAAAGCAGATAAATCAATAAGAAGAAGAAGAATTGCTGCTTGCAGCTCTGACACACAGCTGGGCTTCCTCAGCATCAACAGATTTCTGTTTCCAACAACAGTCCTCGAGTTCTTCGAGCCGTTTTAACGTGCGTTCGTCTTTGTGCCGAGTCTAGACAGCACGTGTCGCCGCACCAAAGGGTTGAAATGTCAGGCCAGACGGCGAGGTCTCAGCAGCACAGAGCATGTCATTGTTAGACAGCAGGCTGACTCATTTCTACCGACACACAAACTCGGACGTTTCTCTCTGCGTCTCACACGCACAAACCAACCTCGACTACAAATCGTAGAGCTGAACTTCGCCCTCGCTCACTTGATAAATGAAGCTCAGATAGTTTTTGTTTTGTGCTTCCTAACACAATCAGCTACACCTGATTGTTATCTTTCAACAATGAATGAACGACTTCATGAATGCTGGCTGCAGCTGAATGCACCTGCACCTCAGGTCACACGAGCATCAGCTGGAAGACCTGACGCCTCAAACTGTCTGTGTTTGTGAAAAGAAAGTCAGGCTGAATCTGCTGCGTGTGCGTTTGTCTGCACTCTAGTTTGTAACAAGCAGACCGCCCCCTTCTTTATCCTGTCAAATACAAAATACCCCGAAGTAATAACAAAAGGTAAATATTAAACAAGTGATTTGTAACAACAATCGCAACGATGGAAGTGAGACTTGTGCTCTAAGTGCGCTCTCGCCTTTACAGCTCGGACTGGAGCGTTACCACGGCGTTGGGATCCTGGGCTTCAACTCCGTTGAGTGGTTCGTCGCAGACATCGGAGCCATTTTGGCGGGGTGAGTTTCATCGTCAGCCCTGAATATTTCCTTTACACGACTCTAACCCTCCTGCTCACTGTACCTGTGGCTCTTATCTACACGCTGATGTTTACGTGTGGCAGCGCGTCGGCTGGTGTGTCCTGTGTGCCAGAGCAATACCGTCTTTTTGATGGATCGATGGGTGGTTGAAACTATGCGTGTTCACTCGGGTGCTGCACTCAACTTCGATTCACTTTCCAAGAGCTCGTGCTCTTACATGCGATGATTCGATTCCTCTTCTGAACTGATCCGCTGTGCATCCAATCAGTGCATCTTCCTGATAATGCTGATGTGCTTTTTAAGGCTTATTTCTCCGTCTGTGTTGTGTTTGTACTCTGTGTCTGTGCACTGATCACATAACAGTAATCACAAGCTCCTCAGCTTTGCTGCAGAAGTCTTCACTATGAATGAACCCATGCTTGTTATCCAACACGCTAATTGAGTGCAAGAAATTCCAAGAAACCGAGACCCTCGAGCCAAAGTAAGAGTCTAAAGGCACTGATTGGCTGAGGCTCAGCTGCTGACATCACCAAACATCTGTCATGCTGATCTTTTCACGCCGATTCTGGTGACAGTTTCATGTTTGCTTTGATTCTTAACTCTTAAATCTGTTTATAGAGAAGCTCATTCTTTCCACGCACTCTGATACCGATACTGTGCATGCTTGAATGCCGCTCCCTGCTTAATGATCACAACAAAAAGGTCAGCTGGAATGTCAACAAACCGGTCGTGATGAATGCAATCAGGTCGTGTTTGGAAACTTCAGTTTAAGGCTCAGATTTCCACACCGGAGCGAAACATTTGAAGCGCATCCTGCATCATATCTCACTGTGTTTTAGAGCGGGAGCTCGGTGTTCTAGTAAAACGGTGCTGTCATAGGTCAGGTGGGTTCTGTTGACCCATTTTCATCAGATTGTTAAGAAAGGGGAGGACGGGCTCTCCTGTGGTAACATCGGGATGTCCTGAATTTTCGGGCATCTGCAGCTCAGTCTGAGCAAACATTTAACTTGTTGCTGCTTTGTTGAAATGCAGGGTTAAAGCGATTTGCTTTTCATTTGCATGCTGCATGCTCTCCACCCATTGCTGGGAGCAGCCCTGCGCGTCGTTTTGATGAACATAGTTTCGTTCTTTACGCATGAAAAGTGCCACAAAAATAACTTCAGTCTGCAGCTGATTCAGTTCAGGTCAGTTTTATTTACAGTGACGTCCTGTAGAGTCAAGTCACACTTTCAGCAAATAACTGCGAAAGTTGTTATTATTATTATTATTATTTTATTATTTATTATTATTTAATTATTAATTATTAATTATTAATTAATTATCAATTAATTCTTAATTATTAATTATTAATTATTATTATTATTATTATTATTAATTATTTTTTATTGTTATTATTATTATTAATTATTATTATTAATTATTATTTATTAATTATTTTTTATTATTATTATTATTATTGGGTTTTTTTTGTTTTTTTGCAGCCATTAAAATAAATGTTTAATTGCATTCTGTGTCATAACAAATTAAAGTCTTAAATGTACCTTGGTGAAAGCTCTCACTTGATTGGCTGACTTATACCTTTGGTCACACTAAACATACGCAGCTGCACAGATGCAACACAAACAAGATTCATGTGCTGATGCGTTTCCACCAAGTGTGCTCAGTTCATCCATCGTATGACTTGAATGCAACTCGGCGCTTCTGATTCATCTGCAAGCTCTTGTTTCCATGGCGACTGGAAGCAAATGAACAATATCTATATTGACTTATCAAATGCATATCTGCAAATGGAAGGCCTCTTAATCAACATGATATTGATTCGATTGGAACAATATAGAGAAGTAAACGGCTCTATAGCTGACTGACGTGTCTCTGTGTCACAGTGGGTTTGCTGTGGGCATCTACACCACCAACTCCCCTGAGGCGTGCCAGTACGTAGCAGAAAACTCCGAGGCTAACATCATCGTGGTGGAGAACCACAAACAGCTGCAGAAAATCCTTCAGGTAAGATGAGAGTGAGTTACACGTGGATGTGGAGCAACACGCTGAACAAAACAACATAATATGTGTGTTTATTAAACCAAGCTGTAAAAGTCGTGACTTATACTGAAGGAATCCCACGAGTGGATTTACTGATCGTCTTCACATCCGTCCACAGGTTGAGGACCAGCTGCCACACTTGAAAGCCATCGTCCAGTACAAAGACGAACTAAAAGAGAAGAAACCAAACCTGTACACGGTAAGCGCACACGTCCGTGCATAAAGAGAAGCTGCTGAGCACAAGAGGCACGATCCAAGTGTTGTTATTTTTCTTCGCGTGCCGCAGTGGGCCGAGTTCTTGGAGCTCGGACGCGACGAGCCCGACGCTCCCCTCGACGCCATCATCGCCAGCCAGAAGCCCAACCAGTGCTGCTCGCTCATTTACACCTCAGGAACCACGGGCCAGCCCAAAGGAGTCATGCTCAGCCACGACAACGTAAGCTCCACCCATCCTCACATCCTCAGCTTTCTGAGCCAATGTGCCTCTAATCAGCTGATTAGTTTGATCTACTGTTACAGTAAAGATGTGAAACTCTACAACAATCACAGCACCTCATCTTTACTCTCTCTCAGCTGACCTGGACCGCTTACTCCACCGCCAAGCACGTGGGTCTCACCGCGGCCTCCCAGGCTCAGGAGGTGGTGGTCAGCTACCTGCCTCTGAGCCACATCGCAGCCCAGATGGTCGACATCTGGATCGCCATGAAGATGGGAGGGGTGACTTACTTCGCTCAGCCCGACGCCCTGAAGGTGAGACGCACACCACAGACAACACAAACACGCCGGCGCACAAAAATCAGCCCGTTTAATAGGTCCACCTGCACAGTACGGTCAATATAACAGGCCTGCTGTACGCTGCTGTGTGGCTGCTATAGAACAAGAACCAAGTGTTTACCCAAGTGTCTGATTACAAATACCCATCAGTAATTTAAATGATGTAAAATTAACAGAAAAGTAGCATAGCGCCCCCCTCTGGTTCCTCACGTGGCTCTTTAGTCCGTCTGTTACACAAACGGCTTCTGTTTCTTTCACACTTCCTCTTTCTCCTCAGGGTCAAAATCCTCTTTTTGTGTAAGTTGTGAAAATGTTTGATTTTTATTTGTATTTTCCTGTTTGTTTGTTTCTTCTTTTTTTTTTTTTTTAAATCTTTATTTATAAGATTTTAAGTTCAAAGTTACATAACGTCACACCAGACAAAGGACCTAAGATTCAAAAACAATAACATTTAAGCACAGACGAAAAAAAGAAAAAACAGAAACCAAACACAACAATAAAAAGACCCCAAACAGGAAAACAGGAAAGAAAAGGAAAAAAATAAAAACAAAATAAATAAAAATACACCAGTTAGCCAGTACAAATCAAAAGTTCAAAAGAAACACCAATGTCCAAAGAAGATGATCTTCTGTGTGAGGTTAGACAGGACAACAGAGAGTTCACCACGACCAGAAGATGTGGGAAACATGTCCAGGAAGGAGTCAGGGTCCGGCAGAGGTGCAGCTTCACACAAACACAAAGTGCAGTCAAATGGGTTAAAGTTTATGTTAAATTCCCATTAATATGATCGAGAAAAGGGCCCCAGATTTCGACAAACTTAAAATGAGTGTCAGCCAAACGATAACGAACCTCTTCAATATACAAACAAGCTTCATCTCACGTAGCCAAACCCTGAACAATGGAGGAGATGGTGATTTCCAGGCTCTAAGAACAAGTCTTTTAGCTACAATCATGCCAAACATTAAGGCTGTTTGTTTGTTTCTTACAGGGTTCGCTGGTAGACACTTTGAAGGAGGCGCGACCGACGGCCTTCATGGGCGTCCCACGTGTCTGGGAGAAGATGCAGGAGAAGATGAAAGCTGTTGGAGCAAAGTCTTCCACCGTGCGAAGGAAAGTGGCCGCCTGGGCCAAAGATGTGGGTCTGCGGACCAATCTGAGCAAACTGAACCAGTGAGTGTTTTTGTTTCTTTAAGAAGGGGCTGAATCGTTTCCTCGGAGGTGGGAGGTTCCTGTTTCAGTTTGCTGAGATGTTCTTGTGGAACATCAGTGCAGATGCAGGATTGTTGTTGAAACACTGTAACTATTTATTTATTTTCATCAGCTGGAGCAGCCTTCCACCTCACGCTGCGTTCTCTCTCTTTCTCCTCAGGAATGCGGCACCAGGCGGCGCTCCGGTCAGCTATCACATAGCCAAAAAGCTTGTGTTCAAAAAGGTGCGTAAGGCCCTGGGCCTGGACCGCTGCACCAAGTGCTACACGGGCGCCGCCCCCATCACCAAAGACACCCTGCAGTTCTTCCTCAGCCTCAACATCCCTCTGTGCGAGCTGTACGGCATGAGCGAGAGCAGCGGCCCTCACACCATCTCCCGCCACGATGCCTTCAAGCTCACCAGGTACGTTTTTCTCTTTGCGTTGGTTTGACGGCTTGCACGGAACGACCGATACTCGCTGGTGAGTTACACGACTGCTCTCTTGCAGCTGCGGTATCGAGCTCCCGGGGTGCAAAACGAAGCTGCACGACAAAGACGAGGAGGAAAACGGCGAGATCTGCTTCTGGGGACGCCACGTCTTTATGGGTTACCTCAATATGCCCGACAAGACGGAGGAGGCGCTGGACGCGGAGGGCTGGCTGCACTCGGGTGACCTGGGGAAGCAAGACGAGAACGGGTTCCTCTTCATCACCGGGCGGATTAAAGGTACAGCCTGAGCTAAATCGCACGCAGATTTTTATTTATCTATTTAAATGAAGAGCATCAGTTCTCCTTTTTCTCCAGGCCGATTGCTTCAGGTTTGTTCTTCTTTTCGTTCACAGAGCTGATCATCACAGCCGGAGGCGAGAACATCCCTCCCGTCCCCATAGAGGACGCGGTGAAGGAGGCCGTGCCGCTGATTAGCAACGCCATGCTGATCGGAGACAAGAGGAAGTTTCTGTCCATGCTGCTCACCATCAAGGTAAAGATTCAGACAGTGAGAACGGGAGGAGTGAGGGGGAAAGCACACTGCATCAGTGCAGCTGCTTTAACAGGTAGTGAGGAAAGGAGCACTGACACCTGGTGGTCGCTTTGAGAAACTACACCGTTGGGATTTTCAGAATCGTGCTGTTTTGGTTTCTGATATTTATTTGATTTTTTTCCTCACCCTCCAGTGCCAAGTGAACCCAGACACGGGCGATCCACAGGACGAGCTGACGCCAGAAGCTGTGGAGTTGTGCAGGCAGCTGGGCAGCAAGGCCACGCGCGTCTCCGAGATCTCGGGCGGACGAGACCCTGCGGTCAACGCTGCCATCCAGGAGGGCATCAAAAGAGTCAACGAGAAGTCCACTTCCAACGCTCAGCGCATTCAGAAGTGGGTCGTCCTGGATCGAGACTTCTCTGTCAGCGGAGGAGAGCTGGGTGAGTGAATGTGCGGTTTATTTTATTAGACAGCGGCTTTGAAACGACATTTAATAAGATGCACGATGATGAAGATGTTTTCACATCTATTTGTAGTCACAGTTACTCACATTTGGGTATTTCCTGCCTTTTTGGAGCTAAGACACATGAGATATTGAGTACGGTAGCTCAAATAAGTCCGTTACAGAGAAACATAAGTTACAGCAGGAGGATGCATGTGGTGATGCGCTGGTACGGCTCAGGCTGCAGTCACGCTGCACCTCGCAGGAGTTAAACAGCACGAATCCTCTTTTGCCCGCAGGCCCCACCATGAAGCTGAAGCGGCCGGTGGTGATGAAGATGTACAAGGAGCAGATCGATAACTGTTACAAGGACGTGGCGTCTCCAGCAACCCCCGACAACCCCCTGCCACCCAAATAAACCTGCTGGGACCATTTGCATCATTCAGTCCACTGCTGGGTTCCTCCTGTATTTAAATTTGGTTTTTTTACTGCCTTAAGTCGCGCTCAGTCTGTCTCAGTTTACATTTATGATTGTTGTACAGAACAGAAGCCAAATGAGGTTAAATTGAGCTTATTTATTTGTATTTCTGGAAGGAGCAGTGACGTGTGATCGATGAAGTAGCAGCTGCAACGCAAACCGGAATACTTGATAACAACGGGATGTTTTGGGGTTTTTATGAATAATTTGTGTGTATTTATTTTCACTTTACCAAAGTTTTTCTGTTTACCAAATGAGCATCGGATGGAGCGAAATCCCACAATCACACGTTCACATGTGCTTGGTGTTTCTCTCGTTGATTTCGCTCCTTTTTGTTGTTTGTTTTCTAAATGTCAAAAATGTTCTGCTGTTGAATTTAAGCTATCGTTCTCAGTCTGTCATGAAGCCATATCTATTGCGTTTTGGTGTCTGTCAGGTATTTTCATTTGTGTGACCCTTTTTTTTTATTTTGTAATACTGTAAATATGTTTTACCACCTCGATTCATTCGGTCGTGTCAGGAATACGTTTATTTTGCACTCACATGGAGATGAAGTAAATTGTACATAAGTTATAGGACTGTATTGTCAGTTTATAGCAAATAGCTTTCAGCTTAAGGTCGCCTACCATCGGCCTCGTCTGCGATGTGACAAATGTGACAAATTTGAAAGCAGCTCTTGCACTCCAAAACAGGTCATCTTGTATATCTTGTAAGATTAGTATATAGCAGGCGTGTGTGGCGCGCTGCCAGCAGAGCCAAACTGAGCCTTGTTGTTCATTTACGTTAAATTTTGGGGTTTGTGTGTGTTTTGTTTTAAGGATGACAAACAAAGGGAGGAAATGACGGTGATTCAGGGGGGTCGGGGTGAGTGAGGATGGGCTGAGGGAGCACACCACGCCTTTTTAGTTTAATCCGTTACCTAAAAAGGTTAAAAGAATGCACTTGCATTGTGAGACTCTTCGCAGCAAACGGTTCAGTGAGGGCTCACAACACCCCTGACAGGAACCTGGATCTGCCCGAACCTAACAGCTGTTTAGTCTTAAAGAAGTCTGGGTTGAAAGAACAGCAGCAGGAGGAGAGTGAAGCAGGCCTGCGTGTAACGACGACAATGTGAATGTGTGTCTGATCAGTTGTGGAATAAATTGGAAGTCATTACGCTACTTTGTGAAACGTGTCCTTCGTTTTGTTTTTGTAAATGTAACGCGGAGGGATTTAAATGCACAGAGTAACACGGTTTACCCAAGTCGGTGCAGACAGCGCACTGTGCAGACAGCAGGCGGGGCTCTGATGATGATGATGATGATGATGCAACCTCACAATCAGAACACTCAGGTGTCAAAAAGAAAGAAGAGCCGACGGCCTCGTTAAATACGTGGCACATGTGAACCGTTTCTATGCTATTCGGTGTGCCGACAACCAGAAATAGGCTGCTCGATAATATTTCCTCCACTTCTGTGAGATCTTCTCTCACATCTCGTATTTGTGGCCACAAAAAACACGAGCTTCTAATGCTAAGCGGAAACTGGGGGAGAGAAAAACCGACGCGCTGCAAGCTTCATTCTTGCAGCGTTAGCAGTTTGTCATCGATGCTGTTACTAAATATCAACCTGCAGCACAGGATGGTTCGCTTTTTCAGAGGCCGATCTCTTGGTTTGGATTCTGTAGTTCGCAGACGTTCAGTTTCTTATTTCCTCTGATGCTTTTCTGCTTTTTGCATCATGAAGCAGCTTCTGTCAGCAGGTGCACGCACGCAGCCGAAGAGCCTTACCGCACGCGGCTCAGGAGGCTGCGTTGCCATGGTAAACAAAACTGAACGGCAGAGCATCTCCAAGGCGACAGCTGCGATATTCGTGCAAACACTGAGTTTATCCAATTACTTCATAAGCAAGTTAGGGATTTTGTATAAGAATGGCTGAAATTTCTAAACATTTAATACAAAAATTATGAAAAAATAAAGCGGAAACTCTGCGCTTCACGTTGACTTGTAAAAAGGAAAGAGTAAAAAAAATGGACCTAACTCAGTTTCTTCCGTTTCACTGAAAATCCTGAACATTTATATTGTAAGTGAACTAGAACCGTCTCACCACGTGATCCAGCTCCATTATTTGTCTTATCTGACAATGTAAATGTACTGAACAGTAGTAACGAACACATGCACACATTCATATTTAGTTTCGCAGCTGTGACACTTTGCAGGATTGGCCACAGCAGTGCTGAATTATCACAAATAACAGGATTTTTACGCAAACTGTGCTCATGCGTCTCATCAGCTGGATAAAAAGGAGGTCATCTGCACACAGTCTTTACCACGTGGTCACTGTTAGCTATCGTGGGTCCAAATTGAATTGTGATACTAAAACTTTTACAATATCACAAATATTCGATTCTTTTTTATTCTAAAGGATAAAATCACTGTTTTCCATTAATTTAACAAAAAATGACATTTTTAAATCAGCACATAAAGTAGAGGCCGCACCAGAGACCTCACGGTTCTGCTCACGGCACAGACTGTTGTGTTGCCCGAACCATTAACATCGTCTCCGGTCACTGAACCGGCACGAACGAGGTCAAGAGCGTGAAAGCGAAGCTGCTAAACGGCGTCCAGCCATCTTTATTTCATCTGCACCTGTGCTGTTCCTGCTGCGACAGGCCAAAAGGTCCACGCAGCCTCCCGGGTTATTGATCAGCCTGCGCCAATAACTGTCCCTCCCTACAGCCGTATTTCCTCAATAGATGGCCAATGCATCACGACCATTATGAGCTGCTTGTCCTTTTAACCCTGCGGCCTGCGATGACCGTCACGTGAACTTTCCTCGAACCCTTGCGGCGGGTCACGCAGCGGTCAAGGATCGGACACACGGGGAGGGGGGGACAACAGTACTTAATGACTTTATTAATAATATGATTTCAACATAAAAATAACATTAAAATAACATGTTTCGTCCTCGTTAACAACTTGCACCATACGGCCACATGGTGGCGTTGTAATGCCAAGTTTGTTTGTTTTCCTTTTTTGTTTTTTCAAAAATACCAAATTGTTCTTCAGCCATCCAGTTCATTTGTTCTTCCCGCCATTCGTCGCTTCGTACATGGATTCAGACGCCGCCCTCCCCCCTCCCTCGCCCCGCCCCCTTTAAAAGAAAAATAATCAAACCCTTTATAAATACAGGCAACCCTGTCCCCTTGTCACAGACACATTATGACAACCACTGACACAGGAAACACCCCGTCTGCACATGCCCCTCCCTCCCGCCCCGCCCATCTCCACACATTATCAATGAACCATTTTCTCTATTTTTTTTTGTTTGTTTTTTTGCTTTTTCCTCATCCTCTAAAGATCCACACAGTAGATAATCTACCTTTGCTGTATTAAACACATATTATATATAATATAGACTCAGCTGAAATGCTCCACTCTCACAGCCCTGTGCACAGAGTTGCAAAGGGAAAGGACAGCTGGGGGGTTTCTCCCATCTACCTCCCATTCCCTTCTATAATGTTCCTCAACATTAACGATAATCACTCAGGCTTGTCATCTTTACTGCTTGCTGCAAGTTGCAGTTCATTAAAGCACATCTTCTGAGACAGATATTAATATTTAAGACAGTTTTCAGTGTTTTATGCAGATCCAAGCCAGAGAGGGGTTCAAACATTTAAACGAATAACAAACCAGGAAAAATGAAAAGCACTTTAACTTCCAGAGCATCTCCTCCCACTTTGCAACTCTTGTTTCTCTATGTTGTGTTTCCTCAGGCTCAAGTTGTCCTAACATAATAAAAATGAAGATGACGCACATTTACGAACGTGCAGAAAACCCAAACTGGACACGACAGAAAAACAAACCGTTTGTCTTCTGCTGAACCAAAGTGTGGACTCCTCACGTCCCTCCTTGTGGTCCAGTTATTTGTACTCGGAGGGTGATAAAGTTTAGCTCATCCAGCAGTTTTGTTTTGTTTGTTTTTCACCCGCCCGCCCAAACACGTGCTTCTCTGTGTTCAGCTGTCATCAGAATCATGATACAAAACAAAAAAACTAATTTTTACAGGGAACATCCCCAACATCTTATGCCTAAAACAGATCGACAGGCATGTTTGTGAATAATAGCGAGAACACATGCCAAAATAAAAGACAATTAAATAAGAAACAAATGGTTGGCAAACAAAACAAACTCAATTCATATTGTATTGCATGTAAATATTGTATAAAATCCTTAAAAATACAGTTTAGGTAACTACTTAAGTACTGAAGTCATCACAGCCAAAAGTGCAGAGGTCCATAAATAAAACGTTGACTGTGGGTACGTAGTGGGGCTTCTCCCACTTAACTCACTGTCTCCGTCACGACCACAGGGACCGAATGAGCGCCCGGTCAAAGGTCAGAGTTCGTGAACTAGGACTTCTAAGTTCCCACATCGGTGCACAGAGGACAGAGAGGAAAGTTGTTCGTTGGAAATTCTCTCCCATCGCTGACAAACACGCACGCAAGATGCACCATCGTCACTCACACGGCTGCGAAATTCACTCTCGGGCCTGAAGTTCTGCTGACAGAGGCACACCTCGGGAAAAATGAAGGTGGCGCAGAGGGAGGAAGGAGGGAGGGGCGGGAGGGGGGGCTACTGCAGGGCGCATGAGGCGGCGCTGATGCCGGTTTTGATTTTGAGACATCGTCCGTGTTCGTGCGGCGTCTACGGTAAGGGCAGAGGGAGTGCGGCGCCGAGCCAGGCAGGCAACAGAAGGAGAGAGCGAAGTATTAAAGCTATCGGAACGTCAGGGCAGAAGCACAGGAAAAGCGAGGAAGGAGATCAGTGGGCTGGTGTCTGAGAGCGTGAAGCCTAAAGGGGGCCACAAAAACCAACATCGAGTCCAGAACTCGTGCTCGGTCCTGACTCGTTTGGGCCTCACAAAACTGGCTCCTGAACGTGTCGAGCAGACGTTTGTTCAGATTACGCGACAGGAAGCTACTCACGATCAAGAGTAGTGTCGTTAATGTTCGATAAAACTGAAGGTCCCGTTAGGGGGACCTTCTGCAGCAGCGTTATAGATATATAGAGCATAGACAGAAAAACAAGTAAACGATATACAGTAAATACAAAGAATGTAAAGAGAAAACAATCAAACACTAAGAGCTAAAAATAAGTAGATATTACAGTGGACTCGATTACACAGAGAAGAAAGCGACATTTGTGCTTCTCTGGTTTGTTACGATCTTTCTACAGTGCGGTTTGATGCAAAGAAAACTATTGCATACAAATGATTGGCCTTTAGTCCACCGCGGGAGGAGAAGGCGGAGCTTCTCCGACCTGGTGGGATGGTGTCTGTTAAATGAGGTCACACTAAACACGCGAGGATAGTTTTTGCCAATTCAATTAGAGTTAAATTGTTCAAATCACTGTGCAAAGTACTCTCAACTACACAAAACCTTTACAGCAGTCGACCTCCATCATTTAACACCGTTTCAGTGCGTCGACGTGCTTTCCAATGAACTTTTAAAGCGGCGTTACTGATGATTGTCACTTCTGACTTTGTTCGAGTGCTCTGTTGACTGGTCCTGATCATTAATGCGTAAATCACCACGGCTAGCACGCTTACGTAGCCGCAGTAGGCTCGCAAACACCAACGATCCGGCTCGAAGCACCGCAGAGCAACGGGGAAGAAAATGAAAACCGCTCAATATAAACTTACATTATAATTAGATCAGATTATTGAAAGCCTTTAATATCAATATTGGCTTTAAAATAAACAAAACACAGTCTAGTCTCTAATATCACTACTTCTGGGATAAACTATTTTTAACACGTCTTAAATGTTTGAGATATTGAGTACATAAAGCCAATATGTTGATCACCATCATTATTTAAACAGACTGAGCCACGCAGCGTACAGTCACTGATCCGATTCGTTAGAAGAAGCCAGCTTTGTGAGACCATCAGTCCGATTCCTGATATAAAGACCAGCGTCTTTATTTTCTTGCATTCACATCTATTAGCGATGCCGTTGATATCGGACGCTTGGCTGTTAGCTGGTACGCTTAACGCTGCTTGAAGGAGGAGCCTATTGAACAGCACGCACTGGAAGGAACTACCACCTAATTCCAAAACTGGCCTTCTGAAAATTCCCAGAGGGCTCGATGAGTGGGAATATTATCGATAAAAAGGGACGACAGCCTACAGAGATGCAGAGGAGAAGCAGGGATGGAAGCTATTAGGAAAATACTGGATAGTCAGGCAGTCCAATTAATACTAGTTTCCCCAAGGGGAGGAGGGGGCTGGGGTGGGGGTGTTCAATCTGCGTGGACATGCCTAACAGAGCGCACCCCCTCCCCACTCACACACACATATACACACTGCAAGTCGCAGGAAAAAGGCACTAGAGTGGGGCTGTTTCTAGCCGTAGAAAAGTAAAAGCGATATACATTCATAGCTCACAGGTTTTCTGGGAATAAATACACAAAATGCACTTGTAGAAAAATAAAATGTAAAAAAGCGTGGCCCCTATTTTTTATTTATTTTTTGTAATTTTTGGAATCAGGGAGACAAGTATGGCTACTTTTTCACGGCTTTTTAAACCCCCCCTCCCCCCATTTCTCCCCACCTTACCGTGCCCGACCCAACACTTAAAAGGCAATTCAGGAGTGACCCTCCGCTGCTCCGGCTGCGAGCAGTCGAGCCCTTTCATGCACGCCGATATGGGAGGAAGGGAGGAGGTGGACGAGGGGGGGTGAAGTGGAGGGATGGAGCGAAGGGAGGGGTCGCTGTTGGTAGGAGGTCAAGGCTCAGCTTTCAGTGCGAGGAAGGAGAGGGGGAACTGAGGAGAACGCTTTCAGATGTTCGGACGACAGAAAGCTCAGTCACGCACACAAACAGCACACGACTCAGTGTCTTCATGTACAGTGTTCAAGCTGGAAGGACCCGGGAGGCAAACATGTGCACGAATCTCGGTACCGCTTTGCTTTAAAGCCTCACGCTGAGCATTCGCGAGCACTGCAAATACTCAACAACTGGTTTATAACACACTATAATTACCGAGGTTTCACACCCGCTGTTCAGACAGACACTTTGACCTTAGACGACGAGTATAATCCTTGAAACGGGACTATGTTACTCAAACTTATTTCTATTTAAAAAAAGTAAAATATAACAGTGGTTGTCTAGTGTATGATCCGTTTCTCCTACAGGACGCCGCCTTTGTTTGTAGCTTAGAGTCGGGACTAAAAGGCTTTCTGGCTTTTATTTACAGGAGTTTCTAAGACGCGTGCGCCATCTTTTACTGCCACAGAGGGGAAGGAATGAATTCAAGTGAAAGACCAGTCCCCAAATCTTTACTGCAGAGACCCAAACCGGGCTTAGAACAAAAAGTGGGCACAATTATCAGACCGGACCTCTCCGGTGCGCAGCGTTCTTCTAAAACGTTCTCGTCGTGTCCGATCGCGTGCAAACAGAGCAGCTAACGCTCTGGTGCGTACGCCGCGACTGCAACCCTTGCCCAAACCACGTTAGTAGTATTTTCAGTAAGTGAATCTTTTACTGCTCTAACGTGTGAGAGGAAAACAAGAGAAGAAGAACTGCTTCATGCATGAAAACCTCTTAAAACAAGAACTAAAAGTCTTTAACTCCTAAACTCTGATCAATATGATAACATGAGGAAACGCGCATCTGCTTACAACTACATTATAGTGTGTCACAATCCATTTGTTTGAAGTTTATGTACCTATTAATGTTAAACAGGTGGCTAATAAAGTAAAGTGCTACCTTAATTCTTTATATGTTGGTGTACGCTCGGGGGAAGCATCAAACTGGCTGTTTGTGTTCAAGCAAACAGAGAAGTCAGTAACCACAAAGACAACATCTCCCCTTAAACCTCAGCAGTGCTTGCACACACATGCTCGGACACACACACACACACACACACACACACACACACACAACTCAAGATGTCGAGAGAGAAATGAGCTCCAGCTGACAACGGGGGTGGGGGGGAAGAATCGGAGTGTTCTGCCGAGTAAGGAGTGTGCATGTAGAGGAAGAGGAGGAGGAGGGGGAAGTATTAGGTTTGCAGAGGCGGGAGCAATGAGGGTGCAGGAGGGTGGAGGAGGGGTTGTGGGGTGAATTCCACACCACTGCACAGACGCGAGACGAGAGACGCGTAGTGAAAATCCTGACTGCAGACGGAGTTCTGCCGCTCCGGCGTCTCCTTCCACGCCCGCTGCTCCTCCTCCGGCTCTCTCCCCGGCGTCGAGCGTAGGTGGTGGAGTTGTGTCTTCGTGTGTGCTTGTTCGAAGGTTCAGTCAGTCCCACGAAAGAGCTGCGACGGATCCGGCTGCCCGTCTCCTCTCGAAAGAGCAGACGCAGCGGCGAGGCCGCCTCCGCCATCCGCGGGCCGGCTTCCACTTCCTGTCACGTGGTCGCCTCCAGGTAGCTCTGTAGTTTGCGGACGGTGGACTCGTCCAGTGAAAAGAGGTCAAAGTCAAAGGTGGTGTTGGTCACGTTGAAATGGCCCGTCTCCTCGATCAGGTTGACGATCTGATAGAGAGGAAGATCAGTTAACGTCACGGCAACCGTTAGCACCGCACGCTCACAGAATCAGCATCACAGGGTGATGTTCGAGCACGCACCTGCTGCAGGACGTTACGCTCCCTTAATGCCATCAGTCTGCGGTGGAGGTCCACCAGTTCTTCTGTGTAGGCCTGCTCCATGGGACAGGACGGAAAAGAGGAGAATAAAGTCCAAGGAGTTTAAAAATAATAATAATAATGATGATAATTAGGGATGGGTACCGGTATCCGGTGCCATGATGGCACCAGTTCTGTCATAAACGGTAGTAACCAGACTGAAAAGCAGCGCACATTTCGGTGCTTTTTTTTCCTGAGCTGTGATACACTTTAGATTCTAGCCAATCGTTTTACGTTTCCGAGGATAGTAGGCGGGTCCAGGTACGTACGTTCTTTTAGAGCAGAGCTACAGATTAAAAATGCCCAAGGCGAAGCGGTCAAAGTCTGGCTGTACTTCACAGCAAAAGATGCAAACTCAGCAGCTGCAACAAGTGCTTTAAGCTGATACTGTGATGCTGTCAAAGGAGGTAACACCTCAAATCTGATGAAACACCTGGCGACGCATAGCGTTTTTTTAAAAGCCGAGAAATGCGCCGTATTTGATAGCTTGCTGCGAGACCTCACACCGAGCATCTACTGCGGGTGTGGTGCCTGTTATCGACCCGGAGTTAGCAACATCCCCCAAAAACCCAAAGAGGAGAGTCCTGGCCCCTAGCCCTGCCAGTGTAGCAGAAATGATGAGGATGATGATGCAGCAGCAGCAGCCGTTCTTCTCTGCGTGAGTAGCTTAATGTTGTTCGTGTGTAATTTACGTTGAGTAGGCTAACCACGTTATTACATTAATGCATGTAAGGTGAACTAGCAAACATCATCATAGCTACATGCGGCTGTCTTCTTGTTTGATGGCAGATACTCCCTTCACCCTGGACAAAAAGGCTAAAATGACCAAAGAAAAAGTGGAAAACAGTTAAACATGAGATGTTTTTGGACAAAGTTTGTGTTTTTTCCATTGATTAAGCTGCTTCCAGCCAAGAGTGATACCATATATGCCCCATAGCTGCAGAAAAGGCTAACATTGTTATCTTTTTACAATAAAAACAGCTGAACATGAGAGGTTTTTGGACCAATTTTGTGTTCTCCATTCTTTAAGCACCATTTCAAAAGTACCGGTTTGGCACTGCTATCGGATAAAACCTAAACGATACCCATCCCTAATGATGATAAAGTGTTTAAGAGTCTTCCTACTCTGTCAGAACAAAATTGTGACTCTAGAGAGATTTTTTTTCCTACATCGGGGAGATAAAGGACACATGCATGAAATACACGAGACGAACCATCTGGGAAAACTGGGAACTCTAAACTGACTCAGAGACAAGACGCATCAGTTCTGTCGTTATCAACCGATCAGTATGTTCCATCTTAGCTTCGTGGTAATCGATCCCAGCAGGAGGTAACAGCAGGAACAAAGAATCTCTTCTGCTTTTAGACGTTTAGTCTAAATGAGGTGCTGATGGGGGTTCAGTCACCACCTCAGCCAATAAATCTTCACGGGGGAATCTATAAAGGGTCGCATGTGTTCTCCAGATTTTGGGGGCTTTTAAATGCAGCATTTGCAGGTTTTACACTCTCATACTTCATGGAGCAACATCTGGAAGATCTGGTCCCAAATCGTCAGCGGTGTAAGAAGCACAAAGATACAGCAGCCGGGGTAATAAATAAATAACTACAATCACGAGAAAAACTGAGTCTGATCAACATCGTGAAGTTAGTAACTCAAAGAGACAAAAACATTAATAATCTGTTGGTGCTGGACATGGATTTCTCTTTGATTGACACCATAACATGTTTAGAGGGACTGACGTTTTGGACTCTTCCAACAAAATAAAGATCAGTTTACCAAACGCTACCTAAACATGACTTTAACCATCGAAGAAAGAAGAAAGATGTGTTTATGGGTTCAAAGGCCAGAGTCTGTCTGCATAATGGATGAATTTACTGGTCATTACTGCATCTTGAATCCATTAATGTGGCCCCCGAACGCTGTCTAAAAGCCTCGTGTGTGTGTGTGTGAGGTTTAGGCATAAAAAGTTTGATTTACCCTTCCTACCTTGTCGTATCCCTTCTTCATCACCTTCTCCGAGCGAAACGAGGAATCTGGGCTTTTTCGGACAGACACCTGCAGTTCAGAGACAACAGAAAGATGTAAAAGATGGTAAGAGGGGGGGCATACTGATGAGACCACCTGCAAAAAAAGGAGCAGGAATGCAAGTGCGAGCCAGGTGAATGCAGACCGCTTTAAGCATCACCTTTAACCCTTTAAGACCTACCATAGAACCAAGTCCACCAGAGCTTATATTATATGTTTACATGCTGTGGAGCCATTTTTGGGAGCATTTCAAGTTGCTATACATCAATACAACCATTACAGCCCAGATTTTAATAATATGTCTGCATTAAGTGCATAGTAATTACATAAATTGCAAAAAAGTGCAATAAACTACAAAAAAAATTGAAAATCGTTTTTGTTTTTTAACATATATTTTTAGTTAGAGAAATTTAAGAGGCTTATGCCTCAAAACTGTAAATACAAAAAAGTTGCACAAAATAGTTTCCCACAGCAGGAAATTTATTTTGAGTGTCTTCATAGTTTTATTTTTGAAATACACCAATTTTTATACACTGCAGGAAAAACGAAAATAAATATTATAATGCAAATTTGCAAAAAAGCAGCATCTGCATCAAAATAAACTATTTCCAGCAGTGCAATATGAGTCCTAAGCATCCCAGAAACCACACAGAAAGTCAGAAAGTCAAAGATAACTTTTAAAAACACCAGTATAGGCTCATGAGGCCCTGATGGTAAAAAAACTACATTTCCGCGAAAATGACGTCACTTCCGGTTTCGGGCAGGTCATGGCGGACATGCAAAAGTTTGTGCTGATGGACGTAGGAAGTGTTATGAACAGCTGATCAGATCGGCAAAGCGTGTTTCTGGAATATTATGTTTTTGTTGCTGCAAGTGCTTTTTATGCAGTTTTTGCAAAGCTATATGTGGAAGGAAACTGTGACCGAGGACAAGCTGATGGCATAAGATGTAAGTACAACTCCTCCGGTTTCATATGCAAAAAAAAATATTGCACTAGCTCACGTGGTTGCAGAGCTACCGGGATTTAAAAGTAGTTACGCAAAACAGAGCGTGCTGCTCCGACCGGTTTTAAAGGGTTAATAAAGTGTGCAGCAGAATGAGGTCTGTGTGACTCACTTTGTTATTGGAGGAGCTGTGTTTCTGTGGGGGCGGGGCGGGGTCTCGACTGGGGCGGTGGGAACCGTCGCTGCTGTCACTCTCGCTGTCCAGGCTGAGTCTGACAGGGGTACAGGGCGAGGTCAGAGGTCAATGACATGCACACACACACACACAGGCCTCGCCTGCTCCTACTGTTTATTGTAAGCAGAGTTAACCCTCGAGTAGAATTTGCCTTATAACATAACAATTGTACAGTAATGCTTTTTGCACATGAAGCTACTCAGCATAACTATAAAAAGGGAAAAATGATCAGTTAATACGCTCCAACTTTGACTTGTTTGATGCATATTGTGCAGCTTATATTCTCCCGTAGACACAGTGCATATTCACTGCTTTATTTCTCCTTTTTTACAGGATAAAAACACCTTAAAAAGCATTAAAAAGCCCAAAACATGCATATAGCGTGTCACACATGTAAGCTGAGTGCTATGCTAACGACTTCTTCACTGATGTGCATGTTTCTGTCACTAATGTCTGTGTAGGAACGCGTGACAGCTCAAAGAGTGGATGTGTTTTGGGGGACTGACCGAGAGTCGCGGTTAGGCGGGTTGGTTTTGATGGGCGTTTCTTCCTCTGAGGTGGAGTCATCATCATCCGACTCTTCAGACTGGATCTCCTCCACCATGGATCGCAGGGGGCCTGAGTGACGAGTCACACGAACCATCATCTCCCATCATTCTCAGCACCCAAAATTTGTATAAGGTCTAAATTTGCTCATTAAATTAAATAATCGTATCTAATGAAATTCTATTTTTATGTGAAATGGGTCGTAGTTGACAGAACCGTACCTTGTCCTTGTTTCTGTCCCGGCTCAAAGTCAGAGTCTGAACTGGAATCTGAACTGGAGCTTTGAGTGGAAGGACTGGAGGGAACCGACTGCTGTAAAGAGAAGGAGAGATCAACGAGTCCATGAAGAGACAATAACGACACTCATGGGACAGAGTATCAGATGGGCTCACGATGAAATCATTGTTTTTTCTTTTAAATGGACGGGTAAGAGAAGCTTAATCATGTCTCCAAGTAAACACCTCACTGCAGCCGAGAGTACGAGAGCTGAAACGACTACGATGAGAATTTACACATCAAACATTTCCCCGTTTCAAAGCTCGACTGAAGCGACCGTCTCGTCCTCCTACCTCTGATTTTGACGATGCTTCATCCTCTGAATTCGACTCTTCTGAGTCTTGTAGTTTCTTGGCCTCTTTCAGTTCCTGCGTGTCGTTTTTGCTCGGGAACCAGCGACCCTTCTCCTTCGGAGGCTTCTTCTCAGCGTACGACTGGTTTGCTGCGGACGAGGACGACACACGGGGGGAGGTTCCTGTGAAGGCCCCGCTGCCGGCGGGCCCCTTCGGCCCCTCGGAGCTCGCCTTCTTCTGCTTCTTAGCGCTCGGTTTGGGAGACTCCACCGTGGACGGCCGTTTCCCCGGTGCTTTGGGCTCCGGCGGCCCTCCGCCACCTCCTCCCCCGCCGCTACCGGCCCCCCCTCCTTTCGGAGACATCCCCTCCATCTTTGAGTCCTTCAGTGTGATTTTAGGCTCCTTGAAGGCCGCCTTGGGGAGGACCTTTACTTCTACATCTTTCACTTTGATGTCTGACGGCTTTTTTGAAGACGAGGACGAGGAAGAGGAAGGATCGCGGCCAGGCTTGCTGCTTCCGTCTCGATCGTTGTCTCCTTTTGAAGCGGCTTTGCTCTCAGAGTCCTTGCGTGGCCGCTCTCGGTGCTCCTTGGTTAACTTGTGTGGTTTGGGTCCTTTGCTGCTGCCTCCACTTCCTTCTTTGCTGGGTTCCTACAGAGAGAAACAACAACATCATCATCATCGACTCTTCTCCTCGACCATTCGGCTCAAACAGCCGCAAACAGAATATCAGCTCAGCTGCCTCGAGTACAAACGCACCGTGTCCTCCCAAGATTCCCAAATCAAGCCTTTCCAGTCTGGCATGTAATCACATTACATGTGACTGTCTCAGTAATTAGTCTAAGTAAACAGAATAACATCTGCCTAACAGCTGTATGAAGCTCCCCATCGCTCAGAGCTGAATGAGGACATCCTCAATTTCAGTCCCAGCATGTTGGTCATTAATAGGCTTGAGATCTTAGCCGATTCTGTTAGCTAGCTATAACTGTTAACAAGCAAGGCTATGTGGAGCTGCTGCTGATGGGAATGTCGTTAGCGTCGCTGGAATCCGGTTAGCGTGAAACACACTGAAACGTATTGATGGTGTTGGACAAATGTGATACGTGATTTGTCGCAGCAGACGAAGCATACGGAAAATCAATGACGGCTCCGTTTCTAGTGAGCTTCGGAAACAACATTAGCCGCCGCCCCCCACAACCTCCAACATCTCCAGGTTTGACTCGTGCAGCTCTGGATAGGGGTGGGGAAAAAAAAATCGATACTTTGTAGCATCGTGATATTTTGTTTACTAATAATGTATCGATACAGGGACAGCAGAAATCGATACTTTGTTACAAAAAAAGTTTTTGTGGAATGTTGATCAGCTCCTTTTTCTGAGCAAGAATCCTGACATTCCTTCACTGTCCAAATGTGTTTAACTTTTTTTTTATGGCAGCAATAAACATGACAGTTTACTTATTTTAATTTAAGACATGTTTTATTTTAATTAAGTTTAAAACTTTTTTATTTAATGTAAAATTCTATTTTGTTTTAATTTACTTTCAAATTCTTCAGTTGCTGAAGGGGCTGCATAGTTTTCATAAACTGCATAGTTCAGAATAGCTATAATTGTACCAGATGGTTGATTCAGTTAAGTTGGACTAGACTGTAATACAAACCGTTCAGTTTGTCAACAATAAAACTGAAATGAGAGAAAGACTGAGTGTGAGACTTTGATATTAGAGAAAATGATGATTGATAAAGTTTACCTTTATGTACAGAATCTGAATATCGCTAAATATTTTTTAAAATTGCAATAATATCGTATCGTGCGTTAAGTATTGTGATAATATCGTATCGTGGGATGTATGGTGATTCCCACCTCTAGCTCTGGACCACCTTTAGCAGGGTTTCTACTTGTTTAGGTTGCTCCCTGCAAGACCAATCGCAGATGGCTTTACCGTTGACGTCACACTTCCACACCACACAGCAGTCTTTAGTAGAAGACTGTCGTGCACTGCAAAATCCTAACAATTCTCAGACCAAGTTTATTAATAGTTTTATAGAGTAGGAAGCAAAGTATGAAGAGAGGAGGTGAGAGACACAGGTCTCAACCTCAACAGTGCTGCGTATCATCAGGTGCTGCTGAAATACTTAGTGGGCACGCCGAGCAGAGCGAGTCCAGCTGGGATCATTGGTCAAGCCGTCGGTTTTAAGGTGACAATTTTCACTTCTGACCCCACATAAGTTCATCACTACTGAGTGGTGAAGGAAAAATCAGTCAGAGTGCAACAAGTTGACATTTCTGTCTGATCTCAACAAATGACCGAAAAGGTGTATTAGTGACTCTGACCAGCAGATAATAACCAATCCCTGAGTTTGTGCCAAACGTGAATAATTTTCCTCAAAGAGCTGCTGAGACATCGGTCGTGAGAAAGGGGCAGATAAACACATCGTCAACCCCGAAGCATATTTCCTCACACAGCTGTCACCGGCACGGAGGCATAAAAATGCAAATGTGCAAACAAACGCGCCACAGAGTCACAAGAGCGGCTTTTAATAGAGCAGCGCCCACTCATCAGCAAACAGTTTTACAGCTTCTTCAAAGTGACACTATTAAAGTTGATGCACACATTAGAGCTTTTATCATATTGATTCGCTGTTAAACTGGAGAAAATGGCCACGTGCGTCTTCAGAGACTTCCTGCGCCGAGTTTTTCTGTGTCAGCAGATGGACACAGCTGGATGAAACCGTTCCAGCTCGAGCTGGTGCTCAGCAAACGCCCACTCGTGCCACGATAATCACGGGACTGATGAAACGCGCGTTTCTATGTCGAAATAAAAACACATTCGTTTGCACGCGTGCCACAATCGTGAGGCTTTAACAAACGACTGCGTACGAGAAGAACACAGCGGCCTGTTATCGCTTTATCAGCTCCTTATTTTATCAAAGAAGGAATCGACTTAAAAAACAATCTCCTTCCTACTTTTAAGAAAGACCGTGCCAGGTCGGTTCTGTGCTGGCCTGTGAGCTGGTAGAGTAAACGTGAAGGGATCAGTTTCCCGTTTTCTTCTGATATCCCTTCTTTCCTGGCAGGCTGAGTAATTCTGCGTACAGATGCTCAAAAACAGCTGGTAGTGATTAGAAGTCTGAGTCAGGCTGTTTTGAAGGCTGATTTAATGATTTTGTTAATGTCTTTTACCCAGACAGTGTGTGTGTTTTTAGAAAACGCAATCGTTGGAGTTGACCAATAAAGCAGATTATAAATTTAAGATGAATGAGAGAAAATAAAACGGTCTAACGGGATCATTTCTTCACCAACCTTTGACACGTGAGAGGTCTTGGTCTTCTTGGGGTCTGAGAAGGCAGAGAGGGGGATGGTGGGGAGCATGGGGTAGTCTGGGCTTGGCCTTGACATGGCCTCCGCCCCCTCGGGGACCACCAACACCTGAAATTCAAAAAAGAGGCTTTAATAGATGCAAGCTCTAAGAACTGAAGCAAAACACATGTTCATTTTCCCCGATAGATTTATAAATGGGCTTTATACTCAGTTTGGAAAGAAAATCAAACCGAATCAGTGTAAAAGATAAGAAATGTATCAGAATATGTGCAAATAAAAATGTATTAGAGAAGCATATACTGAGGAAGACGCGCTGCAGCAGCCGAGATAAAAACTGTCCTCACTTCCTGCAGCTCAAGTTTGATCAATTTCCGATGAACTGAGTGTTCATGGTGTGCAGCACCTTAAATGTACAACTACTCTGGGCTTGGAGGTTAACGGCTACTACAGCATTTACACATCGACACCATGGAGTTACATTAACCTCCTAGGACAGGGGTGTCCAACTCCAGGCCTCGAGGGCCGGTGTCCTGCAGGTTTTAGATCTCACCCTGGGTCAACACACCTGAATCACATGATTAGTTCGTTACCAGCCTCTGGAGAACTTCAAGACATGGGCTGTGTCCCAATTCAGGGTCTGCAGCCTTAAAGGCCGCATTTTAAGGCCGATTACGTCACAGCGACGCGACGAAGGCTGTCCCAATTCGAAGGCTGCTCGAAATGCGGCCCTCAAATGCGTCCTTCATTTCCCTGAATTTTAAGGATGTGGCGGTGTAGACTTCGTGGCCCAACATATCCCAGAATGCATAGCGCGGCGGTGGGTGTGGATAATTTTGCCGAAAAAAAAATGGCGGATGAGGGGCACCGAAGAGTAAACTTTAAGTAAGTACTGAATATGATGTCACTTATTTATGTGCAAATGTTTAATAACGAAGAACATTAAAACATTACTGTTGGTCACATGTCGGCAAAGTCATGTGACATTAGTGACGCTTGTACTAACTTGGTTTTAAAGCCTTTACTTTAAAATATACGCTGTTCAATAGTTGACATTAATCTTACAGAGAATGATCAAAGCTCATGTAGAAACAAACAAACAAATGAACAAAAGATTTTCTCCTTCATTTCTGTCAAACAAAGCTGTATGAAACGTTTCCAGCTGTTAGTATCATGGTTGCTAGGCAACCTGGGCAGCGCAACGGAGGCTAGACCGTCCCATTTCACAAGCCTCGCACTTCCGGCCTTAGCGGTCTTTGAGTACGCGGCCCTTGAGGATCGTTGAGGCTGCGTACTTTAAGGCTGCAGACCCTGAATTGGGATACAGCCATGTGGAGGAGGTCATTCAGCCGTTTAAATCAGCTGTGTTGGATCAAGGACACATCTAAACCCTGCAGGACTCCGGCCCTTGAGGCCTGGAGTTTGACACCCCTGTCCTAGGACAAAATTTTAAATATGCAGATCTCATTTTTCTCAGAAACAAAAATCAGGTAAATAAATAAAAAATAATCACGTAAATCTTTGTTTTTACATTCATCAGGTCTCAATCAGCCCAAACAGCAAAAATACATTAAAAATGCTATGAAAGAGTTCTTAGGAGGTGAAAATGAATCTCTGACGTGAGGTCACCTAAACAGGATCACACTATTCAGCCAAATTAAAGATATTTTTAAACTGTATAAAAAAAACCCTTCATTAGGGGGAAACAGCAGGGACATAAACGTTTTCTAATTATAGAATTGATTCAAATAATGTAACAACGTAACAATTTACAGCATATGTGGATTATTTAAGTCACACTTTCTTATTTATCAGCCGCAGTGCTGACTAAACCGATTCAGCGCCCTCGTGTTCACACAATCCCGCATTTAGCGTTCGGGCAATGGCGTGTGCAACATCCCAGCAGCTCCCGATCTCTCTCACACACACAAAAAGAGCACAAAGTGAAATCTCAGGGTTTAATTCCTTCTAAGACCCCTTTTTAACGTAAATCAATGCTTTTTAAGACTTTAAGTGATCTCCTCAATGCGGGTTATCTGCGGCTCTTAAAGGATTAAAATGGGAGTCGAGAACAGGAAAAAAAACACTTAGCGCCAACGACTCCTCCCACGTTAACGCTAAAATACAGTGTGGCGTACGTGCTACTATTAGCGTCTGATATTCACTTTGATCAGCCATTTAGCTCTCAGTCAGTCAGCCTGGCTACGAGCCAAAGTGTCAGGCAGCCTCACCCCTCCAGCTTTGATCAGCTTTCTCCTGAATTCTTTGGTGGGGTTGTTGAAGGTGAGCTTCTCACAGCGCAGGTGGTTGACTGGTGGGTTGCCCTCCAAGTTGAGGAAAAGGTCGTAGTTGAAACACACTTTTTTGGGCTCCTCCTGAACAGGGAGAAGAAAAAGAATGAAGGTTTTAGAAGTCCTTACGCAGCACGTGTGGCACTCGGTCGTAGACATTTCACAACACACAATAAAAGCTGAATGACTGCACCGTCAACCCGGAAAGTCAACAGAGCAGAGACAATGCTGGAGCTGGAGCGCTGATAAGAAACATTCCTGAGGGAAGCTGTACGGAGCGGAGCGACACAGGCACTCTTAAAAGATTTTATAAATAAATTTTTTAAGTAACCGCGATGATGGCTTAATGGTCGCTAATATTTACTTTCCTCTTCAGTCTTTTCTGGATCATCCTGACAGATTCGTCTCATTGTTTACAGAAGCTACTCGCACTTAAAAGGAGGATGTTGCAATTTTGGAAGCAGTTCAAAGGTTTAACATTACAAAGAACCACAGAAGATGATGGCACACTAATGCGCACAGGCCCTGTATCGTAATGCAAGCGGAGCGGTTCCTCCATCGTTCTTCTCAATGGCTGACATAAAGATGCCAGTGCTGTGTGATAACTTCACTCGTCACTAATAGAAACAACTGTTTCCACACCAGACGAGCCTTTGCTAACACAGGACTGCATACGAGCATTTCTCCTGAAGTGAAACTGATCCTATAACACGGCTCACCACAGGAGCGCACTCTGCTGCAATATCACTTTAAGGTGCTACAGATTTGAATCATTTAACATTCAGGTAATCGCATTACTTTAAAGTACAAGAGTAAGATATCTGCCCTTATGTCAAATTAAAAACCGACAGTTTTGAGTTACTATATCACAAATGGAGCCACAGCAAACGCGATTCAATGCACCAGATGTCAGCACACCTTTCATTACTCTAGTTACTTTTTGCCTGCCTTTAACCCTTTAAGACCTACCATAGAACCAAGTCCGCCAGAGCTTATATTATATGTTTACATGCTGTGGAGCCATTTTTGGGAGCATTTCAAGTTGATATACATCAATACAACCATTATAGCCCAGATTTTAATAATGTGTCTGCAAAAGTGCAATAAACTACAAAAAAATTGAAAATCGTTTTTGTTTTTTTAACATATATTTCTAGTTAGAGAAATTTAAGAGGCTTATCCCTCAAAACTGTAAATACAAAAAAGTTGCACAAAATAGTTTCCCACCACAGGAAATTTATTTTGAGTGTCTTCATAGTTTTATTTTTGAAATACACCAATTTTTATACACTGCAGGAAAAACAAAAATAAATATTATAGTGCAAATTTGCAAAAAAGCAGCATATGCATCAAAATAAACTATTTCCAGCAGTGCAATATGAGTCCTAAGCATCCCAGAAACCACACAGAAAGTCATAAAGTCAAACATAACTTTTAAAAACACCAGTATAGACTCATGAGGCCCTGATGGTAAAAAACTACATTTCCGCGAAAATGATGTCACTTCCGGTTTCGGGCAGGTCATGGAGGACATGTGATAGTTTGCGCTGACGTCTATTCCAACGTAGGAAGTGTTACAAACAGCTGATCGGATCGGCAAAGCGTGTTTCTGGAATATTATGTTTTTGTTGCTGCAAGTGCTTTTTATGCAGTTTTTGCAAAGTTATATGTGGAAGGAAACTGTGACCGAGGACAAGCTGATGGCATAAGATGTAAGTACAACTCCTCCGGTTTCATATGCAAAAAAAATTATTACACTAGCTCACGTGGTTGCAGAGCTACCAGGATTTAAAAATAGTTACGCAAAACAGAGCGTGCTGCTCTGACCAGCTTTAAAGGGTTAATGACATCGTTGCTTTTCCCTGTAAAATATTTTAAAAGTGTCAGCCAGCACACTCGGGTACTCTGAAAGCCATCGGGGATATTCCTTCTTACGAGCTCCTGGAGGCCGAGAGTCATGCAGCCAGTGTTTTGGTCTGCAGCAAATAATAATACCATCTATAAACGTCGCCTTCCTAACGCCTTTGCACTTGTGCAGTCACCTGTAATCACACGTCCAGCCCACGCTTCAGTCAGAGTGCACACACTGTGATTCTAGATATGACCGAACAAATTTATCTAGTGCTCCAAATATTCACCGCATCTCTCTTCATGCAAAGGTTATTGCTGCAGTTTTTATGACATGTTGTTTATATGCAGGTCTTTTGCAAGTCGGATCTGTGCAAACTCTCAGAGCAGCCATGATGGCCACAGCCACCACAAATCTGATCTGATTAGCTGTCCTGAGGCTCTTTAATAGAACTATTGATTAAAAGCTTTCATCTCATGATGACTTCAAATCCTCCAGCAACACTTTGTCATGTGGAGCCACGATCTAGACGTGCAGAAAGTCACGCCTAACAAGTCCAGAATCTTATAATCACGCGTGTGCAGCCGATCTAAGTGGAAATCACAGGCGTACTTAACTTAGTTTCATAAACTACAGGTTTGATAATTGCTTGCCAGTAATCACTGGTTACTCAGCTTTGGGGGGCTCTGCTTCCAGTCTAATCTTTCTAAAGTCTACCTTTGATTTTCCATAAGAGGATAAAAAGTAGCCCAGCCTTTAATTAGTAAATTATGTGATTATTGAGAGCTGATACTTCTGATTTATAGTGTACATATTTTTCCACCAGGGGTTCTGAACCCTCACTGCCTTTATACGGCCACAAGTAATTGCATTACTCCTGGTTTAGACGGTAACTTGATTACGTGCACATCAAGTAAAAGGGAAACCCAGTTTTCTCTATCAAGTTAAGGAGTTAACCCGATTAACATGAGTATTGCTGGAAAAGCCTGATTTCTCCTTATATGCTGCATTCCTGTGAGAATGTAAAGGCAGCCTTAAGTCCCATTCAGACTGAGATGCATCTCTAAGGGAGGCGATTGTGTCGTTATTTGCAGCGGTCAGTGTTTTTTACCCCCCCAGTTTTCCTGCAAGCCTCTGCAGAGCATCAGATTTTTCTCTCTGCTTTTTCCTGTTTTAACCATTTTAGCTCAGCTACGTGTAAAAATGATCTTTTAGAAAAACTAACATTTTCTAATGCATTTGAAAATTGACAAAAAGACTTTATAGAGATTAAAGTTTAGATTCCAACACATTAAAAACAAAAGGGAGTCCACATATAACCCAGGTGATGGGTGGCCTTCAGGTATTCTCACCTTGTTCTTGAAGTAAACCTCAATAGGCATGAGGAAACCTGCGTAGCCCGACTCCTCCACTTTGTACGGAGGCTCCTTGCATACTGCAGAGAGACAAATATGTTTTTTAACCCCCAATAAAGAAAATAAATAAACCACCGACTGTAACAAACTCTGTTGAGATCACAATATGCCCGTATATTTTCACATTACTTAATTTAAAGGGATGCAAAAACAAAACGGCGGCACAAACTAGTGAGAAGCATGCTTTTATTCTGATAGGATTGCGTGTTTTTAGCATTAAATGATAGTGGACTAATTATTGGCGTAAAGAGAAAATTAATTACAACAATACTCCTACTGGGCTGTCACAGCAGTACAGTTTATCTTTGTGCAAACTAGTGAGAAGCATGCTTTTATTCTGATAGGATTGCGTGTTTTTAGCATTAAATGATAGTGGACTAATTATTGGCGTAAAGAGAAAATTAATTACAACAATACTCCTACTGGGCTGTCACAGCGGTACAGTTTATCTTTGTGCAAACTAGTGAGAAGCATGCTTTTATTCTGATAGGATTGCGTGCCTGCCCTCACTCTGACCTCCAACAAACAACCTCATTTCAACATTTAGAAATCTGATTAATTTCTCACGTGTCACATGTAACAGGAAGAAATGTGTCATCTGTATAAAATCACAAAAAGGAGTGAAAAACAAAACCGTTTCCCTCTCAATGATTCGGCGCCTTTTCTTTTAAATCGCCGGCTGTTTTCACTGTGTGAGATTTTAAAATAAACTAGCAGAGAAGGAAAATGTGTGGTTGTGTGAATGTTTACGTGTCGTTATTGCTCCGTCCTACCTCTCTTGGGTTTGGGGAAGCTCTCGTGCAGGCGGAAGACGACCTTCTCTACAAAGTGCTGGATGTCACCGGTCTCTGGGCCTCGAACAAACACCATCCAGTCGTGGGTGAAGCCTTCTGATGTCACCTTCTTCCTTAGCTGAGCTCGGTGGCCCAACTCTAGTTTTACCTGCACAGTGCACTGAAAAGAGACAGACAGAGTACTTTAAATACCAAGAATGAAGGTGTTCAATTCAGTTTTATTTACACAGCAACAAATCACAACAACAGTTGCCTCAAGGCGCTTTATATTGTACAGTAGATCCTACAATAACAGATACAGAGAAAACCCAACAATCATGTGACCCCCTATGAGCACTTTGGCGACAGTGGGAAGGAAAAACTCCCTTTTAACAGGAAGAAACCTCCAGCAGAACCAGGCTCAGGGAGGGGCGGGGCCATCTGCTGTGATTGGTTGGGGTGAGAGAAGGAGGACAGGATAAAGGACAGGCTGTGGCATGGGAGCAAAACCATAATTTCAGGTATTGTAAAAACAAAACTCAGATTTAAGAGATTGAGAAACTCATACTGACATTGTGTCACGTAGAAGTGAGAAAAGCACAGAAAATTAATCCCTTGAGATTTTTATGGGACAAAGGCAACCTGAACTTAACTGGCTTCTCCCTCCAGACAATACTGTCACTCAGTTTGGTTTTTATTCATCAGCCAAAGTCAAGGGGCTTTAAATCTATACAACACAGGACACCGATAGGATAAACCTCCTAGTTTGCAACCAACTAATAATCAGCACCTTATTTTCTATGCAACCTTCTTGTTTTTGGTCTTCCGAGTCAGCAAAAAGGTGAAAAAATGAGAATAAATACATAAACGCTGAGCCGATATTTTCCATTGTCTTGTTAGAGACTAACCATCTTTTGATTTGAACTTAACTCATTTAAAAAGCTTGTTAAATGTCATCTGTGCTGGAAAAGTGAGGCCAACTCAAATAATATCTGTCCGTCCATCCATATTTCTTAACCGCTGTCCAGTACGCCCTCGACAGTCTATTGCAGAGATAACAGACTCACAATCACACTTACATCTATTTCAGAATCACTGATTAACCAATCATGCATGTCTTTGGACTAGGGGTGGGGGAAAAAATGGATACTGTGTAGTATGGTGATATTTTGTTTGCTAATAATGTATGGATACAGGGACAGCAGAAATCGATACTTTGTTACAAAAAGGTTTTTGTGCTCTGACTTCAGAGCATGTTGATCCTTTTTCTGAGCAAGAATCCTGACATTCCTTCACTGTCCAAATGTGTTTAACTTGTTTTTGGCAGCAATAAACATGACAGTTTACTTATTTTAATTTAAGACATGTTTTATTTTAATCAAGTTTAAAACTTTTTTATTTAATGTAAAATTATATTTTGTTTTAATTTACTTTCAAATTCTTCAGTTGCTGAAGGGGCTGCATAGTTTTCATAAACTGCATAGTTCAGAATAGCTATAATTGTACCAGATGGTTGATTCAGTTAAGTTGGACTAGACTGTAATACAAACCGTTCAGTTTGTCAACAATCAAACTGAAATGAGAGAAAGACTGAGTGTGAGACTTTGATATTAGAGAAAATGAATATTGATAAAGTTTACCTTTATGTACAGAATCTGAATATCGCAAAATATTTTTAAAAATTGCAATAATATCGTATCGTGGGATGTTTGGTGATTCCCACCTCTTCTTTGGACTACGCAGGCACACGGGTACATGCTCCACACAGAAAGACCCCCAGCGGGGGGTTCAAACTCAGGAGGTGACAGCATTAAATGCACCACTATGTGACCCACAAATTAAAATTAATTTTTTTAAAAATCTGCGGTAGTTTATTTGTTTTCTAAGGATTGATATCACAGATGATAAAGGAGAAGGTGCTTTTAGCAGCACCTTTATTTCTGAACGTATCACCACAAAGAGACATCTGCATGTGTGATTGGGCCTGATTTACACCGAATGACCTTCCTGATCCAGTCCTCCCATTTATCCAGGCTTGGGACAGGCACTCAGCTCGTGACCCCCTGAGGCTGGGTTTGTGTAGCCTCCCAGACTCAAACCACACTTTATTTTTTTCACATGCAAGGTGAATGTGCTAACCGCTAAACTGCTCGATTAATGATTAAGAAGAAGAAAACAAAAACAGCTCACACAGTTTTAAGTTGGTTTGACACACTCAGATTATTTCACCTTTAACATCATTCAGCACTAGCTTACACTAAAGTAACCTGCTAGCAAATAAAGAGGAAATAAATACTAATGGAATAGTTCATTCATTTTTATATTTTACTAACAAATAGTTTAATAGCTTAATAAAACTCAGAGCATCACTGAACACAGCAAAGATTTTCAGTCAGTTTAACAACTACAGCCAAACGTGGCCAGACTTTGTCGGCCATCTCTCCTCTTGTTTCTGTAACATAATGAATCTCTGGCTTTCTGACACTTGGCTAAACAACAGCTTTTGGTTTGGTCCTGAAAACATTGTATCCAACTGCAAAACAATTAAATACGATTAAAACTGGAAATCTTTCATTTTTGGGCGATGACGTCACCGTGACCTTTACTTCAGTTGTTTTATAGAGTCGGCTATTAATCATAACAACTGTCTACAGATTTTAAGTCAATTATCAACTGCATTACAATCGATAATGACTGTAAGTCAAAGCCCCGTGCTATTGGCTGCATCCCGGTCCCTGGCAGTGATAAATTACAGCAGCAGAGACACCTTCCAAGCTGAGGTAGCTTATGAAATAAACATAAGCAAAGCCAGTTGTGAGATTAATCCACGGAGCAATTATTCATTGGGTCGCGATTCCACCTTGAACAAAACCTCTGAATCTCTCGAGTGTTAGGACTCGACACTCGAGAGGAAAGGGGCCGGACAGAAACAAAGCCGGACTCATGCAGGGACGCTCCCAGTGGAATGGGAGTGATTAGGTGCCCGAGCAGAACAATCTCAAAAGGTTTGTCCAGAAGAGGGTCGCGTTGTTGGGCCACAACTGTCTGCCAAGAACAATGACAGCAGCGGACCACGCAAGTGACACAGCGCTGGTGGAGATAGAGCGCAGGAGGGGAAGCGAGGGGTGGAGGCAGGCGGGGGACAGAAAGGCACTTTATGTCCAGGGGAGGACTGAAGAATGTGGGGATTTGGCCCCTGCACCGAGGAGCTCGTGAGCTGGGACCGAGCGGGGGGATTAGAGGGGACAGGATTGAGATGAGCTGGTCTGGCACTCCCCAGCACGAACGCACACAAATACGCACACACAAACAGGCATGCACATACACCTCCCCGCCTGGCGCTCTGCCCGGCCATTCTGTGGCAGTAATGCCCTTAAACTCCAGACTCCACCACACCCACAGCGAGCCGCCATGGACTCCCTCCAATCATCAGTGCCCCCTCCCCCTGAGGAGCTGGTTTAAAAAAAATAAATAAAAGAAAAATCAGGGTTGTGATAAGCAAACATAAAAATCAGGATGACAACGAGCCAAAGAGGAAGATGCTGATTGCGCTTCGGAAACACACAAAAAAGAATGAGCCCTAAAATTAGGTGATTTCAGTAACAAGTAAAGTTTAAAAACATTTAAATATAAATAAAAACTAAAACAAGGGGATTTGAGGATTTCTTCATTCTCTGATATTATGATTGATCCTTTAGCAAAATGAAGAATCACTGAGGAAAAAATCTCTCACAATTTTTAAGCAGAAAAAAATAGAAAGAAAAAAGCAATTAGCTCCAGGAGTGCGTGCAATATAATAATAATGAAACGAATTAAGAGAAAGAGACAGAGAAACCCGTCCCGAGGTGAGCAGTTAATTAGCTGATAGTCAGAAATAGGTGTGGAAGTTTTTGATGACTAAAAAGATAAATCAAAACATCAATATTCTCTCGTTTCACCTTCTTGAGAAATATTTTCTCATTTGTTTTGACAACAAACTGAATATTTTTGTGGGGTGATGGCTGAACATCGCAAGTCATCTGACGCCACTGCCTTGATTATTAGACTGGATCATTTTCAGACTCATCATTTAAGAAAACAATCAGCCGATTTATCGATAACGCCGTAACACGATGAAACAAGAAGTGTACTCTTCCATTAAACACATTTTGTTGGTGCAGTTGCAGGAAAGTTTACAATTAACATCTATTTTTATTATCAGTTAGTTTATAGATTTATTTTCTTCAGTTGTTAATTGATAAATTAAGCTATTAAATCTCTGTCGTCTACACATTTCCAAATCTAAGGTGACATATTCAGATGTCCCAAACCAAATCAGAGAAGCAACGAAAATTTCACCACAAGATTCAAAATGATTTATAATATTTAAACAGTTTAAACTTCATGACAACAAAAAGCCAGAATTATGAAGACACAAATGAACTCAACACTGGTGCAGATACACAGGAACCAGAGTGTCAAACTGCATCTCAGTTTAGTTCTACTAAAATAAGCTGGGCAAACAGGCGTGTGGAGACACAGTTATTCAGCTAACTTCCATCAAAGCCAATGCATGGGATAAAAAAATAAATAACACAAAGCCACCGATATTGAAATGATGCGTGCATGCCCCCTCTCTCTTTCACTCACACAGGGCTTCAATTGAGGGGAAATACAAATTTTGGCAGACACCCTGGCTCCCATGAAAACAATGAACTCCCAGCTGCCATGTAAATAACACCCCTCATGACCGTGTTAATCTCTTCCAGCAAATGAACGATTAAAATAAAAGTCAGAAAGTTTGCCTGAAAGGGGACGAACAAGCGCGCTCGACACCAGTTGTCTTGTGGGGATGCTGAACTCTTTCCCCGTACCTCGCAATCTACGAGATAACGTGGATAGAGGTGAAACAGTTACTTGTACTGGGAAATGGTCAATCCCTGGGAGCCACAGGGGAGTCACAAATAGCCTATCTGCAAAGAAAACAAGTGAGCATTGGAAATAGGGTGTGCGAACGAGCGTGTGAGGATTATGAAAAGCTGCACGACCACTCATCCTGTCATCTCAACTGCAGCGTTCATGCCACAAAGATCAGAGCACGAGAAAAGAGAAAAAAAGGGGCTCCTTTGCTGTCCACACAGAAAGCTGTATGACTAATCAAGCTGCTATCCCGCTGCTAATGTCATGATATTGGACTATGCAATAAATTGAATTCCCCATTTTTAGTCTAAACTTGGGTCTGAAAGAGCAATTTAAACCTAATGAGATCTAGTCCAACAACCTTGCAAATATATCTCAGTGTTCTGAAGTGCATTTGGATCAGTGAGGCCAGACATGCTCACTGCAAACACTTTTAGGAACAAAGCAACTCCATTCAATGGGAACACACTACAAAATGACATCGCTGTGCCCTTGATCAAGGTAGAATTTGAATGTGTACACGTGAAATGCCAGTGCGCGTGGTATTTGTGTAAAGTGTTTGGAAAAGCTATTTGCAAATCTTGCCCATGTAACAAAGGTAACATGCGTAGCACAAGTACAGCTAGAGAAAGCATTTAACTTGTAGCAGGAGACTTCCTCTGGATGCACTAAAACTTCAAAGGGGCCAAAGCAGAGCGGAGACCCGTTCCAAGAAAGTGGCTGAGCCACTTTCCATGGGTGTGTGTGGCCTAGCCATCTGAAGTAAGTCCTGAATAGCCTCAGGCATTTTGAGAGTAACCCATTCAGCAGCATCTACTTTACAGTTAGCAGATATGTAATTTGGTTTAGCCTCTTTTCTGTTTCTGTGAAATAAATTAGGTACCTTTTTATGGTGTCATAAATTTTAACTGCGCGAATTTATATGTGCATTGCACAAAATGTCGAGGCACGACACTGCAAGATCACAAAGTTTACAGACCAGCCTTTAAAATTATGTTTTATACTGAGGTTTCTCTGCTTTATAATAAGCAGCAAATCTTTACTGGACTCAACATTTGCCACACACGGAGCCTGTCAGTTTTTCACCATGCCACACGAAGGTGATGACCATTAAACATTAACCAAGTGCTGGCAAATAATGCAGACACTGCATGCTGTACGCAGATTGCTGGTTTTATTTGCTTTGTATGTTAAGGTTTCAGGCCGCTGGCACTGGAGACAACACCCGCCTCTCCAGGTTTCTCTCCCCCGGCGCCTTGTAGCGACTCCTTAGCTTTTAGCCAACGGCCGACACTGTCCTCATAGGTAGATTAGCTTAGCTCGGCGGTACAAAACCTCGACTTCAAACTGGTCTTCGTGCTGTTTAACGTTGTGCATGTGCTGTTTAAAGCCAGCAAAGCAGTAGCTGTAGCTCTCTTTGTGTGCCTGGCTGTGGCTAGAGCTATGCAGCGGTACTGACTGAATGGTGTAGTAGACTGAGCTCAGCTAGCGGTAAATACCGATGTATGAGTGCCCAGCTAGCATAGCTCCAGAGCCAAACAACTACGAGTTCATTAGCAGCAGGAGCATTTTTTTTCTTCTGGCTAGCAGAACAGAGGATTCATTCCTGACCAGCCAGCGCTTAGCCTGCTGCCATTTAGAGCCTGAAAAGTTCATATAGCGTCGGGAGACACAAAAGCCACTCTACCTGGTTCTCCATGTTTCTCTGGCCTCAGTGAATGATGGATATATTTACAGCGGCGTTAGTGGAGCTTCTACCCAGCCTCGTCTACTCATTGTGTGTCTATCCTTCTGCCCAAAGCGGAAGGCAGACGGCTCCCTCCCCTCGCAGACGGCATCTGGCAGGCTACCAAAACAGAAAGCTCTCTCAGCCAATAGGAGAACGGCAATTGGAAGCGCTCTTGAAAGCAGCCAACCAGCGATCGCAAAAGGCGGGCCAGTCCCCGAGCTGCAAATACAATTAAAGCATTTTCTGGTGGTTCTCTGGAGTGACAGCGAGCCTGTCCCAATGGCTACAGCTCTGTTTCAATTGTAAAATGCACAGCATGCTAATTGATTAATCGGGGTTCAATCGTATTGGGTTTCAGATTTTACCTATTGCTCTTCTTGTCCTAAACGCAAAATCGATGGCACTAACAACCAGCCTAATCTTACTCTTACAATCCTCTTATATTTACAAATTAAAAAACATGTCTTTCTTTGCCTGCCCTGTAAAAACTGCCATATTAAAAACTACAGCTTCAAATCTAACCCACTGGAAAGTCAGTAAACACAGACACATACAGTGTTTTTACACCACATTTATTTAGGAAATGTAATAAGAGTCTAAAATATGGCAGATAGTTCAATAACAATTTGAAAATAATCATAAATATGAATCCAATAAATACAGAATATGTATAGGAGCTGCTATTCACGCAGAGTATTATGACTTTGCAGAATACTTTCAATGCACTGCCTCACCTGCAATGCGTTACAGTGCTTTAAATGACCCGAACGCTTCCTGCGCTGGCAAAAAGCAAGCATTTAAAGGTCACTGATGTCAGCTAAAGCCTGCAAAACCTGTTTTTTGGTTTTTTTCTTCATGGCCAGTTCTAATGCAATCTTATCCTGCTGTGTCTGAAGCATGGGCAGACTCAAAAAGAAAGTTTATGGTTGCACAAACTTTTATGTGTCATCAAGATAAAAGTTTATCCACATACACCAGGGTATATCTGAATAAACTTAATTTTGCCCAAAGCCCCAACTCCCCAGGTGGCTGTAATGAGCTTAGACGACTATGTCTCGACTGGCTCGGTGCACTAGCTCCATTTCAAAAGTTTCCTCTGAAAAGAAAGCGCTATGTCTTCTAATTGAAGACGTTTCTTTTATACAGACTCAGGGAGTTAGGGCCCATTGCAGTCAAGTCTGAGCTGAGACTTTGATGTGAGATTATCGGGCCTCAGCTCTGTGACAGAAGGTCACCACTCTCTCACTGGCTTGATGCCTCCCCTTCTCCTTCTCCTGCCGCTCAAAGTGATCCGGCCTGCCTCTCAGTCAAATTTGAGGAAAAGAAGTACGACCAGGCTGTCAGACGTGTCCAGTTTATATTGAGACGTCAACCTTTAAATTCCCCTTTTCAACATGCAGTGAAAGACAAAATCCCACCAGATTTACAGATAACAGAGTTTTACTATAGTTAAATCAGCAGGACAAGTACAGCCAATAACCTGGAGTGGAAAGCATAGATACGTGTGTGTTTGAGAGAAATGAAAGATGCGGTGAACAAAAATGTTACAGCAACAGATTAGAGACAGGAGACAAGAAAACAGAGAACAGAGGAGTAACAAACTGTTGGTACACAGAACAGAAATACAACAAATCTGGTGATTCACAGTTGAAAATATAATATTTTCCCAGGAAACTGGCTAAAAAAAACCAAAACAAAATAATAAATTAGTCTTTAAGTAAGTTGTGAAAGTGTGTGGTTGTCTGTCTGTCTGCCCTGTGGTGAACAGAGGAAGAGGACAGTGTTTAAATAACAATCACGAACATTTAGCAAGAGACACAAAGACAAAGTTGTACACATTTCACACACAGCATGGGCCTTTTTTTAACTGCTAAATAAACAGTTTGCTCAGCTTTGTTGGTGGATTCCTCAATAAAGAGAACATCCGCATCCACAAAAGGCTTAAAAGAGACATGAGGAGCAGACATGGCAACCTGAATTTACAGGAGGATTTCACAACAGCAAAGATAGAAGTAAAACTTTCAGGGGAAAGAAAAGTCACCATGCATTTAAGGAGCTTTTATTTATTTATTTTTTTGTCTGATATTACCAACACGGCTGCAGCGAGGCGAGGTTTCTTCTAAATGGCACTGCCACAACAGATCCAGTCACTCACCACTCCCATTTACTGCGTGCCTTATTAAATCGCTTCTGGCTTTTGGTGAGCTGAACTTGAGCCAATCTGAGAAACCAAACACAATTTTTTCTTTTAGGCAGGAAACTTATTTCTGTACAAAAGTTCTCACACAACTAAAAACAATATCTTATACTGTTTATTTAAAAAAAAAAAAAAGGAGGGGGGGGGGGATAATAAATATAGCCTGGGAACCAAATGAATAAGAGAGCTCATGTTTCTTTAGCTCGTGCAGAAGGCATCCATCTGCACATTTCCACGCAGCCCTGTTTGTGTCAGGCCAATCACAAACATTCATCTAACACAGCGCAGGTTTGATGGAAATACACTGAGGAGCCCTGCTGTGGATCTTTTGTAAATAACCAAGATGGCCGCTGCTCACCTTATCTGCTACTGAGATAACTTGTGGTTCGTACATTATAATTTATACAAGAGTTTCTGAAGCTATATTGACATCACTTTTGTCTCCTAAGCGGCTCGTTGATCAAATGAATAACACCAATACTGTTGCATAGCTAAGGACTGTTGTGATGTAATTGGACCTAGTATCCTATTTCTTATAACCTTTCCTTGCTCTCAGGCTGTGTTCCTTTGGCCTTTAAACATGCTGTAGTCCACCCGATTCTTAGAAAAAGAAACTCTGACTGTTATGACCTTTTAAACTACAGACCGATCTCTAAGCTTTCGTTCTTGCCCAACATCCTGGAGAGACCAGTTCTCTCACAGCTCCAGGCGTACTTGGACACGAACAATAAGTGCTTAGAAATTTTAATCTGCTTTTAAGCCATTGCATAGCATTGAAACAGCGTTGGTTAGAGTTCTTAATGATATTCTTGTAATCACTGATACTGGACGCTCTATGGTCCTAGTTTATTGGACCTCTCTTTGGCTTTTGATGAGCTGGACCAAAACATCTTATTACTAAGACTCGAGCACACTGTGGGTGTTAGAGGCACTGCCCTCGACTGGTTTAAATCATACCTCGCTGACAGGTCCTTTTCGGTTAACTTGGGCACCTTCTCCACTTCCTCTGCACCAGTCTGGTGCGGTGTACCTCAAGGATCAGTTTTAGGCCCTATTCTCTTCTCATTGTATTTGCTCCCTCTAGGCGCAATCTTTGAAAAATACAGTATCGCCTTCCACTGTTACGCCGACGACATACAGATCTATTTTGACCTTACTGACGACCTTGCTGTGTCCCTGCACTACTTTCAAGAATGCATGCGGGAGGTCAAAGAATGGTTCCTGAGTAATTCCCTCGTTTTAAACGATAAGAAGACTGAGATTGTGGTGTTCAACAGTAAAATCCCTCGTGCCCAACTCTGTGCTGCCCTGGGTCCCTTTGCTAGCTCTTCCTGTGACCATGTCAGTAACTTAGATGAACTGCTGGATAGCTCGTTCAAACTCGATAAGCAAGTGTCTGCTGTAGTGAGATCTAGCTTCCACCATCTGCGCCTTATCTCTAAGGCCGGCATTATGTTCCACATGAGGACCTGGAGAAGCTTATTCACGCTTTTGTGACCTCCAGGTTGGATTATTGTAACTCTTTGTACTACGGTCGTCCCTCTTCTCTTCTTCTTAGACTGCAAACAGTCCAAAATGCAGCGGCCCGCCTCTTGACTGGTGCCAGGAAATTTTGCTCTGTTCTAGCTGGCTGCCCATAAAGTACCGTACTCAATTTAAAATATTACTCCTTACACTCAAAACTATTAATAGATTAGCGCTGAGTTATCTTAGTGAACTTCTCAAGCCACAGACTCCTGCTAGAACACTCAGATCTGCCACTCAACTACTTCTGACCCAACCCAGATCTCGGCTGAAGTCCCGGGGTGACCGTGCGTTTGCTCTGGCTGCCCCGGTACTGTGGAATAACCTTCCTCTCGACCTCCGCGCCTCTGATTCTATTGCACTGTTTAAATCACGACTAAAAACCCACTTATTCAATCTTGCCTTTCCCTCTTGTTAACATTTCTGTTAAGATTTTATATTATGCACTTTTATGCTCATTTAATTCCTTGTTTGTTCTGTATCTGCTGCTTTCCTAAGTATCAGTGACAGCTATTTGCTTGCATACCTAGTACTTGCTTTGGTCCCATTTCTATTATCTTCCTTTTATTCTTTATGTTACTTGTTAAGCACCTTGGCATTGGCTTTAAGTGTGCTTTATAAATAAAGTTCATTATCATTATTATTATTATAAACCTCTGTCGGGGCCATCAAGCAGTCTGGACTGGGCTTTAATGCAACTTTATCCCCATAAATATCTCAAAGTGAGAGAGCGCATTTCTGTTACAAACAACCTGAAGACAGAAAATATTTGTTTCTGACCGACTACAGTCACATATATCTCATTTCCAACAACACGGTGCCAGTGTGTCTTCAGAACTAGCCCACATTTGACAGGTCTGAGAGCCAATTGTTACATAGTAACTGCATCTGCCAATCAGTGGTGAATTTCCTGTGGTAGCCCCGCCCAGTGACTCCAATTTGGTCCTTGGATATTTTGTGCTTTTTGGCACTTTTGTGCCACATTTGTTTTTTGAAAATACATGAGACCTGCTCTAGGAACTGGATTAGTGTAAATTTAGTTTTCTGTCCTGTTGATTAGCCCGTGTCGTTCAGCCTCACCTGCTTTGATCAGACTTCTCTCGAATCCTCCTGTTGGGGTTGTGAAAGATTAGCATCTCAGAGTGCATGTAGTCACTATTATTGTAGGGTTTTTACCGTACACACATTGTTCCAACAGGCGTGACACTAAGTGATATGTGACTTCTGCATTACTCCCTTTGATGAAGTTGCAACACTCGAGCATTTCACAACTAATGACGAGAGCAGAACGCAGGAGCTCGCCCAGAAAGAGAAATTCAGTTTTAGAAAATGAAAAGCTGAAGAAACTGTAGACAAAATTCATAAATGACAAACTGATTTGCACTGACTCCTCAGGCGAACCTTCACTGTTCTGTGCAAACACACAAACAGCTTGATGCTGCTACACTGATATTAAAGATGATGTTTTTCTTTGGCTAATATCCAGTGCTAAGTTATGTTCTCCGTCTTTCTTTCCTGTTATGCAGCAGAAGTAGTAAGATAAACTCTTCTTATCAATTGAAAATTGCACATTATCTAGTACGATCCAGAATATGAGAGCTAAGCACATTAATATGCACAGCAATAAAAGTAACAGCCAAACGTCTGTGTTTGGTAAAATGATCATTATCTGCTGGTACATAACTGTGGTTTTAGCACTTTGACTATATTTTGATAGAGAGTAGTAGGTGTGTGAAATGTGCTATAACACAACAAAGTGGAAAGCTTCTGCTGTGAGGAAATATCAATACTAAGTAACAGCAAGTAGCAAAATTACATTGTTATTTACAGTTCTGCTGCTAAATGGCTATAAAACTACTCCGAGGTCGTGTATGTGCAGTACATGCATTAATAAAACTGACCATCTAAAGAAATCTGTAACTGCTGACAGCAGCTCGCGAAAGAAGTGGAAAATAAATTTTCATAAAAACTGTACATTAAACCAACAACTATTAATTTACCTTGTTTGAAACTGAATTTTGTCCTGATGTTGTAACGTTATGTATCCCTCCCTGAGCTTCTGCTGGAGGACTCTTCCTGTAAAAAGGGAGTTCTTCTTTGCCACTGTTGCCAAGTGCAGCTCATAAGAAATATCTCTAATTTTGTAAGGGGTTACTTTACATCATGAAATGCCTTGAAGTAACTGTTGTTGTCCATTGTTGATCTGAAAAACAGACGTGATCATGATCAGGACTGTATTTCATGAGGTAACAGTCCTGATCAAAGGTTTAAGACCACTAAAACTTTCTTCCACCTTTCAGTGTCCCATGCTTGGTGCTCTCGTTGGTGTTCTCTGGTGGCGTTCAAGGAGACGAGGCCTTTAAAGACTTTTTGTTTTTGAAGCCCTTCAGTCTCAGGTGCCGTCTGATGGTTATGGGGCTGCAGTCGGCGCCAGAAACGCCTTAATTTGGGTCGAGGATCGTCCAGTATCTTGACAGACAGCCAGTTGGATCCTCCCACTTGAGTTTTTGTTCCATAACCCTCAGGATCATTTAAGAAATGACCGTCTTACTGCGTCCCACCTCAGCAGTGATGGCGTGCTGTGAGAGATCCTGCTTATGCAGTTCAACAACCCAACCACGTTTAAAAAGGGAACTTTTTTTCCTTTGCCATCAGAGCATCATGACAGTGTGACTGCCTGACAGAAAAGGACAATGAATCCACATTTTTGCACAGATTTGGCCTTTTAAAGGCACGTGGTCCTAAACTTTTGATCAGCTGTAAAACAGCCTGTTTCAGTTTAACAATGGTACAAACAATGTTTTGTCTCACTCCCATTTCTTCTTGTTGCATGTTGAAGCTCGACTTGGAACCTTGCAACCATGCAAAATAGTTTGGTTTTTTTTTGGTCATTTTTCAAGTGGTCTTAAAGTAACAGATCGATTTCCTTGTGTATAAAATGTTTACTTTGGCCTAAAAATGTGTGGATGTAAAAGTATAGTAGTATAACTAGGCTGTCTGTTACCTTCCCTTGAACTGCGGCGGTATATATATATATATATATATATGCAAAAAATACACTGCAAACTTAAACCTACACTATCTTCCCTATTCTAAATTTTAAAGACAGCTTAGCAGAAATATTAAACAACCTAACTAATAGGGTTGCCAACTTTCAGCAAAAAAAATAAAAAATAGGGACCCCCCCCCACCCCCCGCCTCGTGATGCTTAATCGACGTTATCAACTTTAATTTAATGCACATGCAATAAGTAAATAAATAAAAAATGCACAGAAATCATTTATTTTTCCACAATAATTAAATAGATTCAACATCTTTCTTCAACACAACTGCACAGATGGTTCCCAAAGGAAAAAGTACTATAGCTTACTAGGGTATATATTAAACTTAATAGTTACTATATACAGTAATGGACTTCTATACATTTTACATCAGATTCAAACTTTGGGTGTAAGATTCAGAGAAATATTTATTACACGCTCGACATTTTAAATGAGAATAAGAAACGAAAGTTTGTCTTTGTGCCCCCCTTTTTCCTGTTAGTGCCCTTCCTGCCCCCAGCTAAAGTTAGCGCCTTACATATATATACATATTAAAAACCTTTCCTTCCCTTTCTAACCGGAACTTCTTCCACCGAGAAACACTAAAATATACACAGTGTCACAGCTCCCTGTGTAACATTGAGCAGCAGCCACCGAGGTTTACCTGTTACCTGTTTCTTCGTGGAGCATCTGCCCGGCCTCCGTTTTTCGCTCCCCTTCGTGTACATGACACGACAAAATTCTAATAAAAACCACTGATATCTGTTATTTATGAATAGATGAAATAGAAATAAAACAAAAACAATGTTGAAATCAAGAGAGAGCGCTCCATCATTTTCTTCTTCGTCGTCGTCAGTGTGGTTATGGTATATTAGCGCCACCAACCGGAGCTCAAGTTAGCGCCTTCTTCTTCTTCTGCTTCTTCTTCTTCTTCTTGGTGTTTATTGGCGGTTGACAAACAACGAGTTCGCGCATTACCGCCACCAACTGGTCCGGAGAGCAGACAGACTGTCACTTAAGGATTAGATCCTATCATGCTAGTTAAATATTGCTCGATAGCTTTTAGTACTTCAGTTATTTCTAAGCAAATCAATTAAATCTAGTTTGAGTTCGATTCTATTTAGGTTTTGAATCAGTTGTCTTCTCTTTCTTCCTCACACTCCTGTCAGTGTAATATAACATGAGCTACTGTCTCAGCACAGCGCTCACATATTCCGCTGCAATGTTTCCCTAAAATGAAAAGTGTGCCGTTTATCCCAGCGTGCCCAAATCTGAGACGCGAAATGATTGTTTCTCATTTCTCCACTTTTCCTTTGGATTTTTTTTTTTAAAACCACCGTCCTTTCCTTTCTTTCTCCCATTGTTTTTGCAATCTCTCCTTTATTTTCTGTTCTAATTGATTCATTTTTTATTTCTCTTTTACTACAGCTGATAATTAATTGCACTAATCTTTTTCCAGTGGCTCTTTTTTGCAGCCTTATCTGCCATTTCATTTCCCTTGACACTATAATATGCTGGCCATAAAAAAGTTAATCATTAGTCCCGTTATGTTTACCCTGCATGGTGTTTGTTGAGTTTCTATTAAGATGTCTGGTCGACTTTCTGCATGGTTGCATTTAAACTTACTAACGATGAACTGGAATCTGAACAAATTACTGATCTTAATGGTCTCGTGTCTTCATCCCACTGGACAGCTAATAATATTGCAACCATCTTCCTGTGTATACTGAAAGTCCATCATTGATCCTTTTGCCTTCTTTATATTAAAGTCTGGTATAATAAAAGCCTCTACAACATCTGTATACATTTGTACGGGATTCTAATAGTGACTAATATATTTCTGTGCCATATGTGAGTTTAAAATAAACTTCTTATCCTCATTTCTATCTACTGTAGCCAAGTTTTTTTTCCAGGTTTGACTGATTAATAAATATCACACAACCCTGGATTATATTTATATTCTTCCCAAATTTAATCAGTGATTACTTCATATTATTATTATTGTTGTTTCTCAGGATACCAACTCCTGTGCTGCTGTTTTAAGGTTTTGTTTGGGTTTTTATTTTCATATTTCATTTCCTTTGATCCGTGCATGTTCTCTGTCCTATTGTCTGTGTTGTTGTGCTTCAGACGGGTTAATTATCCATTGCTGACAATATGATGACACCTAAAAACACTTTGTTAGGTGCATGTATTCAGTGCATGTACATTTCATGGCATGGATAGTAGTGTTGAGTACTCTGAAATACTCAGTCTGAATATTCATAATATACTGAAGTACTGGAATTTGCCTGCACAACCATTTCTGAGCTTTACAGAGAACGGGCAAAAAACAGAGAATCTTTGGCATCAAACTAACAGGGTGGAGGGAAACAGTAAGTCAGCTAAGCACAGGAAACTGAGAATTAAAAAAAACATCGCCTGGTTTGATTAGTCTTGACCTCTGCTGTGACAGTCGGACAGCAGGGTCAGAATTTGGTGTAAATTCACAAAAGAATGACTCCATCCTGTCTTGTATCATCAGGTAAAGTTGCTGTTGGTGGTGTAATGGTGCAGGAGTACTGCTGCTGGTCCCTTTAGGACCACAGTGTCCACATCCTCTGACTTCCAGCAGGATAATCTCGCGATGTCGCAAAGCTCAAATCAAATCAGGACAAAACTGAACTCCACAGTCACCACATTAATCCAGTCGAGCACCTTTGGGATGTGGTGGGGTGGAAGTGTTGCATTATGGATGTGGAGCCAGCAAATCTGCAGCAACTATGTGATGCCATCATGTCAACATGGACCAAAATGAATAATGTTTCCAGCATGATGTTAAATCTGTACCGAAGAATTCAGGAGCCTGCAGGTACCAGTGAGGTGTACCAAAGAGGCCAGTGGGTGTATTCCCAAAGTGAAATGCTGAAAATGATCCAACATATTGCAGATTTCTCTTCTTTCTGCTCCCATTCACTTCCAATCTGACATCACAAACACTCAACACTTTATCAAACTTATAAAATTATATTGGAAAACCATGATACTTCAGTACATCCCTCTATTTTTTTAAATTGCCTGTGAAGCCTCTTCCAGTTTCTAGAGCTGGTGTGGTGCACCAGTCCAACACAAGGTAACACAGAGAGACAAGCAGCGGTTTGGGCTGATGGAGGAAGGCATGAGCTACGTTTGATTCTCAGTTCTTTTGTATAAAATTATCGTTTTTTTGTAAGGAACATTATCTTTGTTGTAAACGACGACTCCTGGAGGTTATTTGCAAAAACACAAACAGAAAAGCTCAATAACAGCGTTTATGTCACTGAGACACAAACTCACAATCTCTTCAACATCGTCAGAAGCAGCAAATAAATGTAGTGTTTTTAAAATACAAACAGACTTCTGGCTTCCTGTTCAGAAGGTCGCACTCGCTCTCCTGATTTCTTTTTTTTCGTCTCATCTTTGGCTTCTATCTCACTTCCTGCGTACGTTCTTTCTCTCGTTTAATCAGCCACTCTGGCATGTGAGCCCTTAGTGTAGAAGTACTGATATCATGTGATGTGGTAATAATAAACACGGGAACATTGGAGCCCTGCATTTATAACACTTTTAACATACTAATCAAAAATCTTGGCAGTTTGCATTTCAGTCGATAAATGCACGTCAGCTCTGGCTCAACAGGTCACGTTACTTTGCCTCAGATGTCCACGTCATGTTTCATCTGACAAAGAAACTGTTTCTTCTTCTTCTTTCATACAGATGGGATGAAGGCTCACCACAGTCAAGTCTCTGCGGTGCTCAGACTTTGAAGTGAGATTACCGGGGCCTCGGCTACCAGACAGAAGGTCACCGCTCTCTCACCAGGCTGCTGCCTCCTCTTCATCTCCCTCCACTCAAACTGATCCAGCCTGCCTCTCAATTAAATCTGAGGAAGAGAATCCCATCTGGCTGTCAGACACAGGGCGGACTCTCAGATACCAACCAGAAATGTAGCAGGAGACTCAAAGACAAGCAGAAACAATGAGCCACAGATAGATCTTTATTTAAATTACAGATGAATTTATATCAAATCTGCACAAAAATATTTCCAGAAAACATAAAGTATATCTCTCTGAATAAATGATCTAACCCAGCTGATCTTAACCTTTCTTTGGATTTTGTTTGGACATTAGCTGTGGGACGTTTCAATAAAGGTAAATTTGCTCCCGTTTTTTCAATCTGAGAATTTTTCATTAACAAAGCTGAACCAAAAGAAAAAAAAGATTAAAATATTACAAAAAAAGAAAGAAAAAGAAAATCTCATATCATGGTGAAGTCCATACTGATTAGTGATTAGCCTCATCTCTTAAATCCTGGTGACTCTCGACTTGTGCACAAACATTTTTGTAAGTGAACAAAGAGTTTTCTGTCAGGAAAAAAAAGCTACACGAGAATTTATTTTGTCGTGAAGGAAATTAATGCTTCTCTGATACTTGGCTGTAAGCCGTCACCAGCTGCCATCTCTTCATCCACACGAGGTCAGTGTTGCTCACTAAAATGAAAATAATGCCTGTATTTGTTTACATAAATGATCTATGGTTGTGTTTGTTGTGTGAACGGAACCGGAATATTCTCAACCTAAGGAAAAACAAAAGAGCAAAAAGGCGTAACAGGCGGCTCTGAGCCTGGCTTGTGTTATGAACTGTAGAGTCATATTTCAGCAGCATTTGAAACGACTCAGAAAGAGAACTTAAGTTTATGCATTGAAACATTTTAGTGACTGAAAATGTGACAAAACTGAGCGCAGGTTACGAGCCACGAGGACGGGGCGCACCGATGTCACACACTGAGGTATTTTTAATGTAAACACGTTTCTCTGTAGCACTTAATGCCAAGATTTGGTTTTTTTGCACTCTTGGTAAAGCAATAATTTTATCATAACAAAACAGTCACAGTGCATCTGCATCCTGATAAACAAAGTAAGAGCATTTACATGAGTCCAACATTAAAGATCACTGCACACAGATTTATAAAGCTCATTGTCATAAAAGGTGAAACATGTGTCAGTAAAAACGCACTTTTATCACGTGCACATCCACAAACGTTCAGCCATCTTTGACCCTCTGCAGTCACCGGCTCTGTTTCCAGCACTAATTTACAATTATAGTTTTTACTGTTCAAGCAAGTGTTTAAATAAAACAATCATGCGTTGAAAAGATAAATAAAGGTCAAAGTTTCCAGTTAAAGTAGTTTCTGTGTTACTGTGTTAGAAATATGAATTTAAAGGCTAAAAAGTCATCTGTGACCATGTAATTGATACACTAATTACTGTATTTCAGGGGATTGCATAGCTAACAATGAAAATAACTATAAACTCATAAGTGTAAGTAACATATTTAACCTTGATTAAATATATAAATTGACACTCTTTTACACTTTATTGGTTTTAAATCGTTGCATTGATGCATTTACACTGTGCTGTATACAGCGCCCTCCAGAGGTGTTGTTTATTACAACAATAGCCAAGTCTTGTTTCATTTTCACGTTTTAAATAAATTAAACTAATTTAAAAAGCTTAAAGCAGCAAAAGCAAAACACACGCGCCATCTTTTCTTGTTATACTTCCTTGCAGTGCAGGAAGCTTTGGAAACCCCCCCTCCTCTTACCCCGTCTGACTCTGGATTTGAGGGATTTCTAACCTCGATGATTTCGTTTGCACGCTGTACACATTCAGTAATCCTGCCATGGTTTAAAATAATACACTTTCAGGATCGGACGAGGTTTATTTGTCGTCCAGCGTTAACCCGAGTGTTAAAATATGTGTCAGTCAGGTTTGGGGGGGTTGACAACGTTGGTGGTGATGTGCTTTTGGTAAGAAGGCGAAAAGCAGGTATTGATCTTTTTCATGATTGCAGAAGTTGAGTAAACTAACAGAAAGTTAAATTAGATTTTTATGTCGTCAGCACCGTTTCTCAGTCTTGGGGTTGCCTTTCAGGACGATGTGAGGTAATCCAACAGCCCATCTATCACAGGGCCAGTACTGCAGTCCAGGCAGCGAGTACGGTATCTCGTAGTTGGCATCCAGGTAGGCTATCAGCGTGCTGCCGTAGGCTACAGCTACCACAATCAGAATGTGCCTGAAGGACGGATAAATCGAAGGTCAACACAAAGACACGAACCATTTTTTTCCTAAAAATGGGGCCTGATCATGACTGGAGATCGGGGGTTCACGGTACCAACGTTTGGAAACGCTGATGTAATGTTACAGTAAACTCATCTTTTCATTTTCATTCAGGAATTCATCTGAATGTTGATTCTGTTCATCTGGATGTTTTCAGTGGGAGAAACGTTTCATCATCAGGTGACGTCTTCAGTCTCAGCTGACTGCAGGTTTCCAACCTTATAAACAGGACATTTGCATAATGACTGAAACCAGCAACTGAAGGAACAATGAGCTGTGAGCTCAGTTTGTTGATCACTCTTTCAAGGATGAGGATGTTCACATCCTGGACAGGGAGGAACGCTGGTTTGAGCGTGGAGGCCATTAATGTGAAAAGGGAAAGACCATCTCTGAATGGAGGAGGGGGCCTAAGGGTATACCTCTTAGCACCTCCCCCCCACCCCCCATGACTAAGAGTCATGGGGGGTGGGGCAACCGTGGGGCAACCGTGGGGCAACCGTGGGGCAACCGTGGGGCGACCGTGGTTCAGAGGGTTGGGAAGCTCATCTTGTAACCGGAAGGTTGCCAGTTCGATCGCCCCAGCTCTGTCTGTCCTGTGCAAGACACTTCACCTACCGCCTACTGGTGTTGGCCAGAGGGGTCGATGGTGCGATATGGCAGCCTCGCTTCTGTTAGTCTGCCCCAGAGCAGCTGTGGCTACAACTGTGGTTTGCCTCCACCAGTGTGTGAATGGTAAATGGCCTGTATTTGTATAGCGCTTTTACTAGTCTCCCCTAGGGACCCCGAGGCGCTTTACACACCCAGTCACCCACCACCCACCCATTCACACACACATTCACACACACATTCACACACTGGTGGAGGCAGCTACAGTTGTAGCCACAGCTGCCCTGGGGCGCACTGACAGAAGCGAGGCTGCCATATCGCGCCATCGGCCCCTCTGGAATGTGAGAGTGAATGAATAGTGTCTAGAAAAGCGCTATATAAATGCAATCCATTATTATTATTATTATTATTATTATTATTATTATTACATCTGTCACCATCTTACAACGCTGTGATTGCAGCCATTCCCCAACTCTCTGTGAATGGCACTCATGGCCACTGATAAACGGTCATGACAATTTGCATATTGATGATCGAGGAGCTGAGCTCACAGCTCATCGTTCATTCAGTGGCTGGTTTCAGTCATTGTGCAAATGTCCTGTTTGTAAGGTTGAAACCTGCAGTCAGCTGAGACTGAAGACGTCACCTGATGATGACGAAACGTTTCTCCCACTGACAACAGAATCAACTTTTTGGGATTTGTTGAGTGTGCATCAAGACAGTAATTCATCTTGTTGATATGAAACAAACATGCAGACAAGTGAAGATAAAGAAATAAAAGAAATGAACGGGACTTACCAAAAACCATGCAGGTAGCAGAAGTTGATCCTCTGCCAGAAGCTGCAGCCAAAGCGGTCACCGAGCCAGCAGGAGATGGCGAGCACCCACAGAGCGATCGACAGCTTGGCGAGTCGCAGAGCCTTCTGGTCAGTGCAGCTGAGAATGACGGAAAATGGATGATCGCAGGAAATCAAACGGCAAAGTGCACAATCAGGTTTTCACGTGTCTTTTTCTTACCATTTCATCTCCACAATCAGAGTGTAAAGCAGATGGAGGCCGAAGCAGTTTAACGCGTAGGCGTTGGCCGTAGGTTTGACGAATGACGACACCGAGCTGATGACCGTGATCACCAGGACGAGCTTTGAAAACGTGGATCTGCGTTGGAGCGCACAGAGACAGAAATAAACATGCACCTGAAGCCGACTTGAAACAGACATTTAGTTTATTTTGGCATCGTACTCCAGCCCGTACGGACTCACAGGTTTGATTTCACCACACGCTTTGTGTAAAGCATTCTGTGAGGCTGGTTTGGATCCTTTTGTGCACGTGCGCCGCGGCGCATGACAGTGGCTGGTTTGGATGGGTGCAAAGTAAATAAACATGATTGTTACAGCAGTCTAGGAAACCATGAAAGAAAACCTGAAAAACAGGTTGTCCTCCCTATACTCACACTTCTAATAAATAAACTCGTCATTGAGCATTCTTCATGTGCAATAACTGGGAGGCCTTTTTATCTAAAGTTGTGATTACCTGATAAACGCAGGTCCAAAAGTCACTTATTTTAACCTAATTTTGAGTTGTATGTGGATTCCTGCTACACTCGACAGCTAATTCTCTGCCTTTTAATAGAATTTGTCTTCGTATACATTTATAAAAGACAGAATTTGCAGAAAAAGTCCTGAATAAAAATCGTTTCTTTAGGATCAGGAGCAGCGATGTGCACTCAGGAACCTCCTGTGTTCACCTGAGCTCTGTGACTTACAGTCAGGGCTGCACGTTTGTGGATGAGGAAGCAGGTGAACCAGGTGAGGCTGGTTTCTCAGCTACGTCGTGACAAATTCAGCAGATATAAGAACTGGAGTCGAGTCTCAGTGTTGAATTATCATTTGGGAACTTTTAACGGGAATTTTTTCTTAATGTGACGGTCAAAGATATGTTGATGCAAGTAAAGACTGAAGAAACTTTACGAGTGGCCAAATCAACAATCTGGCCAGTTCAGCAACGCCTGAAAAGGCCTGAAAGACCACAGAAGTAGGGCTGCCACAAACGATTATTTTGATAGTCGATTATTTTTGCGATTAGTCGACTAATCAGATCATCATCCATTGGACGTAAAACATACAGCTTATTGCACCAGCAGCATTTGCTCTTATATAACTATCATTAGCTTACAGCTTTAAGTGTTTAAGGTATGTGCTAACTAAAAATAAAGACAAGATGATAGTTTATTAAATTTTAATGAAATTTGCAGATTGTTTCGGTGAAGTTTAATAAACTCCTTGCTATCTAAAATATAACAGGACACCTGAGTAAATTCTCGAGCATCTCACACTTCTGATAATCAGCTGTCTGCTTGATGTTTATTCAGCTGTGTAAAAACTATAACTTTAATCTCAGCCAAACCGATTCACTCAGGAACAAATAAAATACTAAAAAAAACCAAACAATAACATTTTTAAGTTATCTAAGTGACTTATATATCATGTTTAACCTGAGTAGCCAAAGATGGCGGTGGGTTTGAAAACGATTAGCCGGGAGTCCGGTGTTCTCACGGCTCTAGTGAGCCTAGCCCCCGGCTAGCTATCGAGCTAGTGGGTAACAGACGTCTCCGAAAACGTCGGAGCGCTTTTGAAAATATGTGGTGTCTTGATAAACTGAGCAGATATTTGAGGTTTACACAGCTACATTCTCGCCTGAAAATATGTTAAACGTTTATTTTGTGACCCAGAAAGAATAATAAGAGTAATATTAAAACTAACTAGCTGCCGCCATTGTTGTAAACTGAGCTGGGCTGCGCTATGAATTCTGGGACACAGCTTCTTCTTCTTCGGGGTTTAACGGCAGCTGGCATCCTTGTACATGCAGTGCTGCCATCTTCTGTTTCAGTCCGTTATTACACTCTTAAATCCTACTACTTATTCCTGCGTCTTTTGGGATCTTACAAAGCTTCAAACGACGCGTCGACTATTAAATTAGTCGTCGACGATTTTAATAGTCGACGTAGTCGTGACTAGTCGACTAATCGTGGCAGCCCTACACAGAAGACAGCTCACGTGCACGATAACAGAATTATTTCCAGGTTTCAGAAAAACAACTTCTGGAGAAGGCAGGTAAAGGTCTAATATCAAAACATGCCTTCATGAATGGAAATACAGTAAGTTTGCAACAAGGCGTCCAGCACAGCGACATTCAAGAACAAAAAGGCTACATTGCAGGAAAACATCTAAGCGCTTGCACAGCTGTCACTGGCGTTTATTGATCACGTGATTGCTGATAGAAGTACCAGAACGAACTGTGAAGCGTGCAGGGCTGTACTCTCTGCTCACACAGTGTTTGTAGCAAAAATGGATCATGACTATTCTTCAACAGCCAAGCCAGTCACCATTTCAACACAACAGAGCAGCGACTGAAGGTGGCTGCAGTGAAAGCACAATATTTGGTGACATCTATGAGTTCAAGACTTCATTTTCATCCAAATATTAAAAACAATCCATATATTATAAATTACATTAGTTGGTCCAGTGACTCTTGAGCCTTTGAAAATGGGGTTATGTGGATAATTACACAGTCATACTGTTTGATTCAAAAACACTGAAGCAAAATGATAAAAACGTCACGATTAGACTTCACTGTAATCACAGAGGAGCAACCCACTGGAAAATCACTGTGAGGTTGTTGGTGCCAGGGGGACTGTTTCGCACATCCAATGTTCATTCGCCTGTCCCACCTTGCAGTTTAAATATTTACACAGGTTGGGTGGAGCTCTGTTTTTACAGCCCCGTGTCCATCAAGGTGAAGACTGAACCACCACGTTTGGGACAATGACGAGCTGTTAAACTGGCTCCTCGTCCGGCCAGGATAAGGTTTCACAGTGTTGGAAACGCTCTGTTATTGTTTTGCATCGTCCTGAAAGACCACTCATCTCCTTAGAAACACGCAGAGGCTCGAATAAACGCCGGACACAAAGACCTTGGATTAAGTTGTCGAAACACAGATCGGTCATCTGTCGCTGGGTTAATGGTTACAAAGTCGACGTACCTGTCTTTTATAAAAGAAGGGAAGAGTCTGCGAGGGAACCAGACGGCATAACCGACCGCCAACACCCACAAGATCGAGAGCTCGTCCAACATCTGACCGACGAAACTAAGAGTCATGTGAAAGTACGCCGAGAACAGCCCTGCAAAGAAGAGAGAACGAGAGAAGGATGTCGAATTATTCGTGTTTTTAGAATTTTAGGCGAAGACAAGAATAAAACGGGTAAAGTGAGACGTGTTACTGCACGTTCACAGATGGTTAAGAGCAGTGCAGGGGAGACATGCAGAGCTTCTTCTCTTTTTGTGCTTTAGTTATTACATTTAAACTCTTTCGCATACTGGTTAAACTGGTTCGGCAACTGTTGCAACTAATAAGTATTTCTTTTAGTGTCGTAAGACTTTAAGATAACCCAGTCGGTTCAGAGAAGCTTCAAACATCTGCTACAGATCTTCCTACTTGATAACACTTTTCTTGTGATATCTATTTCATCTATACCGAGTCAGCCTGTTTCACAAATACAAAACATTTCGTGGATTTATTTTGCAGACATACGGTTGGTTTAAATAAATAAATAAAGAACTGACCTACAAAAATCATCATGACCCAAACCAGGTGGATCGCCAAGCTCCTCTCTTTGGCATACGGGTGCAGAAGGTAGAGCATGATGGGAGAGATAATGAAGAAAATGAAGCTGCTCATCTGCAGGGGAAACATTAAATCGATCACCAGTCCAAAGTGTGGCTTTGAGTTGTAGTTGTTGGGCTGATGGCGCCACTGCTGAATAAAAAGCTTTCAGTTTACCGTGTTGAAGGACTCGACCACATGCTCAGAGTGTCTGTAGTTGTCTTCGCACCAGTCGATTTCTGAACTCTCATAGGAGAAAACTCCCGCCATCCCCTCGCCAGAGTGAACACCTGAGAGACGCAGGGACGAGAGTGGCCGCTGACTCTGGTATAACAAGCACACCTGTATTTTTCAGTAGTCAAATTAAGCTGTTTGTATATGTGGTTTATGGAAATCATTATCCCCTCCACCCAGCAGTCAAATGCTAATTGCAGCCTTTTACAATTTCACTTAAATGTCAGTCCCTGCTGGCGCCTACATTTCCCATGATGCAACCGGACAGCATGTCCAGCAATGTCATAAAAACAGCCCAGAAAATGTGACTGATTCAGACGTTGCTCCACTTTTATTATGTTTTTATGACATGATAAAAATGGCGCCGTATACGTATGGTTAATGTTTTGTAAGCATTAGTGCAGCACACCAACACGATCCAGTTAAATCAGAGGTCGTTAAAAACTCTGACTTTTGTCATTTTGAATATCAAATTCATCTTTGCTACTACAGTAAGTTCATTTCCATAGTTGTTTCCCTTTTAACTTTTAATTGCTGGGTTCACTTTAGCGTAGGATGAGGACACTTCACACGTCCACGACTGTTTTAACCTTCACTGCACAACATCTGACATCTGTGCTATTAAAACACAACCTGCCGTCTTTCCCAGAAGGCTGTGAGATGTGGCGCAGTGTGTGAATGGTGCCTGGTTCACAGTATTTGTTGGACTTGATTTATTGCATCATTATTATATGGCTTTTATTTACACTTACAGTGTAAATAAGGGGGGGGAGTTCACATTCACAAAAGTACACATTGGACTTCAGCTGGAATTGCTTTTAAACCTCAGTATGGCCTCAAAACTGGGACTAAAATTTCCCCAATGAGTTTTATATCCACAGAGGCCAAGGCCGCTAATTTCAGTCTCACCACTGAATCTGAATTTTCTACAGCAAAAATATTACCTGGAGCTTTCAAGAGTACTTAATTTATTAAGTAGCCTAAACAGGAAGTCGTCATCAGAACACCACCCTTCATGCTGATATCTGAATTACAGATTTTTAACAGTGTCAATAAACTTATTTCAGAGTTTGTAGGTGTACCTAATAAAGTGGTTACCGATGGGAAAAGAAGTACTCCGCCTTTAAGTACAAGTTGTAATACTATTGAAATATTACAAGTCTCATCATATATGTACTTGTTTTCCAGAACAATCGATGTCAGAATACTAACATATTACTGCATAACACTCTGTTATGTACTACAGTGTAATTCAGGCGACTGAACACTGAAAGAAAAATATTATCTATAGAAACAACTCCCAGTTTATCTGTTGATTAGAAGTCGTATGAATACTAGGAAAATAGGCAGTTGAGTTCAAAGGTCATTAAGTAAAGGTGGTGAAGTACAAGTATAAAGTACTTCGAGAAAGTTGTTGAGCACAATATATTAAGTAACAGTAAATTACTATTTATTACCATCCTGGGGAGGAATAAACATCGAGTTTTCCTGACAGGGAAAAACCTTTTTTTTTTTTTCCGAAATATGAATATTTGGACAAAAAAAGTGTCCCAATAATTAATAATTAAGTTTATTTTTCTTATTACAGGGTGTTACCATGGGAAACCGGCTCTTACCTGCCATGCTGTCGTCCTGCAGCCCGACACTGCTGCTCTGCTCCAGGTGCTGCAACAGGTGGATTTAACGAGGCGGGGTTTTGAAACGCTCGCGATCCCGAAGCACGAGCCCAGGAACGTCACTGACGGTCACGCGGAAAGGTTTCAAATCTCTGGGACAATATGTCATCACAGAGAAAATGTCTGGAATGAGCTCGTTTGTTTTTCTTTCTTCATTGACAGTTCACCAGGCCCCGGGGAAAGAGCAGGAACCGGTTACTCAGCAGTAACGGGTAACGTAGAAACGACCATGTGAGGCAAAAAAACCCTTTAACAGGCTGTAAACACACGACAGGCGACTGGAGGGTTAAGAGCAAACCTGAAAAGAAACACGGAAAACCGTAACAGGTGTTCCAGGTAGCTGCACCTGTCTGAGGAATCTCAGGTTTTTCCTAAAGGAGGTTCAACCGGCCCATCTGCCGCATTTCAAAATAAAAGCATAATCCTGCAGCGGAGGAGCAGGTATGGTGGGAACACGCTGAGTCTTGAAACTCCAAATAGTTGCATTTATATGGTTTAACTCAAAACAAAGAAAGCATTAACTGCGCACACTGGCTTAATAACGTTTCCTGCGATAGAAACTGTTTGGAAAAAAGTACTCATGTATTTAATTACAAATAGTTACCGGAGAGTCACCTAATGTTACCAAAAGTACTCGTCGGTCTCCCATTTCAGGCTACACGTTGTCTTCTTATGTCACGGTTTTCAGTGCATGCATATTTACTCTGTTGTACTGTGACACTGTGCTGCTGCAGTTTGAGTCTTAATCAAATCCACGTGGAAATCAATGGGGTCCAGTGTGATTTATTTTATCACATGTAGAAGTGTTTATGATCTGTAAAGTTAAAAAAAACAATACATTTGATGCTTCCACCTCCACACAAACCGCTACGACGAAATCTGAGACAGATGAGCGGTTAATCTCTCTCATAATTTAGAGAAAAATAGGTGCAGCACCAATCAGGAGGCTTTGGCCAATCCAATTACTGCAGGCTGCGCAGCTTTAAACGAAGCTGCTGCTGCTGAGACGCAGGTTAAAGATCTGTGCTGTGGCCTGTTTGCAGCAGCTGACTGGCTGATTATTATTTTGGTTAGATCTTTGCACAATCTGTGCATCTTTCAGTGCCTCCATGTTTTTGTCCAGCACCTTGTTTATTCTAAGAAGTCAAACTAATACCAGCGACGTGTACCTCAGTGAGCAGATATCATGATACTACCTGTAGGAACAGGAAATCTCTTTTGGGAGCTTTTTTTTAGAGCTACGTTTCAGAACAGGTATAATATTATTTTTGTGAGCAAACATGTCAAACTTTATAACAACTGAAAGAAAACTCTTTCTGAGGGAGTCTTTATTTTAATCTTTTCATTCACATAAAAAACAAAATGACTGAAAGTAATCACATATTTTACAAAAATCCACCACAAGTTAAAATAAAAATACAAAAGCTGGCCAAAATAATCACATTCAAGTTCATATTAAAGTTCAACCATCTCTTTCTTTGTGTTCTGCTCTTCAGAAATGTTTTTCTAACTTACCGGCAACACAAAACAAACAAGTGCAAAAGTCCTCGAGGTAAAAACGTGGAAATAAAAGTTTTTTCCTTTTTTTTATTAAAACGAAAATATAAGAAAATACCACGAGAAATCTCAGTAAAAAAAATCAGAGTATAAAAAAAGATAACTGACATTAAAATGTTGCTCATCTTAATGGCTTTGATTTGATCTGAAGTTTCAGAGCAAAAGCATCATCATCATCATCATCATCAGTATTTTCAAAAGTCTGTTATCACTCGATTAGACGCTTGTTGACTTAATCAAAAGTAGTCGTCATTGATCGTGAAGAAAGCTTCAGGCAGATAAAACAGTGTAAACATCAGGAAGCGATGCAGTATTTTCATGCTGCTCTTCTGTCACGCCTTCACTCGGCGTAACTGAGTCGTGGAGGAACCAGTCACAGGTGACGTCGAAGACCTCGCTGGTTTCTTTCTCAACGGGATTGTTTGACACCAAGACAAAGATGGAACCTGAGCAGCTATTTGCAGTTGTGCTTTAGCGATAATAAACCCAAGAGTAATCCTTCGTGTGTTCTGCTTCTACGGCACGCTGCCGGGTAAATTAGCTGGGGCTCAAACATCAGAGAGCTCGACCCTTTGAAAGCCCCGATGCATCCGTGAACAACTCGCAGGCAGTTTCTGAATGTGCTGAATTACATCTGTTCATGAGCAAACACAGACACGTTCGCAAGGTTCTCATCAAATCTTTTCCACATAGTTACCCGGGAACAGACCTTCCTTCCCTCTAATTCTGCCCGTCCACCAGCCCGACGGGTCTGCGGAGAGAAACGGTAAAGAAACACGTCATGAACCACTTCCAGTCTATCTCATCAATATGCATCTCCCTACATGTCGTTGCTTTCGTGCACGCACCTTCTTTGACGAGATCTAACACGTCATTGGCCTCGAAGCTGATCTCATCCGTGTCTTGGCCGACGTACTGATATAACGCCCGGCAGCGAGGACCCTGAGGTCGAGGCTGCGGTTTAGGAGCAGGAGGAGGTCGCTGGTGGATGCTCATTTTCCTCTGCTTCCTGTGACAAAGGGGGGAAAAGGAGGTGCTCATGACCATAATTTATTCACATTTTATTTATTTATTAACATGAATAAAATTAACTTTTAATCACGTGTGGGTTGAAAATGGCAAAAGTGCCAAAAGCTGCAGTTCCTCAGCTGGCCACTGGGGGCTGGCTCCAAAAGCGAGTCAATCCCAATAAAGTCCCATGTTAAAATATCTAAATTTACAACAGGAAAACATATGTTTTGCTCTCTGTAGATATTTATCCCCTTTGTTCTCCGTATGAGAGGTAATTTCTGTAAAATTTACCCTTAAAAGGCTTAAAGTTGGGCTTAATTATAGCTGCCTCTGAGGAATCAGCTGTTCAGCTTCCTTCTAACTACTGATTGTTTTAATAATTCATTTTTAGCAGAATGCAGCATCCAGTTTAAGACCACAGTCAGTGAACTTTGCAAACCAGCACTAGTCTCGGCTAAAACATCCTCAGGACTCATCCCAGTCCGGGCTCATCCGTATCCCAAAAAAGCAGCGGTCAGAATAACAGACCGTCAGCTGAAAAACAAACAAACAAACATAAAAGCAAGGTGTTGTTGTCGTTGATAGTCTTTGACTTTAGCCAACAGCGTGCGCCACACCCTGAATGGATTAAAGAGAGGCTGTCGGGATTTTTCTCCCCAGAATTAAATAATGTGTTTAAATCTCTCTCAACCCTCAACATTTATTTAACCAGACTTTCTGACCCGCCTCTGAGCGCAGCTGGTAGGAACTACTTTGTTCCCAGAACACCCCCCCCCCCCCCAAACCAGCGAAACAGCATCTAGTATGGAAGAGATGATTCAGTAATTCAGTGAGAAACAAACAGGTTTCTCTGCCTCGCTCTAACTTTCAGTTACTCGCTGGTTTCAGCCTCACCTTGGTAATCCCTCACAAACCACACCTTTATTCTTTTTTAATGTCTTTTTTAAACATGTCTTACCCTGACATGCCCTGATCGGGCACATTAAGGAAGTCCAAGTTTCCTTGGTTATACTGGTTTGGCGCTGGAGGTCGGGGGCCTCTCTGGGATCCCAGTTTGGGCGGGCCTCCCTGGAATGGTCGGCCCTGCTTTTGCGGGGAGGAATACGTGATATCGGCTTGTGGGTTAGGAGGACCTCTGGGGAATTTGGCTCCACCGTTCTGATGCGCTGAGGAGAGAGAACGAAGCGTGTGCTTCATTAACAGAGCAGCAGTACGAGGGTAAAGACTCAGGACGGCCCATTTCAGCGTTATATGACACGACTGTTATCACTGGTGCCTTTGCTGCTTTATTGTTTTACAGCTTCACATACTGGAGCCATATGTCGCATTGAACGAGCTTTTATTTACGACCTAGATGAACAAAGTAAGCAATCGGCTGTTCAATAAACACAAAGTAAAAAGGATTATGACTGAAACAGCTGAAAAGTTAATCAAAATACAACAGAGTGTAAATACTACAGTACTTTATGTTTCAATAAGTACATCCACACTTCCTATTTAGTTACTTTGAGCCACTGGGAAGGGTTTTTCCACATCTAAAGGCTTTGGCTGGGATCACAGGTGAGCAGTGGCTTACATTTGGGGGCTACGTGGTTTCTTCCTCCTCTTCCTCCACCGTAAGACGGCGGAAACGACTTCCTGGTTGGCTCTAATCAAAAGAAGGGACAGTTAGCATGCTTATACAGGCAGCATTTTATTTACTATTTAAATTTGCTCATGACCATAATTTATTCACATTTTATTTATTTATTAACATGAATAAAATTAACTTTTAATCACGCGTGGGTTGAAAATGGCAAAAGTGCCAAAAGCTGCAGTTCCTCAGCTGGCCACTGGGGGCTGGCTCTAAAAGCGAGTCAATCCCAATAAAGTCCCATGTTAAAATATGTTTTGCTCTCTGTAGATATTTATCCCCTTTGTATGAGGTTGGCAGCATTTTATTTATTATTTAAATTTGTTCCTACTATTTTCAAGTCTATACGGCATCATGACTTGTTTTAACCTACTGGAGGATTTGGGCAGACCATCTCCTATTGTGACAGACAGGGTCTTCCCTCCAGGTTTGAGCTGGGCCACGTCTCCAGGGCCTTTCTGGAACACTACTATTCTGGTGCCTCCTCCACCCCAGCCCTCCTTCTTCACTCTGAACTCCAGCCTGAAGCAAGAAGAACGTGCGTTAGTCACCCCTGCGTGTTTTTTCTCATGCTAACAAAGGCTGTGTGCTCCTCTACCGACCTGTCACCGAAGGAGATTGTCAGTTTTCTTTTTGTCACTTCCTCGTAGCGTTTGGAAAGCAAACTGAGGAACTCGGTCTTAAAGTTGGATTCCAGCAAACTGTCATACTGGGCTTCGTGGAGGATGAAGAAATCATCCTGTCTCGTACTGAGAAGGAAAAAAAAACAGCGTGAACTCACTCTTGCTGAAGTTTAAAAACAGAAAGAGGAAGCAGTGCGGGTAACTGAAACACTGAAAGACATTCAAGGAAGCGTTAAAATAGCAGCAAGAAGAGAGCAGAGGATGCAGTTACATTTTTCACTTCAGTGCCAAACAGACTAAATACACAGGCTACATAAAAATGACACATTTTAGTCATGAATCTGTGTTAATTAGATCCACACCTGAGAGAGACACCGCTGATGTCTCCAAACTCCATCTTCCGCTTTAGTACTTCCTTTATCTGTCCTTTCTCGGGTCCTTTCTTCACCTTCTCTCGGCCAATCAGATAGATGCCTTTCGGTGTCAGGATCAAATCTCTCTTGATAGACTGGGTTGGGGGGAGAAAAGGAAAGCGGGTGACTCTGGGGACAAGGTACAATTCAGTTACTTATACAGCGCCAAATCACAGCAACAGGCGCCTCAATGTGCTTTATATTGTAAGGTCGACCCTACAATAACACATACAGAGAAAAACCCAATCATGTGACCCCCTATGAGCAAGTTTGCTTGCTCATTAGGGCTGCCACGATTAGTCAACTAGTCACGATTACGTCGACTATCAAAATCATCGACGACTGATTTAATAGTCGACGCGTCGTTTGAAGCTTTGTAAGATCACAAAAGACGCAGGAATAAGTAGTAGGATTTAAGAGTGTAATAACGGACTGAAACAGAAGATGGCAGCACTGCATGTACAAGGATGCCAGCTGCCGTTAAACCCCGAAGAAGAAGAAGAAGCTGTATCCCAGAATTCATAGCGCAGCCCAGCTCAGTTTCCAACAATGGCGGCAGCTAGTTAGTTTTAATATTACTCTTATTATTCTTTCTGAGTCACAAAATAAACGTTTAACATATTTTCAGGCGAGAATGTAGCTGTGTAAACCTCAAATATCTGCTCAGTTTATCAAGACACCACATATTTTCAAAAGCGCTCCGACGTTTTCAGAGACGTCTGTTACCCACTAGCTCGATAGCTAGCCGGGGGCTAGGCTAACTAGAGCCGTGAGAACACCGGACTCCCGGCTAACCGTTTTCAAACCCACCGCCGTCTTTCGCTACTCAGGTTAAATATATATAAGTCACTTAGATAACTTAAAATGTTATTGTTTGGCTTTTTTTAGTATTTTATTTGTTCCTGAGTAAATCGGTTTGGCTGAGATTAAAGTTATAGTTTTTACACAGCTGAATAAACGTCAAGCAGACAGCTGATTATCAGAAGTGTGAGATGCTCGAGAATTTACTCCGGTGTCCTGTTATATTTTAGATAGCAAGGAGTTTATTAAACTTCACCGTAACATCTTCAAATTTCATTAAAATTTAATAAACTATCATCTTGTCTTTATTTTTAGTTAGCACATACCTTACACATTTAAAGCTGTAAGCTAATGATAGTTATATAAGAGCAGATGCTGCTGGTGCAATAAGCTGCACGTTTTATGTCCAATGGATGATGATCTGATTAGTGACTAATCGCAAAAATAATCGGTGACTAGTCGACTATCAAAATAATCGTTTGTGGCAGCCCTATTGCTCATAGGGGGTCACATGATTGTTGGGTTTTCTTTTTTTTTTTTCTTTGGGTACATTTTTTCTGAAGTCGACAACAAGCAAGAAAGCGTGAATTTAATGTCTTTTATAAATCTTAAGGTCTTATTGTTATAGAAACTGAACATAGAGTACGTTGCCAAACTTTTGAGCCACCCTTCATTTCCTTATTTTTATCAAAGTTTTCTTAGGCAATAGTTTTCTGAAGGTCTTTTAGTTGTTTTCTTTGGAGATTGTCTGCTTGTGCCTGACGGTTTTCAGAGGAATACTTTTGACCTGTGAGTCAATCGAGCTTGTTTCTACACACAACACATAAAAATGTCGTTTATCAAATTTTGAAAAATGCCTGATATACCATCCCGAGCGCACACACGTGAACTGGCCTCCCCGGAGCCTCGACCGCAACACTGCTGAAGCAGAAAAGAACTACTCCTGAAGACTACTTAAAGAAAGCTGGATAATCCAGGTTGAAGAATCAAGGTGGTCACACGAAACCTTCAAGCTTGTTAGAACAGTAAAAACTCACTTTTTCTCTTTTCCATGTATGTTTGCAACATGTTTCAATAAATCACTTTTCTAGCAAAATATAAAGAAATGACGGATTGGCTCAAGACTTTTGCACAGAACTCCAACTCTTTCTTTGATTGGACGAAAACACAAGAATTCAAACCTTGAACCTGCGATCAAACTTGTTAACCGAATCAGCGAAGTCGACGCGCTCCCTCTTGGCGAGGAACTGCCGCAGCTCAGGCCTCTGCTCCAGCCCGAGGTAGTCGCCGACGAAGTTCCTGTTGATGCTGTTTTTCCGCCGCTCTTTGGAGTTGTACAGGATGTCTGAGGCTGCGAGTCACAAGGAAGAACAAACATTTCTAAAACCAACTCGAGCTCTTCGGCGCGACCTGTGCGGAGAATCTCGTCGTTTGTGTAACTCACCCTCTTCTCTCATCTGTTCGTACTTCTTCCTCGCGATGAATTTTCTCCAGGCTTTTTGAATGATTCTGGCAAAAGTGTCGAACTTCCTCTCTCTCATCTCCTCAAGCAGAAACAGCTGAAAGGCATGTGTGCATGAGTATTTCTGCAGGTTTAGTGCATGTTAGAGCAGGGTGACCTTCGATCCTCCCTTAGCTATGCTGCAATAGACCTACGCTTGGAGATTCCCATGATGCACATGGTGTTTCTTCTTCACTCCCTCCGTGTTTATGTGCCGCTCTACATTTAATCATTAGTTATTATTAATATCTGTCTCTCTGTCTCAGTGTGTCTTTTGTCCCGTCTTCCTCCCCCAGATTCTGTCAGAGGTTTCTTCCTGTTAAAAGGACGTTTTTCCTTCCCACTATCACCAAATCGTTGCTCACAGGAGCTCGTCTGATAGCCGAGGAGTCTTTGCCTTTCAATATATATATTTCAATATATGCCAGGTCTCTCTTGGAAATGAGATTTTTTACCTGGATAAATAAAGAACTAATAAAAAATAAAGGACTAATATTTTTTTATACATTAAATGGAATTAAAGTGGTTAATGAACCAGCTGAAGTAGTATTATTAGCAGCTGTCAAGCCTGTTTCACTGAAAAACACAATGGCAACAACATCCGTGTGCGACAATGTCATTAATAACACTTGCAAAAACTTCCCCCGACATGTCGCAGCTATGTGGAGGTCAGAACGTAGCTGTGGTCTGAACCTTTTTAATCTTTGAAGCTATTTCAGTCCTTTTTCATGCAAACATTTGAGCGCAGCAACATTAATATCGTCCTGCTGAGATGAGTCAAAAAACACATGCAGCATAATCTTCTCTGCTCTTTACCTCACTGAGAGGCACGAGAGCTTAATGTGAGCTTTTCTTTATTTGTAAATGGCCTGTATTTGTACAGTGCTTTACACACCCAGTCATCTACCCATTCACACACTGGTGATGGCAGCTACTTTGTAGCCACAGCCACTCTGGGGCGCACTGACAGAGGCGAGGCTGCCGGACACTGGCGCCACCGGGCCCTCTGACAACGGGTGAAGTGTCTTGCCCAAGGACACAACGACCGAGACTGTCCAAGCCGGAGCTCGAACCGGCAACCTTCCGATTACAAGACGAACTCCCAAATCTTGAGCCATGATCGCCAAGATAAAGTTGATTATGTTACAACACTGGTTAGAACAAATATGCAGCCTGAGGGAATATAAAATGTGAAGCTCCGTACCGATTCGGGGTTCTTCACAAAGACTTTGGTGCGTCCCATCTGGTACTGATCATTATCCATGTTGACGGAGCGGAGGAGGTGAAGCACCCCCTGCTGCTCTGGCCCTCTCCAGCACGGCCATGTTTCGGCTGTCAGGATGGCGTACCTGGATTCAAAAAGCACCAAACAAACAAATCACAGTGAGAGCTGTGTTTATTTTTTCCATGAACACGCACGATTAAACTCACCTCATCAGGAATTTACTGAAGAGTCTCCGATATGCAAATCCAGCCCTTCGTACGCGGATGTTTTCCCGCAGTCCGAGGTATTCTACTTGATGCCTGACCCTAAAAACAGATTTCGCCACTGATCAGCAAACGTTCCCTGCTGTTTGCTGCTGTTATTGTGTGTATATATATATTTATATTTATATTTCTTCATACATTCTTATATATTTCTATACTGTGTATTTTGCTGTACAGTTATTTTATTTTCAACTTTAATTTATATATTTTATCTTATTCTTCCCAGTTAAATTTACCCTTTACCCTTTATTCTAATTTGTGTTGTACAGTTATTTCATTCTTAACTTAATTTTTATATTTTATTTTATTTTATTCCTTCCTGGTTAAATTTACCCTTTTTTATTTTCATATTTATTTCCTTTCTCTTTTTTTCTTTAGGTCACGAGCAGTTGTCCAAGCATTTCACTGCATATCGTACTGTGTATGACTGTATGTGACAAATAAAAATTTGAATTTGAATTTGATTCCCTGTGAAATCTTTTCCTCAAAGCGTGACGGCGAGCATTACCTGCTCTCCTCCCAGTCTTTCGGCCGCTTTGTCTCATTGGGTTTGATGCAGCGGATGTAATGCGGCGTGCACTTCATCAGCGTGTTCACCAGGTCGTTCGCTTGTTTCTGCGAGGGAAACAACAGCGTGAGATGAATGCGCTGCTGCACAAAATCAACCATCAACAGATTCAAAAGCTCTCACCTTGATCTTTGAACTCGCCGTGGTCGGCCTTCCTTTTTTATCTGTGTTGAGGTTTTCGGGGAACAAGCTACGGATGAAGTTACTAAAGAGACACGTTTTTGTTAATGCATTGTTTTTTTAAAACGACGCCTTCAGTGCAACAATCAGACCAGTACAGGAAACTCACAATTCACTGCTCTGCATGAGCTCGATGAGGTCGGGGAAAAGCACGTCTCGATTTCTCTCACAGAAGCCGTTGATATCATACGACACCTGCGATGACACCAGATATTTTCACTTAAAACCCCCAAAAACAAATCTTTGAGGTTTATAAGCCACATCGAGCAAACAAAATCAAATCTTACCTTCCCGGCGTAGTGATGTATAACAAAGCCCGAGTTCCAGCTGTTGAAATGCTCGTGCGTCCCCACAGCAGCCTGCAGTTTCTGCAGCAGAGTGCCGTCTGCACCCTCTCCTTTGGCATGCATGGTGGCACACACGTCATCCAGCACGCTCATTATACCCGGAGGGTTCTGCAAAGAGACGACGGCGTTTTAGCTGCGAGTTTGTTCTTACGAGTTTGATAACTTTTAGATAAACGAATAAGAAATATCTGTTAGAAATGGATACAAATTAGCACACGTGCAGTTATATAATACAAAATGTTTCGACGTGACCACCTGGTAACTTTTGATTGTAATGTTTTTGAATTCAAATTGAATTATTTATTTATTTATTAACCTTTATTTAACCAGGAAAATCCCATTGAGATTAAAAACCTCTTTTTCAAGGGAGACGTGGCCAAGATAGCAGCAGGTGTCTCACAGTTACAGAAATGACTCAAACACAGGCAGCAATAAGTGAAAGAATACAAATAAAATAAAATAAAATTCAAATAAAAATAAATAAAAATAAAAAAGTCAGTTAAAATGACAATCAATCTAATTGAAACAGTTGCATGTTATGAACTTGGCCTCAAGGATTCGTAGTTTAGATTTAAAAGCACTTAATGAAATGAATTCAGTCATTTTCCTTCTGCAGTTTGTTCCAAGCCGACGGTGCTAAATGGACAAAAGCTCTTTTACCAAGTTCAGTTCGGGCAAATGGAGCAGAAAGCAACAAGTAACCACGCGGACGAAGAGAATACCGGCCAGCATGTTTCATTACAAGCAGGGAACATAGATAAGAAGGCAGCAACCCAATTAGAGGTTCCCAGTAAACATGTGTAGAGCTTTAATATGAGCTTTAAAGACCAGAATAAAACTTATATGAAGTTACTTTTATACAGTAGTTTGATTGAAAGCCTGATGTCTTTAGACCGCATGTAAATCACCATTTTTTAGTCAAACACTTCAAACACACAAATTCATACGAGGAGATAAAACTGCAGCTCCTCCACCGATGCCTCATGTGTCTTTTCTTCTTCCCTTGTTAACTTTTGGGAATATCACATATTATCTGATTTACTGTGAAAATAAATGTGCAATAAAACTTTTCCAAAAACAAAATGCAAATGTTACCCCCGATCTTACTGCTCTATCTTGGTCATGTGACTTGATTCTTCCTGTTGTGACCCCGAGCGCTCTGTTCTTCTGTTTCACTGTTTTCAGGAAGCAGAGCACCAAACTTGCTGCTTTAGGGGCCCACTGGTTTTCTAATGAGAGCCAATTTTACACGATTTGCATAAACCCTCCGTCAGTCATCACGTTTATGAGCTCACCAGTTTATTTTCAATAAGGTCGCACACGATCTTGTTGTTGAAGTACTCGATGGGCGTCCACTTGATGCCCTCCTGAACATATTCTTCCTGAGAGACAATGAGAGCAAAACATTTGGTTTGAGGACAAACAGTGAAGGAAGAATCCGGTCCTCAAATGCATGCGCTGCACAGTGCAGTTACAACTCAATTCTATTTATATAGTTTTATTTATATAGTTTTATTTATTTATAGTTACCTGCTCAGCCTTCAGGGTGAGTTCAATGAAGATCTGTTGCAGTTTCTCGTTGACAAAGTTGATGCAAAACTGCTCAAAACCGTTTCTCTGAGGAAGCGAATGCAACACAAATCCTGCTATTAAACACACATTTAGTCTTTTAGTGGATGCGTGCAAAGGTTAAGTATCTGGAAGTTATGAGAAGCCTAACCTGGAATATCTCAAAGCCATAAATGTCAAGCACTCCGATGCTGAATTCCTCATATGGTTTCTGGATGGCTTTATTTATAGACTGGAGGAGTAAGAGACAAATGCAAAGAGCAGATGAGGAGCGTGAATACACGTCAGCTGAATTAAAAGCAAATGTTTCATTTTCTTTAGTCTGTTTTTGCTCAGCTGCATCATCCAGCGTGATTACCTCCACCAGGTAGTCAAAGAGGCGTGCATACAGCGCTTTGGCCAGCGCGTCTCGCGTGTAGTTGGCCTGCTCCTGGTTCAGGGTCACGTTAATGGACTCGGACTTCCCTCCCCACTTTGAATCCATCTTCCGGCTGGTCAGCTTGTCCTGCAGACGGTTGGGGTCGATGCCCAGCAGATAGGCGGGGAATGCGAGCACTGGAGCGAAACAAAGTGAAGTTGTAGTTCAATCGCGCCTAAAACGGACTCGTAATTCAGATGTGTTTTATTATGCTATAAGCAAAGACTTCCTATGATGAATTAATGATACCCTCCCTAGACAGAAGGGAGGGTATCACTGCTGCTGTGGATGTAAACACCAATTATCTACTGAGGCAGTAAACAGGGAAGTCGTCTGTGTGTGTAGAGATTCTATTAATTTGTAGGGCGTGTGCCGGGGGACGAGCTTTGTTATGGTGATATCCAGCAGGAGTGTGACCGCATGTGAACAGAAGATGCGTCGGCACGTGTCGCACTCACAGTCTGTGCTCTCCACCTGCCCATAGTTGCCTGCTTCTATGAAGCTAATGTTTCCCAGGTGGAGGATGCCCGCAACGATCTGCAGCACCTGCGTCTGGATGTCACCTGGGATCCCGATCACCTGCATGGCCTCCTGAAGAGCAAATCCAAGAAGAAAGTGTGACGGCAGCAGCTTCACCACAACGTGAGGGGATGTCAAGCAGAACTACTTTACTTCCACATTTTATTTCCTGCCAGCAATCAGTGTAGATCAGCTAGAGCCACTAGAACGGGTTTAGCTACAAAGCATTGATCAGACTTTCCACACAGCAAACATGGGACCGTTTATTACCAAGCACAGGTTTGCTGAACACCACACGATCCCACCTATAAGTTTGAGTCCATCAAACAGCAATAGCGTACCATAGTTTCCTGGAAGTCTTTGCTGTCATTGGTCCCATCCACCTTGTATGTCCCAGACTGGTTGAGGTAGTAGTAATAATCAGGAGTCATGATGCCCAGGGCCTCTCTCTGCTGAGCACTAGCTCCCTCTATCAACTGGAAGACAACAACGCAGGCACAGCAGGAGTCACACACTGGCTTCATATTGAATGAAGATCTTACAGCTTAATGCCGGCCTCACACTGTGCGATTTTTGGCCCATTTTGAGCCGATTTTTGAGTCGTGCGACCGTTTTGGCGATCGGCCCGATTTTGGCCTTCATCGTGCGTCATGGATCGTGTAGTATACGCGGGGAAACGAGAAGCAATTAACACCTCACGACCAGCTCCCGATCATCAATCGCTTGGTCGTGAGGGCGTCACCGCAGTTTCTCACACTGCACACGCGCAAACACAAATGTCAGCGAAAAAGACGGCGCAGCGCGGCGGTGCAGCGTGTGATCTGGACACAAGCGATGGAGGCACTTGTAGAACTTTGGGAAGCTCATCCGAGTCATTTCGATGTGGCCTCACAAAATCATCACGACCACAACAACCGTGAAAATAGTTGGATTTACATTGCTGCTCAATCACAGCTGCCTGATCATGTTTTTCATTAGCAATTTATCAAAGTTGATGGCGGTGTGTGTCTGTGTGAGTGACAGACAGAGAGGGAGAGCGAGCGACAGATTTTCTGTTATAACCTTCATGTTATGGACGCACAGTTTGAGCGCTCGCGTCGCATCAGAGCATCGGGTCGTATAGTGTGAGACCTGCATCGTGACCTACGAACTTCTAACCCCTGCGAGTCAATCGTACAGTTTGAGCAGGAGCCGAATCGTGCGACTGACAAAATCGCACAGTGTGAGCCCGTCATAAGAGGAACTGTCTTTTGTTTTTTAAAGGAGTTGCTATTAATCTGCGGTTTGTGCTCATCGGCCTCTCACCTGATAGTAAATGTGGAAGTTCCTCTCGTTCTCGTTCTGGCTGACCACCCTCGACTTCTCGAGCAGAAAGTTTGATATTTTTCCACCATCTGGCTCCCCTCCTCTGCTGAACTGGATCTCAAAGTATTTCCCCTGATTAAAGTAAAAATCAAAGTCAACACTTGGAGTTGAGAAACGAGGCCGCGAGGAAATCTGTCCTCACTCGTTATTGCAGATCAGTCAGTGTCAGAATTTGCTTTCAGGATGAGACGGTTCTCAAATCATGCGACCGTTTCCTAAAGATAAACCACTTCCATGTTCACTACATTTATATGAGTCAGAAATATATGCGTGCATCTGACTGCACAAGAGCTGTGATGGTGCACAAAGGGTAACAGGAAATACAACTAATTGCTCTTCTGATATCTCACGCTAAAGCTGCAGACATGCAGGTTAGGGTGGTTTATGGGTGTGATGATCATTAGGACCCTTCTCATGAGAAACCAGAGTGAATGCAATGAAAGTGTTTTTGAAGTGCACGAGAATGTTGTGATAAATGACTCGTGATGAGGCTACAGGCACATACGTGGCTCTGCAGCTACAGCTGTTATTACTTACATGCTAATATTAGCTAATCACCTTAAAAACATCATAGTGCCGTGTTATTCCAATGCAGCACTTCCCTCTCACTCCTAGAATTTCCAGAAGTAGCACAGGGGGCGGAGCCTTTAGCTATTAGGACGCTTTACAGCGGCGCCACCTTCCAGTTTGGATTCAGAGGACAGACACACGCGCTAGTTTTAAGATTAAAGCGTTCCTTTTTTTGATAAAGGTCATAGATAAAACTGAAAAAAATAAAAACAATGAGCACTTGTTCTGCGCTCCCGTCTGTTTATGTGCTGCTGCTGTTGGTGCCACTACACCTTGTCTTCCCTCCCACAGAGTTTGTGTATTTTCTGACACTCCTGGTTCTACTGGAGGCCTCAAAAGGGAGTTCTTTCTCCCCACTGTTGCCAAGCGCTTGCTCAAAGGGGATCATGGGATTGCTGAGGGTATTTCTCTAATTAATAAGCTGATATTCAGCATGGGTACTGTTTATAAAGCTAACCATCTTAGCTTTTTTACAACTAGCACACTCAGCAAGCTAAAGCAAGTGCTCTTCCAGGTAACCTGGTGTGCCTTTGTCCCGTCTTCCTGCCCTCCCCGAGCCCGGTTCTTCCAGAGGTTTCTTCTTGTTAAAAGGGAGTTTTTCCTTCCCACTGTTGCCGAAAGGGTTCATTTGATTGTTGGGATTTCTCTTGGTTACGGTTACATTGTAAGGGTGTAGATTTACCACAGAAGTTGAGCTTAAAACTGCGAAGGATCCATAAATAGTTGAACAGTTTAAAGGGTTCAGATCAAGAACACTGGGCGTTTATTTGTGAAAAAATTATACGTGACTGCTGAACTGCTGATGTTTTATTTTTGGGGTGTGGGGGTTGAGTTCTTTGGGTTTTTCTTTTTAAATGAGCAGGTGTATTACTTAATAACTATTAGTGGTGGGGGAAAAATGGATACTGTGTAGTATGGTGATATTTTGTTTGCTAATAATGTATCGATACAGGGACAGCAGAAATCGATACTTTGTTACAAAAAAGGTTTTTGTGCTCTGACTTCAGAGCATGTTGATCCTTTTTCTGAGCAAGAATCCTGACATTCCTTCACTGTCCAAATGTGACAGTTTACTTATTTTAATTTAAGACATGTTTTATTTTAATTAAGTTTAAAACTTTTTTATTTAATGTAAAATTATATTTTGTTTTAATTTACTTTCAAATTCTTCAGTTGCTGAAGGGGCTGCATAGTTTTCATAAACTGCATAGTTCAGAATAGCTATAATTGTACCAGATGGTTGATTCAGTTAAGTTGGACTAGACTGTAATACAAACCGTTCAGTTTGTCAACAATCAAACTGAAATGAGAGAAAGACTGAGTGTGAGACTTTGATATTAGATAAAATGAATATTGATAAAGTTTACCTTTATGTACAGAATCTGAATATCGCAAAATATTTTTAAAAATTGCAATAATATCGTATCGTGGGATGTATGGTGATTCCCACCTCTAATAACTATAAACTTCATAGAAAGCATCCACACCAGGTCTTCAAGTAAAATAATCATACTTACAAAACGACTAGAGTTGTTGTTGCGAACAGTCTTGGCATTACCAAAGGCTTCCAACAGAGGATTTGACTGCAGGATGATTTCTTTTACATGCTGCCACACACACACACAAACATTAACACAATACCAGACAGTGAAAAACCTCCACGCCACACTGAAGGAAGTTTAAAGGTTTTTTGACTCATTTTGAAGATTCAGGCGGCGCAAGCATACGGTCTGTACCTGCACTTTCGATCCTCCTCCAGATACTTTGGAAATGTAACCCATGATGTATTTGGCAGCCACTGTCTTCCCAGCACCGCTCTCACCGCTAAAAAAAAGGCAGACACACCGCAAAGCCATATTTTATTGTCAAACATACCTGCACGGCACAGCGTGGGCGTCATCGTGGGAAGCAGAAAACTCACCTGATGATAACACACTGATTCTCCCCGTCAATCATCATGTTTCTGTACATGTTGTCAGTCAAGGCGTAGATGTGCGGTGGATTCTCATACTGGGCCTGTAGAGCGAAACGGTTTGAGGTCAGCTTGAGTAAAACGAGCGTAGGGCAACAGGAAGAACCTCTGCACCACATATGCCACAAGTTTAAAGAAGTCTTGAGAAGACGGCGATGAAAATTCACTTACAGCTCCTTGATAGAGTTCAATCTCTCTGTCAGTGAAGTAGGGCATCTGTTTGAAGGGGTTAACAGATATCAACACAGGGCCGATGTAAGTCTGGAGAGGGCGGCTGAGGAAAGTTTGGGAATGATGCATTATATGGTTTAAATACGCTTAAACAGAGCGGACGTACATTAGACGTTTTGTAGCTGAATAAAGTGAAATGTTTTTGTTTGTAAAGTTCTGTTGACATATGAGCTAAAGCTAATGTTAGCCACCTTCAAATACCCCATCTTCTAATAGCTTCCTGGGGGGCAGCTTTCACTCTTTCACTCTGCAGGTGAAACAGACAGTGTTGGGGAGTAACAGAATACATGTACCGCCGTTACGTATTTAAAATACAAAATATGAGTAACTGTATTCCGTTACAGTTACCGTTTAAAAAGGTGGTATTTAGAATACAGTTACTTTGTTGAAATAAATGGATTACACGGCGGTACTTCCCTGTTTCATATTGTGGCGCGTCAGGACTGTTTGGGTTTTGTTTGACAGCTACGTTCTGTTGTTCCAGGCGGCAGCGTTACGGTTGCCATGGTTACAGGGCGACGCTCTCTCTGCGTGTTTCCTGGGTGAGAGAGCGCCTGTTGTTGTTGTGCTAAGCTAACAGGCAGAATGCTACCGGTATAGCGCTAAAGAATGTAGCATCATGGGCAGTGTAGTCCGTGCTGCAGGGAGAATGGACTGCCATACACGTTATTGCTGTGTCCCAATTTAGGGTCTGCACGCTTGAAGTACGCGCACTACGCATACTACGTACGGCGCATACTATAAGTAGAGAAGTGCGGAAATGAGAGGCTTGTGAAATGGGACGGTCTAGCCCTTCGTTGCGCTGTTCAGGTTGCCTAGCAACCATGATACTAACCACGAGAAACGTTACATACAGCATTGTTTGACAGAAATGAAGGAGAAAAATGTTTTGTCATGACATCACTTTGATTAGTTGAGTATCTGAGGCCACGGGACTAATATATATATATATATATATATATATATATATATATATATATATAGGCTTTAAAGCCAAGTTAACGCTGTAAGTACAAACATCACTAATGTCACACAACTTTGCCAACATGTGGCAAACAGCAATGTTTTAATGTTCTTAGTTATTAAACATTCGCACATAATTAAGTGACGTCATATTCAGTACTTACTTTTGACAGTTCACTCTTGGCCGCTCCCTTCTGCCGTATTTTGCGGCTATATTATCCACACCCACGCCGCGCTATGAATTGTGGGATATATGGGACCACGAAGCGTGCACCGGACCACGCTTGATATTTGGGGAAATCGACGGCGCATTTGGAGTATGCATTTGAAGTACACTTCGAATTGGGACAGCCGTCGTCGCGTGGCGGTGACGTAATCGCACTTGAAATGCTTACTTCAAGCGTGCAGACCCTGAATTGGGACACAGCAGTTATGTGTCTGTGAGCGAGGGAGGGAGAAAAAGGAAAAATACGAGCTGTCATCGAGCAAAAACGGGAGCTGGAAGCATCTAAATATAATAATAACCACTGCAGCCAAGAAGAGAGCCTGACGAGCCCAGTTGTAAGTAAGCTATTAAGACTCGACTGTACACCGTGTTCGTGTTTTCCTCTGAAACAATAAGTTCTGTTGGAGCAGCCTTTCAACGCCTCTCTCTGTCTCTGCTAGCAAAGTTGACCCAGACAACAAAGTAAAGCTAGTTTTCAGCTACGAGCCGACACAGAACCCACCGTATTAGTCAGAGGTCCCTTTACTACGGTTCAGAGCCGCGGACCTTCAGTAACAGTAATAAATCACAGCAATAGTACATTCATGTAGTTGTAAACAGCATGATAATATATTAAGTAATCCAAAGTATTCAGAATACGTTACTCTCATTGAGTAACGTAACGGAATACGTTACAGAATACATTTTGGGGCATGTAATCTGTAATCTGTAATGGAATACATTTTAAAAGTAACCTTCCCAACACTGGAAACAGAAAACAGACAAAGTATACGCTGACACCCCTCGCATCAGCGCAATCACAAGTTTCAGCTCCTGCTCGTACTGTACACGAAGTCTGAACCAAAATGTCACGGTGACATCATCGCTGACACATTTCTGCTAATGTCAAAGCCAAATCTGCACGGTGCTCACCGACCTGAATAACTACCCATGTGCCCACCTGCCAGACGGAGGGAAGGGGGAAATACCAAAGTCATGAATCCATTATAACCTAAATAAAGCTACGTGTGACAGACATGACCAGTGTCGTTATCAGTTCACTTCCTTCCTGATCAGACTGGTAAGACAGAGGCCCCCGTGTTAACAGGAGAGTAACTCGTGATTAACAAACAGCTTCTTATATAAACGAGTCGTTCTCGATAGAACATCAACTCGTTCTCACTCAGGATTTAACATGGATGAGTTTTTTCTCTAAATATGGCTCTGACGTTCAGCTGTGCTTTCAGAAGACGGAAGTGGGCTGTTGAGTCACACGGTGAACTCAGAAGAGGAAGAGTGAATTCCTTATATTTATGCCCAAATATGTTTGTTTGATTGTCTGTGAATTTGTGTTTTGATCAGCACGTCTGTGGGTGGATAAGAAGACTGTACACAAATATGGAAGAAGGCCGTTTCAGCCAACTTAGAACTGGAGGCGATTTTTCACTTCATGCTTTCACGTTCGGGTTCTTTAGCGAGATTCACTGTGAAGATAGAGCAGACTATGGGGACAGTTTAAATAGAGGCCTTTAGGTATAAATTACAACATCAAACACAGCTGGCAGCTCGTAGGATACAAAGATGTAGTCGTCCATGTATCTCTTCTTCAGGTTGTCCACGATGGCGTCTTCGGTGATCTTTGACAGGAGGACCATGTCGTCCACGCCGCTTTGCTTGACATTTTGACTCTGCCAGTGATACTTTGCCTGAATCACAGAGGAGAGGAAGACTCGGTTAGTAACGACATGTTGCAATAATCTTTAAAAGGACATTTTACTCAAGCTGGGTTTCCTCATCAAAGAAACGACCACACGCTGTGACGCAAAAGCAGCGCAGCTCAGCGCTCTGTGGCTGAGTGGGAATTTGAACCAGAAAAATGAGCATTTTGAAACAATATTAGTGTTTGTTGTAGAGACGAGAGCTTTAGAGAGACGTGTGGGCATCACGGAGAAAGGAAGGAAACAAGCAAACCAAAAAGGAAGCAAAGGAAGGCCGAGCGAAGATTTCTAATGAAACAGTTTCAAGTGCATGACGAGCGTTGGCATCAGTAAAGCCGAGCTTTAAAAACACAATTACCAGTGTGGTTGTCATTACAGGAAGCTCGGGGCTCGTTACCAGGAAACTGGTCACAGAGGAGGTGAGCTCATTTTCTAGCTCGGACATTTTAGAGAAGCTTCTTCTAATTTGCCTCAACACAATACGACACCTACACAGGAGGCGAAGATAAACTTATAATAAACTGATTGTTTCCACAGTTTTTCAGCTCAGGAGCGCTCGCCTCGTTATTTCAGCCTGATGGGTGAAAGCTGGGGAAACACAAAGGAAGTCTCTGGGACGGCTTTGCCAAAGTGGGCGAAGAAGAGGCTGAAGAACCGATCTGTCGCTTCACCGTCTCGGTTATGACCTCTTTGTCACTTGGTGAGCTTGTTGTGCTCATCTATGACCTCGGTAGGCGTGACCTCTACCTCTGTCTCTACACGTCATGAAGAAAAGCGCTGCACATTGTAACAAACCTTGTGCTAAGAAGTCGTATTTCATTACATTTTTTAACATCTTGCTGGTTTCTGGTTTCAATCCCTTCGTATGAAAAACAATAAAAGCCACAAATATTAGCGAAAGCTCTACTAACAGATTCTGCTTCATTTTTAGCTCATCAGCAAAAAATAGAAGCACAAAGTTTAATTATGAAACTCTTGTCAGGCTGCAAACTCCAACAAAGAGCGATGCATACAGATGCTGCGTGTGTGATTAAATATTCGTGTCTTAAATAAGCACAGCACGTATGCGTGTTTAGTGCACACTTTTGTTTCTGAATTTAAAGCCCCTGAGGGGGAAAGAGCGGGCGGAAGTCACAAAGTCGCGATTCTTTTTTCTCATATACGTGTCAGTGCTCACACCTTCTGAGCTTAAAGCATAAATCAGATATGACTTTGACCCAAACTATACCTATTTTTATCCGTGGATCAATATGAATTTGTAACGACTGTTATAAATGAACGCGTCACGCACTCGGATGGTGCTGCTGGCAGGATGATAGGGGTGGGGAAAAAATGGATACTTTGTAGCATGGTGATATTTTGTTTGCTAATAATGTATGGATACAGGGACAGCAGAAATCGATACTTTGTTACAAAAAAGGTTTTTGTGCTCTGACTTCAGAGCATGTTGATCCTTTTTCTGAGCAAGAATCCTGACATTCCTTCACTGTCCAAATGTGTTTAACTTGTTTATGGCAGCAATAAACATGACAGTTTACTTATTTTAATTTAAGACATGTTTTATTTTAATTAAGTTTAAAACTTTTTTATTTAATGTAAAATTATATTTTGTTTTAATTTACTTTCAAATTCTTCAGTTGCTGAAGGGGCTGCATAGTTTTCATAAACTGCATAGTTCAGAATAGCTATAATTGTACCAGATGGTTGATTCAGTTAAGTTGGACTAGACTGTAATACAAACCGTTCAGTTTGTCAACAATAAAACTGAAATGAGAGAAAGACTGAGTGTGAGACTTTGATATTAGAGAAAATGATGATTGATAAAGTTTACCTTTATGTACAGAATCGGAATATCGCAAAATATTTTTAAAAATTGCAATAATATCGTATCGTGGGATGTTTGGTGATTCCCACCTCTACAGGATGAGTTCACAGCTTTGGTGCCTCTCAATGACGTGATGACAACACGACTGAAGAGAAATAGCAGAGATCAGCGTCTCTTTAAATAAAACTCAAATACGAGATTTTTATGTTCTGCGATCGTCTTTAATATTTTACTAGAAGAGGTTAAACGGCTTTGATGAGGTGTTGGTGATCTAATGATCATCTACTGATGAGCTGATACGCAAACGTCGTTGCTGGTTAACAGATTATCGAACACGAGCAATTAGTGAGAGTTTGCCTGTCGTCCTGTCTCGATGGTTGAACCTGATTCCACTGGAGGTTTCTTTCTGTTAAGTTCCTGGAGTTTTTTCTTCCCACTGTTGACAGTTGGATGCTAACAGGGTCATCTGATTGTTGTTGATGCTTTCTGATACTCAGAGATTTTTTCCTACAATATTAAAATGCAAAGGGGGTAAGTAGATGCCATTTAACTGAGATTAAATCATCTGCTGCCCGCAGTAGCTTCCTTTAAGTCTTATATCATTTTTAAATGGAGCTGTGTGCAGATTAAATACTCGTGTATTGAACTAGTTCAGGAGTAGGTTTGTAGGACTGGAGAGACTATTATAGAGTTATTAGTTATGTTTAAACAACCTTTATAAAGTCAACATCGTCCACCAGGAAGAAAAAAACATGTTCCTGTTTTTTAGCTGTGATGACATCACACTGGACTTCACTGAAAGACCAGCCTTTAAAAGAAAAAAAAGCAAATATCCAACACCTTAAGAACCACAAACTACATGCCAGTCAGCTGCGGTGAGGTGTGGTTATCAGCAGACGTTGAATCTCAAAAGCTTTCCACATCAAACCGGAACTTTCTGCACAGTCGTTTAAAGAAAGCAAGAAAAAGACGACCCTATGATGCGTTTGACACGTCTCAGAATTTATTTCTGTCGGCTTTTGTTCCTTTTCTTCCTTTGCTGTCACGTGTAAACAGGCGCGACACAGATTTGAAAGCTTTTCTCACACTTGAGATGATGACAGATAAATGGCTTGGAGCCTAAATGTAAAGGTGGCGCGTAAACAGGGAGCCGAGTACAGCTGGGCGTGCGTTTTCACTCTCTTCCCTCTTGAAACTGCTCGTTTACCTCCGTTTGTCAGATGTGGCTGCTGGTGCAGCTTCGACCGCTGTGCGATCCTGGATGTGTGGAGGAAGTGTTGTGACAGAAACTGCAGGCCTCTCCTGTAGTCCACTTCCCCTCTCACACCTCGTTGCTGCATCTTGTGAAACCCTCTAAACTTTGTACATGCTACCAGTTCCTGCAGCTGCCTGCAGCTCGGTCCGTTAGCCCCCCTCGAGTGCACCACTCATTATCCTCCCTTTAAATTCAAGCTCATCTGTCTTCCCTGCTTGACTGGTCACTTTCTTACTCTGTCTATTATATTTAAAGTTTCTACCTGGGCCTCAAATTGAAATCGCACAGCACTGCTTTAAGCTCGAGTCTGTGAGAAAGTGTCCCTGAAAAAGAGGAAACATCACTCTGCTGCTGTGAAGGAGATGAATTCCCCTGAAGAGATCTTATCTCATCTCTTCTGATGCCAAAACTCACTTTAAAGCACCAAAAATCCTCCTTTGGCTTTTAGAAAAGGAGAAAAGTGACATGAGCTGAAAGAAAACTGCCTGAAAACATACAAATTATCACAATTCGCCCTTTCAGCTGAGAAAACTGCAGCAAATAGTAACTGAAATGCACAAAATGTTACAGCTGTGAGAGCAGATGCAGGTGTACTGTACCATTGTTGCCGCGGGCCTCTCTCCTCCTCAGCTGTCCACTGTCCAGAGAGATGGTGTGGGGGGGGGGTGTTTTTTTTTTTTGCGCGTGTTGTAAAAAATCCACAGGTTGACCTTAGATCGCTGCCATCGCACAACCAGGACAGCCGACAGCAACCAGCACCCTACAAGACATCCAGTACAGCATTCAAAAACCTACTTCCTCATACTCCCACCGGCAGTGTGTGTGAAACAAGAACTGCTCTAACACACACCGATGCACATTAACTCACCGCACGAAGCTCGGACGCTTACTTCTCCATTCTGCGCTCTGTCGCGCTCGGAGTCGTCAGACGGGAGGATGAAGCAACGACGGCCAGCTCCACGGCACGATTAGTCAGTCCAGTTCGCCCGCCGCGCAGCAGGCGAGCGTGACGGCAAGCAACGCTCATCCGCCGAAAGGGGATAGTTATCTTAAATCAGTTGCCAAATGATGGTGTTTCAGCCGCGTGTTAGCAGCTCCACCCAGGCTGTGGTCGCTTCATGCAGCGGCTTCTCATGGTGTTTGTCAGAGAGGCTGCTGCCTCCAACGCCCATAATAACAGACGGGTTCATTCAGAGTCGACTTTGTAGTGAGTGGAGGTGTCAGTTGCTGGTTTTCCTGTGTTTTACGTCAGCTGGATCGAGTCTTTAAAGCTCCTGCGAGATGCGCGTGCCAGCGCAGGGTCAGGTGTCATTCACGGGCGGGTTCGTGAATCTTTCAGATGTGGGGTTTCTCTGTGATTGCACCTGATTCTTTCTACTCCTTTTTTCTCTACGTCTCTTTCTAGATCGGTCTTGAACACGTGTCGTTTAAAGTCACGTTTTTCTTCGTTTGTATTTAGTTTTGTGTCTTTGTGGTTGGAACGTCACTAGTGTGTTTGAGGTCGTCTCATGAGCCTCCTTTTAATTACTTCTACTTTCACTCGGTCTCTTTTCAGGTGTTGCACATAATATACAGCGATGTGTTTTGCATGCGGCCATGTCTGCTGATAACACGGGACCGCAGAGACAAATGCAGGCCTGCATTTAGGCCTGTGGTGCGTGCTCAGCTGCTCGAGCTGTGACCTAAACCAGCGGCCTCGATTCCTTTTAAATTTGTTCTAGATCCTCGTGTAAATTTCAGTCAATGCTTCTAAAGCACAGAGGAAGAAACTTTCTCCGACTAAATGTTACTTCACGGTCTCGCCTCGGTGCCTGTGTTTCTCATGCTCGCCGTGCATGAACCAGCTGACCGTGAGCCAGAGGAGCTGAGAACAGCTGGAACAGCTGGAACCTTTAAACATCAGCCCAGCGTTTGAGTCTCATGATTCCATCTGTTTACTAATTGTTGTCCTATGATCTGCCTATAGACAATTATTGGTGCATTTATTTGTATCTAGCCTTTCTTGGCTTGCAGGTTCTCTCTGTAGCTACACTGATGTTCATAAAGAAGTTTCACTGGTTAATCTCATCCAACAGCAGATGGGTTTTGTCAAACAGCAGTTTGGTTCTCGATCCATCCATTCGCTTCTCCTTTTCAGGGTCGCGGGGCCCCTGGAGCCTATGCCAACTGTCTTAGGGCGAGAGGCGGGGTACACCCCGGACAGGTCGCAGGGCTAACACATAGAAACAACCGTTCGCTCTCACATTCACACCTATGGGCAATTTAGAGTTTCCAATAAACTTAACCGCACTAACTGGGTGTCTTTGGACTGTGGGAGGAAGCCAGAGTACGCAAACACGGGGAGAACATGCAAACTCCACAGACCTTCTTGCTGTGAGGCAACAGTGCTAACCGCCGTGCCACCGCCTCTATCCATATCTATCCATAAGAAAGCATATGTACACTAGCCTGTGTAAAGCTCTCTGAGTGCTCCGTTTGAGTAGAAAAGCAAGAAGTAGAAAAAAATATATCTATATAGATAGATATAGAGATATATATACACTCTGGCTTCCTCCCACGGTCCAAAGACACCCAGTTAGTGGGGTTAGGTTTATTGGAAACTCTAAATAGGTGTGGATGTGGCAGTGCGAATGGTTCTCTGTGTTATCCCTGTCACCTGACCAGGGTGCACCCTGCCTCTCGCCCTAAGACAGCTGGGATAGGCTCCTCCCACGACTCTGATAAGCAGAAGCAAATAATCCCAAGATCTCTCTCTCTATATATATAGATCTACAGAAACTGAGAAGACGCTTTGTTCAGATTTCAAACTGGTGTAAAATGTGTTCTCATGAGTCATTACATGCTTCACTGAGTTAGTGAAGTGGGGTTAAAGAGAGGAATTTCCCCACAGGGATCAATAAAGTTATTATTATTATGGATCTGCACAGAAGTTTTTTATTTAGACTTGATTATTGTATTAAACCTGAATTGAACACGAGGAAAATGGATGGAACTTCTGAGTTAAGCTGCTGTGGCGTTTCTTAGTATTAAAGAATCTGAGCAAACTAAATTTTCCTTTAAATAAATAAAAATGTCGAGAAACTTTCACGTCACCATTTTCCTTATTTTAAAGATTGGTGAACGAGTGAAGCCTCACTGAGACAAAAGGAAGAAGTTCTTGTGTCAACTTTTCCGTGACAGAGATCCAGAAATAGACGAACTGATGATCTAAACGTCGGGCAGGATGACACGCGGTGATATTTTAGTCCAGCTGTGTAACATGTACAGATTTGATGACGGAAACCTAAAATTATAATAAGAAAATAAAGAAATCCTTACAATCAACATTGCACCACGTTTAATCATTTTTAATATTTCCTTTGACAAAAGATTTACATGGGGGACAAATGGAGTCGTCTTCTATAGTATTAAACAATATACAGTACATGTCGTGTTATAATTAGCATGTGTAAAACAGAATAACAAATACTGGAACTGTCCCTCCTCTTGATCAGATAAGTCGGGTTTGCGCTCTCGTCATTGGCCACATAGCTCCACAGTTACACCTGGTATCAGTGATGTCGATGCAGGGAATCGTTCAACGTCTGCCGGCTCTCCTCCCTGTCGGCTCGTGCACGCGTGACGTTAAAAGCGATTTAGACGTGAACTACGTCTGTGACGCTAACCTGCGTTTGCACCGTGACACAATCACGTGTGCGAGTCGGTACCAGGTGTAAATCAGCTTCTCTGCAACAATTACGCTCTCAAATGTTACTGGTTATACCCGAGTGCGCTTCTTATAAATATACTTAGTGTTCCTCGGCACTGATGATTAGCAGGGTCATGTTGTGCACAGATCTCCAAAAGTCAGTTTTCTGAATATCAAAATGTTTTGTTTTTCAAACGATCCACAAATGTGGTGAGCTGCACTTCGGGATTTGAAGGCGCTGCACTGAAGGCTGCAGCCGAACAGCTGAAGAGAAAAAAGGAAAACGAAGAAGGAAACGTTCCTGCTTCCTGCTGACTTTTTTCTGACATCGGTGATGAGGTCACGGAAAGATGTGGAGGAGGATTCATGACAGCGGGCTGCCTGATGCTGGGCAGGTGGGTCTACCGTGCTGGGACACGTCACCTGCTCTGATCCTGCCACGTTTTCTGCCGGCTGTGTAAAAAAGGACTCATCTGCTAAATGAGGTAATAAAGACGCACCGCAGCTCTTATTACAGCTGCTACGTAGACGCTTCCCAGGAAAGACTGACTATTCGACCGCAGCCCGAGTAAAGCAGCGTTACGTATGAAAAATCAGAGGAACCCAAACACGGCGCCTGGCAGGTGCAGGACCCCAAGCAGCTGCACGCCACAGGCCACCTCTGCAGGTCAGTACTCAATACAAACGGCTCAAACGGATTCTAAGTGTTTAAACCGGCAACAACAGTTGATAGCACCATTCAAAACCAGAGCACCACAAGAGAAAACAAAAAAAGGGAAGAACAATTAAAGACGTGCTGCAGCTTCCTCTCATTGTGATGACATTTAGTGTTACGTGGCGCTGCTTTCAGCCGTGTCTGGCGGGGACTTCTGCGAAGAGTCCAACCACAGCGGGCTTTCAGAGCACATCACATGTCGCGCTCATGCCGTCAGATCTGATGAATCATGCTGAGCCACAGTAGGCGGCGTGATGTGTAATATAAAAGCAGCTGAAACTGCATTTGGAAAAGTGGGTGATGCATGAACCTGCTCTGCAACGGGGAAGACAACGCAAGCCTGAGGCTGGCGCGCTCCCAGCTGCTGAGCGGGTGACATGACTACACGTGAGCTGAGAAATGTGATGTCAGCGTTGCTCCCACAGGAGTCTGAACGAAGGCTTAAGGCCGCCTGTGAATCGCCTGCGATAACAACGCTCTCTGAAAGGCCGCCTGGTCAGGTGTCTTATCTCATCCTCGCCGTGCATGCTCCCACAGGCAGCGCTGACTCACCGTGACACGCCGCGCGCTCTGACGAGTGGATTTTCCTTCATTTGGATCCTTCGTGGACGAAGCGCCGTCGAGAGAAGCGATGTCGTACAGCCGAGGTGATTACGTTTAAGCAAACTAAGCGACATGGCAAGACCGTGGCACGTTCACCGCAGCGAGACATTTATAGCCTCCACACAGACATCAAGTCAAATCACACGAAAACGAACACGAAATACAAAAGTCCTCAAACTCTTTGTGCAAATCGGACTCATACTTCAGCTGATAACAGCGAGGACTCGATGAATACGCCGATACGGACAAAGCAACGACATAAAAACGACGCGGTCAAGTAAAAGCTATCTGATTACATAGACGCAGATGATCTACCTGCAACCATATTCCTTTCTGTGGGCCGGGATGTTCCGGAAAATAATTTTTTTACAAAGTGGATTTCTGAAAAACGACTAACTAAGCAAATATCACCGCCTAACAGAGGTTCAAGAGCTAAGGCTAAACTTTTCAGGCACTCAAACAAACAAGCGGGGTTCAAAAGTACTGCAACCAGTCCTGTGGCCAAAGAGAAATACAGTAGCACCAAAATATTAGAATAAAGGGAAAGTTTAGAGAGACAGAGAGAGAGAGGGGGGGAGGTAATCCCAGTCTCTCTGCCTCTCCGGGTCTCAACGGCCTTCCCTCCAGTGGAATGTATGAACTCAGCTCGGCCCGGAGAGGTGTCCGATCTGCGTCCTGGCTGGAGAATAACAGCTCCTCCGACCAGATATAGGACCGGGCGTCCGTGTGATGGCGTCCCGGTTAGATCCCACGCTCCTGCGACGGAGGCAGAGTGAGGGCTGCTGCTATGAGGCTCAGTGGGAGGGTTTCAGGCTTACTGTGTGAGTGTGCAGGACCCAAAGATGGATGCCGGACGCTCGTGGCGTCAGTGTCCCTGGCACGTCTTGCAGCACATTTGTCTGAAATATGGCCGGCTGCAGAACTTGAACCTGAGCACCAGGGGGCAGTAGGCCACAGTGTTCACATCTTTGCACTCTGAGGGGGAGACAGACAAAAGCTTGATTGGTGCGTCATCTTTATATGTTTTCACCGTTCAGCCCGACTGCTTAATGCGTCGGCCCTGAAAGCTCAATCGCACTGCAGTTTATGAAAACGCAGGTAGATAGAAAAACGCTGCAGAAGCACTAAACAATCCTTTGTTTGCACTTTCTGTCATCTCAGCAGCTGGTCCGTCGTTAAAGTCTCACCAAAAAACACATTTTATTCAAATTCTGTCTCCATCTATTGTGTTTTATTCAACTTCTTTCATGCTTTGTGTGCTTTTGCATTGTTTTTCTATTTGCTGGTGTTGTCTAAAGTTGTAGTCTTCAGCGGTCCCCAACCTTTTTTGCACCACCGACCGGTTTATGTCCGACAATATTTTCACGGACCAGCCTTTAACATCTATCTGCTTATCACTTTTATTTTTGTTTACGTGTTGTCTTACAGTAAGTTTTGCACTAAGTACCGCAGCAGTTTCCTAACGTTGTAAACCTGCTCAACATTTGGCAATAAAACCCTTTCTGATTCTGATTTAAGGTGTCGCAGATCAATACAACAAAATCAAAGCAGCACCAAAAAAAGAAGATTTATTTATAACACACGGAAAATACCCGGGGAAACCGAGTCAACGATAAAAACAAAAAAACATTTTTTAGTATAAAACAAAGTCCTGTTTGATCGATCACCAATAACTCAGCCTACCACCTTAGCGTTTTATTTCTGTTTATTGCCAGTGTTGAAGTAGTTTTTGTCTTATTTGTGTGTCTTAGCCCTTGCTGTTGTGTTGTCTGTTGTTTTTTTTGTCTCTTTTTTTTTCTCTCTTATATCAAAAAAATCTCAATAAACATAAAAAAAGCGCTAACAACCAATAAAAACCCTGGAAACCATAAATGTCACACCCGAGCCTCAACTCTGGCGGCCCGGTACCAAACGACTCACGGCCCGGGGGTTGGGGGCCGCTGGTCCACTCGCCCTTAGCACGATTAGCATCTCTTTTGATTCTGATTCTTGTTACACTGAAAATGGTGTAATCCGATTACACCATGTCAGCTGGTACCACTGCTAACTGGTCAACCAGTTTAACTTAAATGACCAAGATCAGCACAACAGATTGAAGCTAAACGCAATAAGCGAAACTTAACTCGGGTGCTTTCACTTAAATCTACACAAGACAAATTAAAAAATATATTTTAATGCTCGTTGTTATTTAAAGTTGTGCTGCAGATTGTTTATTATTGTTTATTATTGTTTGCCACCTCAAGCCCTACTTCCTGTTTCAGTTTCTGGATACTTTGAGTCAAATTTATTTTGCTTAGTTTATTGTTTTCTTCCTCTTTCGTGCCAAGTTTGTTCCTGCGAGTCCGTCCTCCCAGGTTAGGCACTTCCTGTTTTACTTTGGTAGTCTGCTGTGATTTTGCTGTATTTCTGCTTCACTCGTCTAATTGTTTCACTGTGCTCCCCGCCTGTTTCTGCTCGCCTCGTTACCTTTTGCATTTAGCGCCTCGTTCTTCCCTCGTACACATTGCCACATACTTACTATCATTTCCGCTCGAGGTGAAAATGTTTGCTTGTGTTTTTGGAACATATTATGCTTTAATTTTCTTAACTGCATTTGGCTGCCACGTTCCCCACAGCTCATCGTCACAATTTCAGATTTGTTCTTTAGGCTTTTCGTTACTAAAACACATCATTTGTTCCAGGTTCTTTAATTGAACAGTTGAAAGGCTGCGAGGTGCAGAGGAGGGACGACATGTTTAACTAAAGATGTTAAAGATGTTGTGAACCAGGAGGAAAAGATGTATTGATGTAGTGAAGGAGGGTTAGTGTGACAGGAGGAGGACAGGGTGAGTGGACGCAGATGATTTCCTGTGGCGACCGCTAAAGGAAGATTTTTTTTATTCAACATTACGTTGCAGGACAGTCAAAGAAGGCAGGAAGCTCTCACCTTCAGGGTTTTCTATGCTGACGGGCAGACTGGTGTCACATTTACTCTTGCACTGCTGCATGGCTACAGGCCGCTGATGATCCAGACACTCGTTGGAGGGCTGTCCCGTGTGGGTCAGACACTGCACCGAGCGCATCTCCTGACCCAGACCACACTTTGCAGAACACTACAGCACAAAGACACAAAGACACAATGAATCCTGCGCTTACAACTGCAGTCATTTCACTGAGAACAAAGACATGAGTCAGATGGATATCGCCGTCAATATTAGTGTGTGTAAGAGACAGTTACTGTACGAGTGTACACAGGGACACGAAAGCGTTCCTGATTTCCTGTTTTTCCATATTTGTCACTCTTACATGTTTCAGATTATCAAACAAATTTTAACATTAGTAAAAAAATAAACAAAGCACATAAAATGCAGTTTTTAAAGGATGATTTAATTTATTATGGCAATAAAAAGCTTTCTAAACCAACCTGGCTTCATGTGAAAAGGTAGTTGCTTGAGTTTCATTTCTGCGGCTATAACCAGCCCCGATTACTGCCAGACGTGCTGAATCGAAAAATCCCTTAAACTGAAGCTAAAAGACCCACAACAATCTAAAAACACAGTCTGGAGGTTTTGGGACTGCAGTGAACCACGGTGAGAACCATTATCCACAAATGGAGCGGCGGTGAACCTCGCAGGCCTGCGTCAGTTAAACTCAGAGTTCATGATCCAACAATCAGAAAGGGACCGGGTCAAACGGCGCTGGTGGGAGAATGGCTAAAACAACAAAATGAAGATTTTGGAGTGACTCAGGCGTGTCCTCAAACAGGCGATGAAAAAGAAACGCTCCGACGTGGACGAATTAAAACTATTCTGCAAAGAGGAATGGACAAAAATTCCTCCACAGCGATGTGAAAGTCAGATATCGCAAACGCCTGATTTTGCAGTTCAGAGTTTCACAGCCAGGTTTAAGGGCTCGCTCACATTTTTACCCTAACGACAAAATCATAATTTAAAAACTTGGGTTGTCTTTGTCTAATATTAAAAATTTTTGTCTGTCTGAAACATGTGAGTGTGACAAATAAGCAAAAAAACTAAGGAATCAGGAAGAATATGTTTCCATGGCTCTGCACAGCGAGTCTGTTTTTACCTCTCCCCAGGGACCCGTCACCCACTGAGGGGGAGGGCAGCGCTGCAGATTACAGCGGACCCTGGAGGTGGGCCGGCCATGTTTTGGACACTTGGACTCTGGCAGCGTGTCGCCACTCTCCCCACTCTTACACAAAACCACGCGGTGCCTGTAGCCAGGGCCACAGCTGGGGGTGCACTGCAGAGAGAAAAGGAAAGAGAGAAAACGTCAGGCAGGAAGGTAGAGAGAGGAAGCCGGGCGAAGGTGCAGCAGGCTGCAGCTTGTAAAACCACAACTCTCTCAGCAGAGGGCAGCAGCTGTACAGGAAACAAAGCTGAGAAACTCACGAGTTCCTGTAAAACAGCTGGGCATGATTCCTGCCACGGCTACGTTACATAAGACGTCAGACAAAAGTTGAACCCGGACTGATTTCTGACACTATTTAATTCAGTTTCAATTCATCCAGAACTGTGAGAACAAAGTTTCGTTCCAGGAACAAAGCAGTGAACAAGAAGGACTTTTTATACTGCTGTAGTTAAGCAACAACCAACAAGACGTGTCGCAGAGAGTCACGGCTCTCCGACAGCCTCAAACTTCCTCAAACTAGCTGTCACATTCCCCTGTGACGGTTTTAACAGCATGCATTGGTGAGTGACGCTGCATGTTCAGAGCTCCGTGCCCCTGTTGTGTATTTCAAGGCTAAGGTACTCTTACTTTCTGTGCTGGCAGACGTTTGGGTTTCTTGGGTTCAACTGGAAAAGAAACGACTGCTTCATCCGAGAGGAATTTCTCAAACTCGGGCATTGCTTCAAAATCAGACACGAGCTGCCTAAAAAGTGCTCTCACGACGGGAAACGCTCAGATGGCCGGCCTACCTCCGACCAGTCCAGGGCCAGCCATTCAGGGGGGCAGCTGTGGTTGTTGCAGGGCTCGGTGAATGAAGGGCGAGGGGGGGTGCAGGCTGAGTCGTCCAGGATCTTCTCCTCCGTTGTGGAGATCCTCCTTTTGCACAACACCTCCCGAGTCCGCAGGCCGCCGTTGCAGCTGCGGCTGCACTCTGACCACTCTCCTGTCCACCAGCTAGAAGATGTGTGGATGCAATAAAAGCAGGGAGATGATAGCATAAAGAAGCAAAGCACAGGTAATAGGTGCAAACGTGCCAAGCTAACAAACACAAAACACCCAAAATCATAGAAAGAGTAACAGGAACCTAAACTGGAACCTGCAGTTTTAGACAGATATAGAGTACACAGTGATAACAGACGTTCCAGAAATCTGCATGTGAGTCCACTCACGTTGGGGAGCACGGCTCAGTGTTGCAGGATCGTCTCTTCTCTTTGGGTTTGCTCTTCTTGTCACAGAAGTGGTTGTAGACGGCCGACTGATCCGCCTGCTTCTTACACACCACCTGCTGGATCTGCACACCTGCAGGCAAAAGCGTCTCTTATTAACATGTTCAAGGCATCGACCATAATCATTTAACTAAACTCTATTGATATTAGGGCTGCCACAATTAGTCGACTAGTCACAATTAGTCGACTATCAAAATCGTTGACGACTGATTTAATAGTCAACACGTCGTTTGAAGCTTTGTAAGATCACAAAAGACGCAGGAATAAGTAGTAGGATTTAAGAGTGTAATAACGGACTGAAACAGAAGATGGCAGCACTGCATGTACAAGGATGCCAGCTGCCGTTAAACCCCGAAGAAGAAGAAGCTGTGTCCCAGAATTCATAGCGCAGCCCAGCTCAGTTTACAACAATGGCGGCAGCTAGTTAGTTTTAATATTACTCTTATTATTCTTTCTGGGTCACAAAATAAACGTTTAACATATTTTCAGGCTTGAATGTAGCTGTGTAAACCTCAAATATCTGCTCAGTTTATCAAGACACCACATATTTTCAAAAGCGCTCCGACGTTTTCGGAGACGTCTGTTACCCACTAGCTCGATAGCTAGCCGGGGGCTAGGCTAACTAGAGCCCGTGACAACACCGGACTCCCAGCAAATCGTTTTCAAACCCACCGCCGTCTTTCGCTACTCAGGTTAAACATGATATATAAGTCACTTAGATAACTTAAAAATGTTATTGTTTGGCTTTTTTAGTATTTTATTTGTTCCTGAGTAAATCGGTTTGGCTGAGATTAAAGTTTTAGTTTTTACACAGCTGAATAAACATCAAGCAGACAGCTGATTATCAGAAGTGTGAGATGCTCGAGAATTTACTCCGGTGTCCTGTTATATTTTAGATAGCAAGGAGTTTATTAAACTTCACAGAAACAATCTGCAAATTTCATTAAAATTTAATAAACTATCATCTTGTCTTTATTTTTAGTTAGCACATACCTTAAACACTTAAAGCTGTAAGCTAATGATAGTTATATAAGAGCAGATGCTGCTGGTGCAATAAGCTGTACGTTTTACGTCCAATGGATGATGATCTGATTAGTCGACTAATCGCAAAATTAATCGGTGACTAGTCGACCATCAAAATAATCGTTTGTGGCAGCGCTAATTGATATGGTGGCAAATCCCAATAACAGTCGTCTCAAGGCGCTTTCTATTGTAAGGTAAAGACCAGCAACGATCAAATGAGCCCCTCTGAGCAGGTACTTGGCGACAGTGGGAAGGAAAAACCCCTTTAACAGGAAGTAACCTTCAGCAGAGCTGGGCTCGAGAAGAGCAGCTACCTGCTGCAAGCGGCTGGGCATGAAGCGAGTAAACACATTGTCATATTGTACACAGTCGTGTCTTAAATGCTCGTTTAAGCTGTGAAAGCCAGGGAAGTCTACTTTATAACACGTCTGTGTGGGTTCTCAGTCATCCAGGTGATGTTTGTCTCCTTAGACTTCAAGGTGAAGCTTCCACAAAGAGAGCGCAACAAACAAAAGCAGCTGTCTGAATGTTTTCCTTCTATATTCGCAGCCTCCGCGCCAACTCATCCAGAGGGAAAACAAGTTCTTATCACGTAAAGCGAAATGGGTCATTAACTCACAAACGCCGGGGAGGAAAAATAAAAGTTGGCTACGTGTGATACTGCTGAAGCTTATGGAGATGTGCTCCAACACCTCTGGCTTCGACTCCGAGAAAACTCCAGTGTCTTCTCCGGGTCAGCGCTCGCCTACTGGGATTGATGCCGCGGGCTTGTGTGTGTGTGTACATGTTTAGAGAGAAACACAAGCGTGCATCGGGTCAAAGCTCCCGACCAAAACATTCTTTGTGAAATTCTTTCATATTTGTTCGATGAGGAAATTCAGATTACTCTCTCGAGTCTGTTGGAAAAACAGGAGACGGCCGTGCACCGAGCAGCTACTTAGCTTAGCGTAAAAACTGAAAACACGGGAGCCGGTCTGAGGTTAAGAACACGTTGCACGAGTGAAACTTGTGTCCTTGAACGCCAGTGTATTTGTGATTTCATACATTCAAAAGCAGCTTGGTGTTTACGTGGTGTTGGAACAAGTTCGTCTAACATTAGCAGCACATTATTTTAGCTACAACCAAGTGCAGCCGGGGAGTCGAGCCGCCGGCGCCCGTTTGTGTCGTTTACCTCCAGCGCAGAGAGCTGAGCAGCGAGACCATGAGGTGTAGTGCCAGGCAAAGCCGTTCAGAGGATCCCTGCTGAGGGGCGGGTTGAAACGATAGTGTATCCCTGGGTTCTCTTCCCTCACCAGCACCTATAGGAAAAAGGAAAAGTCAAGCTGACTCACTTAGTATCGCCTCCTTTTCAGAAGGCCTGCTCGGAGCGTCTCTGCTCTTGTTCTCACCATGACGAACAGGGTGATGTTTGTCGGCCCCAGAGCTTCGAGAGTTTCCGGCCCATCGGCGGGCCGCCTGTAGTGGAACGTGGTGCCGGCGATATTGAACCTGCGTGGCGTGTCAATGTTCAGCTTCCCGTTGATGAAGTACTGATCGCCTTTACTCTTCAGTGCTGCGGTGCAGTGACATAAAAGATTATTATGTGCAACGACTTGTTTTTAACTACAAATCTAACAGGGCATCGTCTTACCAAGGTAGTTGAGGGAGATGTTGAGCTCCTGTATGTGGATGAACACGGACCCTTTGGGAATTCTGACAACCTCTTCATAACCTGAGACACATAAAGCCACACAAAGTCACACAAAGTCAAAAGCTGAAAACTGAGCGAGTGAGCTTTATTCTCCAAGGATCACGGGAGTGATGCATAAGTAGTGTTTAGCTTCGTGGGACGCCAATGGGCTAAGCAGAGGCTATAGATTCCAGCTGCATTCCTGGGCAGCGCTCCTCGGCCGCTCCGCACTGCTCTTTGCTCGAGAGTGAGAACTATGCCAAGAGCCTCCTTTTTCCTTCCATCTGTTTTGGTCTCTTGTCCCCTTTTATGCTCGTCTCACCTCCAACCGCTCTCCCACTGCTTTCCTCAGATCTGTTCTGCCGTGAGGCCAGCAGTCCGGCCGATGCAGCCCTGTAAATAACTTCAGCTCATAGAGGAAGAAGGAATGAACAAAAGAAGAAATAAAGTATAGTCCGTGACCTGAGAGTGACCCAGCTCGGGTCTGTAGGAGGAGATGCTTACTTGAAAAGAGTGAGAAGCATTTAGCCTCAGACAAAGAGTAGCTGTGTGGTAAACGGAGAGCAAATGCTCTGTGCAGCACCCGGTCCCCGAAGCTTCTCACTGCCTATCACAACCAGGCCGGCGGTGAGGCAGGTAGACTGGCCGGAGACTTGAAATGTCTACAAATGTGCCTTTTTTCACCAGCAGTCTGATTCAAAGGAATCCTACTCATCGGTACAGTGAAACGGTCTGACAGGAAGTCATAGATTTAGGTCCCACATCGTGCTCCGCAGCTCTACTGGAGGTCAAAAACTCCACAGGGAGCCCTGAAATCACCGAAACAGAGAGGAAAAGAGAAGCACAGCCTGGAGGCTTTAGAAGTTTAATGAGATCAAAATCTCGCTGTGGACACGACTGAATGACTCTGCTACTCATAAATCTGCCGCTGACCAGAATAGGCCGTCCCGTGCCTGCAGTTTGAGTTTGGCTGGAGATGGGAACATACTGTGATCAAGTTTGTGAGTTTACATTTAAAATCCAAGTGAGCTACATCTGCTGGTTGTACTGATAAAAATGTATAGTGCCAAAAAATCTGTAGCCACGTTTGTCCATGTGGCCCCAAAGGTGTTCAAACCCCATCAAACACCTTTGGGATGAACTTCAGCGCCGGCTGTGCTCACCAGTTCCTCCTTAACTGGTTTGGGCGCATCTGCAGACTGCTGCAGCTGGTTCTGAAATCCTTCCAAGAAAATGTTACAGCAGCACTCGTGGTTTTGAAATATGGTGTGCAACTACCACTAACACTGCTCGATTCTGTAGCTGCGCTGCTATTGCACAGATTGGAGTGGGTGGTCGACCGTGGAAAGACACAGATCAAACGTTGGCTCCAGCTGCAGGAAACACCACTTCAGCCTTACTAATGGATTTTCTTTTTTTTAAAGGAAACAATAAAGTGAGATATTTTGAGGTTAGTGGATCCCTCGGCTTGGGGTTGACAGGCCGGCCTGGCCGCTGTGGTTCAGCTGCCTGCTCAGGGTGTGTCCCCTTTCAGGAACCCTGTGAGGGGGTGAGAGGCGTTGACAGTTGGGTGAGAGACTCTGGAGTTGGTGTTGTGGGGAGAAAGTAACCCGAAATAGCTCCGTCGGCAGCAGGACCTCAAGCCACGCTGGCTGGACCTGACCTAAATCTGTCCGCCACGTGTCCCTGGGTGGCCAGTGGATAAATGCACCAACATGTATGTAGTGTATGGTGTATGCAACATACGATTGTATCTGCACGTTCCTTAAGTGTTTTTCTGTGTGTCCTTATGTTCCTGGGGTGGTATTCGATGCAGATGTGACGTTTGGTTTCCTTTTTCACGCCAAAACAACGTCCAACGACTTTTATTTAGCAGCTGGCCTGTGCTCTGTCTTAATGCTGCGACACCTGACAGGTTAAACCCAGTGAGTCAACATTTTGTTACGAAGCTATGCAGATGACATGCAGGCATATCTTTCTAAAAACTCACTTGAAGCCCACGCTGATGGACGGATGCATAGACTCCTGTGGCATTCATATAAAAAGTTAAAAGAATATCCAGGAATTTACAGACTTTGTAAAACAGGAATTGCCTTTTTCCCCCAGGTGCTAATGATAAGTGACTGTTACGATCTGTATGGCCAACCTAAAGTCTGGAGTGCATCAACTCTCACCTGCTACGTGTAAACACATCATTAATCTCGAAGCATTTATCAGACAACTCCGACTACAACAGGTGCTGAAATAAAAGATTGCGTGTGGACGTGATGTAGAGTTTAGTTACCTTTATCGTGTAAATAACCCTCGCAGCGCGCTGCTGTGAGCAGAGTTTGCATGAGAACAGACAATTAAATTATATATTTTGAAAGTCTGGGATATCCTAACTCACACCGCAAGGCAGCTTTCCAAGGTGCACTCAGAATCCAGAGCGTCCAAATGTGCACATTTCTGGGTCAACAGATGAATTACATTGCATAATTTCTTGTGGCAAATACCTCAACTTAATCCAAATCTTGGAAAAGTGGACCCCGTTCAAATATTGAAAGTCCCCGCCCCCAAATAAAGTCAAATAAATGAATCTTTATCGACATACGCTGAGAACAACACAGCAGCATTTTACACATTGACCGGTGATTATTTTTAGTCCTCTACCTCCTTCTGGCAGCGAGTCGTTGAAGACTCCCTCCACAGACGTGCAGCTGCTCCCGTCGCCACCGCAGATCCGGCAGCGGTCCTCGCGTACGTCTGAGCCGAGGACACGGTCGCAACCGACGTGCTGCGGGAAGGGAGAAACTAGTGAGCCGCAGGGTCACTCGGGGTCACGGGTGAAGGGGCACAGGCAGTAAGTGGAGAGGTGTCAGAGGCCGGCCTGAGGGATTACCTCCTAATGTCTTCCAGGCCACTTTTTCAAAACACAGAATATCAGATGGTAACTCCAGATGTGTTTTTCTGATCCTGTGCAGACATAAAGCTCTTAGGTTGCTAAACTCATAGCTGTCGACATAAATAAATTTCATGATGAGCGTTACAGGTGGTTTTACTCAAACTGTTTCGCAGTGAAGCAAACCTAAACAAAAGTGCAGAAAACGAATAGCAACAGCTCTTATTCTCATATATTCCTGTGGCAGCTGCTTATTGTACAGCAGGATAATTAGGCTCAAGTTTATTATTACTTTAACAGCGATTGGATCGCAGTTCAGAATTAAATGAGTCAAAATGCTGATTCGTCCGGTGGCTTCGTGAGGAGGGGCGAGCTATAAAAGCTTATAATCTTAGAGATCCCAACACGTGTTGCCCAGATCGGGTTTCCCCGTCCTCAAACAGCAGAAAATGAAACACAAACCACCTCTGTGTCCATTCGATCAATCTCACTAAATACAACAAATATAAACATTGATCCAGAAACCGTTATTTTTGAGCTGAAACAGTGACTCAGTGGATTAGTTATTGGCACCCATGTCACAACAAACCAGGAACGAGTTCCTCAAAGGTTTGAATTTGATGTTTTTCTTTCAATTCAATTCAATTTTATTTATACAGCATCAAATCACAACAACAGCTGCCTCAAGGTGCTTTATATTGTACATACAGAGAAAACTCAATGATCATATGACCCCCTATGAGCAGCACTTTGGCGACAGTGGGAAGGAAAAACTCCCTTTTAACAGGAAGAAACCTCCAGCAGAACCAGGCTCAGGGAGGGGCGGGGCCATCTGCTGTGATTGGTTGGGGTGAGAGAAGGAAGACAGGATAAAGACATGCTGTGGAAGAGAGCCAGAGGTTAATAATTATATAATAATGATACTAATAAATCAGATTTACGAAGGTTTCACATCATTACTGTATTTAAGTTAATTTGCAGTAACTGGTGTACGCTGTAAACTCTTTGGTTTATTGTCTGTGAAGGTTCTCAGTCATCCAGGTCATCGTAGTCAAAGGAGCTTGCAAAGAAAAGCGTCTGGACTTCTTTAAGTTACTTGAAGACGTTTCACCTTCATCCGAGAAGCTTCTTCAGTTCTAAGGTCAAATGGTGGAGAGTCCCAGATTTAACCCTAGTGGGAGTTTCCCCCCACAGAGGGACAAAAGGACCCCCTGATGATCCTCTAATCGCCTGAGCCAAGGTGTCCCCAGACGCCTTAACGCCCACTCACATCCTGGGCCATCTGACCTCAGGAATTCGCATGATAAGGTGGGGCCAGGTTTCACAACGAGCTCATCTGAAACTCTGGCTGATTGGGACCCACACCCAGTTTCACACCTTGGCTCAGGCGATTAGAGGATCATCAGGGGGTCCTTTTGTCCCTCTGTGGGGGGAAACTCCCACGAGGTTTATATCTGGGACTCTCCACCATTTGACCTTAGAACTGAAGAAGCTTCTCGGATGAAGGTGAAACGTCTTCAAGTAACTTAAAGAAGTCCAGACGCTTTTCTTTGCAAGCTCCTTTGACTCTTTGGTTTATTTGCTTTCAATACACTTTCTGCTTTATTTTTTCTTCTTTAACTTCTCATTTATGTATCTGATACACACTGAAACATCCATCAAAATGCTGCATGTACCACAGCAACTTCATTATGTGGATGCATCACATTTTGCTTTCTCTTCCTACGTTGCTACACACAGACTGCATGTTTATAAGGTGAAGTAGTTTGCAGTAACTCCCCTGGATGAACGCTGCACTCCAACTAAGCTGTTCGATTTATCCAGACAATTCCTTTTTCAATCTTCGAGACCCCACAGAGATTCCCCAACAGAAGAGTTCTTGTATAAAGACGTACTGATTCTCCCTCAGCTGCCCCTCGTTGGGCTGAGCCGTCCTGCTGCTTCCTGGGAGAAAGCACATGCCTCAAACTCGTGCCTCCACCGAATGATTTGGGTTTCTTGATTACTCTCGCTGGGGCTGTTTGTTTTTGAGCGGCTAATTTGCACCGTTCCCGGTAGATTGTGTTGATTTTACCGAAACAAACCTGCTGCATCTTTGTTTATAGGTTAGCGCATTGTTAGCAGATCACCCGCAGAAGTTTCCACTCCTATCGACGCACTTTTGCAATCGAAGCGTCACGCTAACTTAAATCTGGCCCTAGATTTTAGTTTAACATGTTGTGAAAGAAACTCAGTCATGAAAATGACCAAACCCACTGCAAGACAATCTAAAATAATTGAAACTTCATGTAGATTTTATCTTAGGAATGTCAAGTCGCAACTGTGCCAAAATGAAATCTTCAAAAATCATCCGATCCACAGAATCCTCTTCGGTTCTTAACCGGGGCAGATCAGCGTGAGCGCACAGGTCGCACCTGCATTTACCTGAGCGGTGTTACTAATGTTTTCTACACTCTATATTTGCACCAAAGGGGACAAAGAAATAGACCCCAGTAGATGTTTGCAACAACACGTTGTCCTCAACATCTGTTCGCCTGCCCCTTCCCACGTCCATCGTTCTTTCTGTTTCTCCTCTCTCTGATTGTTAGACGGCGACTTTGCATCCAAAAGCAGCTTGAAGTCACAGAAGATGAGAAAGAGATGTCTGTGCAGTTTAGCTAAAGTTTTATGTGTGCAATAAACATATAAGAGGCGGACTGCAGACAAAGAAACTGCACGAACAAAGGAAAGGATGGGGTGGAAAGTTGGGACAGAGAGAGAAAGGAGTCGAGAGGTGTAGAGGGAAAAAAGAAAAAGCGAGAGATAATAAGAGCGGAGTGAATGAAAGCCAGCCTGCAGCGCAGACAGACTAACAGCTGAGCTGGAGGGTCACTGAGTTCCTACAGAGCAGAACAGAGCAGACTACAGAGGGAAGGAGGAGGAGGAGGGGGGGTGTTGATAAACAAAGTCGTCTTTTTGGATGGAACTTCCTCGGCTCCAGTGAAACCAGTCTGCAGCACTTTTATTAAAGCAGCTTACTGGGGGGTAAGTGGCAGCGGAGGGGAAGCTGAAAAATAAAATCTTTTGGCACAAAACTGAGCTACAACTATTAAACAACAAGCTGGATATCCTGAGTAGATTTTTCTCCTCTCTGCCCTCGCCACAGTGGACGTGCATCCAAAATAAACCCACTGGGACTCAGTGGGATCCCTGTAAGCTGCACTATGTTACCACCCGGGTTTCTTTTGTCTACATTCTTCTACAGACAAAACCCACAGCAGTTTGTTACTTTGTTTTCATTATTGAGCTTTCTGCTCACTGACAGGTTAAGCATGTTATTTAGAGGCTCCATTAGGTTGACAAACATTAATGTTAAACCACATGGTTACTATTCGTTGCTGAGCAGTTTGATTGGTGGTTGGTTCCCGTGGTTCAAAAAGCCTCCTTGCGATCGCTTTGGTTGCTCTCAGATTGCCGTAGTTGCCGATAGCGTGAAGCTTGGTGAAACACAAACCAAGAACAAAGACTGTTTGTCTGTTTACCACGAAGCAAACATGTTCCAGCGTTTACGGCTTGCTTCGCACTCACCTACAACTACTTACTGAATCGTTGGCGGGCGTTTGCAGACAAGTCGGTGCCGTCTATGCAAACTAAAGGCGACCGACGTGCGACCATCAAAGCAAAAACCAATGAGCGACATACAGCGGTCCCTCGCTGTCACGCGGTTCACCTTTCACAGATTTTTTTTGTGCAATTTTGCATGCTTTATTTTTAACAGCGCATTGTGTTCTGTGTCCTGATTGGCTGTAGACCGTTGTCAGAATGCATTCAGCTTGTCAAATTTACATAAATCTTCCATCGTTAGCAGCGTGACTCTGAAGTGCTGCACTGTACGTTTGTAGGTTTTCTCCCCAACAAACACAACGATGTCGACGAAACGTTTTGCACCGTCAAACGATTATAAGGCGCATTAAGCGAAACAAAACAGTCAGATAAGTCAAACTTTACTCAACTCATTCTTGCTTCCTCTACTTCTGTACCATTGATTCATTGAATTCTCTGGCAGCTGCTCTGTTCCCGTGTTGTTGGCCTGAAAACAGGGTTTGATCTTTGGCTTCATTCATAATCCTGGACTTATTTTTCTACGAAGGTTTGAACTTTGAGAGTTTAAACACGAGATAAAGTGTGAAAATGTTCGTGCCTGTCTGAGAAAAGTGTATAAAGTGTGTAGTGACGGGTTTGACAGCCTTAAAACAAATATAATATTTTCAACTCCGTAATATCAATCGCCTCCGCCCTTTCCTCACTCCTCATGCCACTGCCATTCTCGTCCATAATCTTGTTATCTCTCGAATTGATTACTGTAACTCACTATTATTTGGCCTTACACAAAAATCCATCAACAAGTTCCAACGTGTCCAGAACTCTGCTGCCCGTATTATTACTAGGACTTCCTCTACCCACCACATCTCCCCAATCCTGAAGCAGCTTCACTGGCTCCCGGTTAAATTTCGCATCCATTTTAAAATAATCCTTTATACATTTAAGGCTATTCATCCCCTCTCTCCACCATACCTCTCCGATTTAGTACAGATGTACTTCCCATCCCGGTGCCTCAGATCTTCATCTTCTCTTTCTCCGTTCCTTCCGCTCGTCTGATTACAATGGGGGGCGGGGCTTTTAGTTGCTCCGCCCCTCGACTTTGGAATTCCTTACCCCCTGACCTCAGAAACATTACTTCATTCCCTCATTTTAAGTCCACCCTCAAAACTCATCTGTTTAAAATTGCCTATGTTTAAACCTCTGTGTGTTCTTAACTTTTATCTGTTATTTTTATTATTGTGTATATTTTCAGTTTTTGTGTTTTTATCTGTTGTACAGTGTCCTTGGGTGCTTTGAAAGGCGCTATTTTTAAATAAAATGTATTATTATTATTATAATAATTGGAAAAAAATTAAGTTGGCGACTTCGCGGATTTCAGCTATCGTTATTTTAAGAACGTAACACCCGCGATAAACGAGGGACCGCTGTATGCTTACATTTCTCCTTAACAACCAGTGGTTGCCAGGCAGTTGCCGACTCGTCTCGATGCTTGTGCGACCGAGCGTTACGAGGATTACTGTAAGAACTTCGGGGGGTTTGCATGCCAAAGAAGCCGATAGAAGAGCTTCGTGTAGAAATGTTACATGGTGACACGTCTGAACCCTAACGAGGGATTTAAAGGGGCTGAGGTGCGTTCAGTGCGAGTTGGATTTTATAACTTTATAAAGCTTTACATGCACAAAATGCCACAGAAATCAAAATTCAAAAAGGATAATAATCCTCATAATGTTTTTAAGTGGTTTAGATTACGAGAGCATTAGTAAGAGGAAGGCTGCTGAGCAGCTGACTGTGATGACTTGCAGCTTTTAGTGTGTATACTACTTAATGGCGGCCGTCCAGACCCTTGAAAGTGACTATAAACAACATTATCTTAGATGAAAACAATTTTATGTTGAGTCATTTTGAGCCGTCTCCTCACTTCTAATGGCCGATATTTTGGCTGAAGGCAAACACGTGCAACTCACCTTACACTCTCCATTTACACACACGTCCAGAGAGTCGTCTCGGCACGGTGTGCCATCCACCACAGCCGGAGAGCGCTCGGTGTAGAAGTTGTACCCTTCTGCGAGGCAGTTGAGAGAGCAGGGCTTCACCCCACCTGGACATCCAAACAGATCAGTTTATTACTGAGATGATATTGGAGGACATTTTCACATAAATCCCCCAAACTGGTGATTCTGCCTGCAGAATAACAGGAGCTAAATAGGCGTCCTGTGGGCTTTTTCTCCCATCTTACCTACTGATAGTACAAATGCTCCTGTGATTTAGCCACTCTGACACAACTCTAACCAGTGTGAATGTGGGATAATATGGAAATGAGGGTAAAAGCATCGTATCCTGACAGGGCTGCAGACAGAAGAGAAAAGGGTGGAACGGTACAAGTACAACCAAACTACAAGCAGCTGAATCTAATTACATCTCTGCTTTTGTGGCACATACGGACACAAAACTAGCTCAATGAATGCATATAAACACACGCAGTCTACATGCTTCCTGCTGAGGGACCTCTTAACGAATCTGAGCGAGATTTCTGTTGGGAATCGACATTAGCATCCGCAGCAATTACATGGAAAAGCCAATCAGCTAAAGTAACGTGTTATATGGGACGTTTCTTAAAGTATTGATGCTGTAAAATGAATTTTGGGGGCAAAACAGAGCAATTAACACAAATGTGCAAATGTATGTGTAATATTTATTATGCAAACATACCAACATACTTAATCTAAGTATGTCGTGCATGCACACGCACACACAGCAGTGCTAAAGGTCTTCTCCTGCCAGGTGGCATAGACTGTATCGTTCATTAATCTGTGCACTTTGCCAGCTGCTCCACTATTTGAGTGACTGTCGACATCAGCTTGGCGTGCGTTTGTTTGTGCTGGCAGCGCTAAAGCAGGTACAGTGCCGGGCCGCGGAGAGAGAGCGAGAGAGAGTTTGTGCTGGCAGAGCTCGCAGACAATAAAGCGGTCCGACCGCGGAAAACTACAATTCCCATGGTGCCTCGCTTTGGCAGGGCAATCACAGCAATCACTGCAGCAGCAGGGTGTGTGTGTGTTATAACCTGCAGGGTGTATGGAGTGTGAAAGTGGAATGTGAAGGCTGTTGGAGCGAGAACAGTAACGGAGAGCAGCTCGACAAAATGCTTATATGGCGAGAGGCTTTTTAACGAACTGTTCTTGGCTGTCTGCGCCGAGAGAGAAAGGCTGCCTCTGTTCTCCGTGTCGGAAACAGAACTCGGAGACGGCTTGCATTATGGCGAGCTGAATAAAGCAAGAGGAAGGGAGTCGTCTACGGGGGGGGCAATGACAGAGAAAGAATAAGGGAAAGTGAAGCCGTCGCCACCGAGCGTGACGTTATAAGGAAAAGGCTAAAATGAGCATTTGAGGACGGAGGAGTGATCTGGCCTCGGCGCAGGGCAGAGACGATGGCAACGCTCCTATTTTAACAGCTGCAAGGGATTTCCATTGTAAAATCAGCTGACTTGATGAAAGGAGCACTTGTTGCCTGGAGTTGGAATCGGATGGCTGACCGTCTCTGTAACCCATTATGTTACTGGAGGGCCAGATTAAAGGCAGTTATGTCGCTGAAACTATTTATCTTTCACGTCCAGGTTCAGCGTCTAGTGCTCATCAGGAGCGAGGAATTCCTGCAAGGCATTGTGGGATGCATGGCTCTCTGCAGCCAGCATCTGCAGGCCAGACAGGGGCGAGTCTGCAGCAGCAGGAGCTTCGACTCACGTTTTGCTCTCTCTCCACACATGCACGCGACAGTCTTTACCCTCGTCTCCTCTTTTCCTCTCTCGGCTCGCGTCCTTCTCACCTTCATCTCACCTGTACTGCCCTTTTATTCTATCCTAACATCACAATTCTATGCGCTCAAGACACAAACCGCGGTCCAACTGTTTAAGCAATGAAACATTAGAGCAGGACTGACATCTCATGGAAAACTTTTTAAAGGTAAAGATTTTAACGAGCTTATAATCACTCAGCAGATATTGCACGTAACCCATATGATTCAGCTTATCCAGTAATCACTGTGTTCTTGCTGTTCAACACAGGAGAGCATTGTGTAAACATGTGAATGGACTGATATTTTAGGTAAGTAGTGGAGTAAAGAAGTAACTGAATTATGATGCGACCGTAACCTTGGATTTTACTTTAATCTATGTTGAATTCATTTTTATTTTATTTCTATAGCACCAAATCACAATGGCTCTGGCCTCGACGTGCTTTGTGAAGTAGACACAATAACACAGAGAAAACCCCAACAGTCAGATGCCGCTCTCCCTTTGAGCAAGCACTCGGCGACAGTGGGAAGAAAGAACTCTGTGTTAAAAGGAAGAAACCTCTGGCAGAACCAGGTTAGGGAGGGACTGGTTGGAAGAGAGCCAGAGATTCAGAAGAACTAACAGATCAGGGGTGTCCAACTCCAGGCCTCGAGGGCCGGTGTCCTGCAGGGTTTAGATCCCACCCTGGGTCAACACACCTGAATCAAATGATGAGTTCATTACCAGGCCTCTGGAGAACTTCAGGACATGTGGAGGAGGTCATTTATCCATTTAAATCAGCTGTGTTGGATCAAGGACACATCTAAAGCCTGGAGGACACCGGCCCTCGAGGTCGGGAGTTTGACACCCTTGATACGAGCAAGCTCGAGAGACTCGAAATGGACTGGTTCTTATGTACTACCGCTACCTGAGCAGTCTAATTGCTTTATACAGCCTCATTCATTCAAGCACTTTTTTCTATGCCTTTTCTGCATAGGTGCTTTCTGTCTAACATTCACACTCTGATGGATCCATCAGAGAACATTTGGGGTTAGTGTCTTGCCCAGAGATATCTGCTAACCTTCTGATTAGTGGATATGTTCATTATTTTACCTGCAAACCACCACTGACTAACCTGGTCTGGTCACACCTGATGGTCTGGGAAACGTCTGCTAGCTCACATTAAACTCGTGCACGCACACAAACCCAAGAGAGACGAGCACTACTCACTCACCTCCTCTGTAAGGCTTCCAGGTGTAAAACTTTCCCCGGAAGGGGATGCTATCGAAGTTGGAACACTGAATCTCTCGGAAATCCCGAGAGCCTGCGGGGCAGTCCTGTAACATACACGTGTGCACGCAGTTTTATACGTGCAAGCAGAGGGCTATGCAGCGACCACATAAAACACATTCATTCCAACCATATTCCTCTTCTTGATTATAGTGGTTTGACTAGTTGATGAGAGCAATAATGATGATGATGATGAAGAGCTGTAATACTCACATCTATATTGCAGGACCTGAAGCGTTTTCTCTCTCCTAGGCAATATTTCCCACCAATAGTTGGCCTGCAGTGAGACAAAGAGATCCGACGTCCATCACTCGCAGCACTGACTTTTAGCATTCCCGGCCTTTGTGTTTAAATTCACCGTCACACTTTCTTTTTTAAAACTGCATTATTGTTTTCTCACAAACAGAGCTGCCGTCTGCCATTTTCACATGACTTGGTGTTAAACCGTAAACAAATTCAAAGAGAACGAAGCCAAAACAAAGATGCAAAATGACGCTTAAAACGACACAGGAGAGTGTCGGGCTCAGATTCGGGTCAATCCATTTTCAGTTTAATCAGTTCATCTGGCATCTGCGCTTCAAAAGGTCATGTTGTGATCATCCCCACTCCGCTGCTGCCTGCAAGAACGTCTTGGATTAAATGACAGGACTGATGTTTTCAGCGTGTTTGAGTTTGAAGAAGCAGCATTTAATGGCTCATTTACTTCTGCCCTATGGCTTTGGATTTAATGTAACCAGTACTGAATAAATACCAGTTTGGAAAACTAAAAACATATAATGAAAAGATCCTATTACAATTCAAGCATCGATTACCAGGCTTCCACTTGCACACATGGGTTTGCTGGCTGTGTCCATCCTGATCTGTGTGTTTTGGATGTTGGGCTATAATCTGGAGGTCCTCTGGACTGAAACAACAGCTCTTATAATATATGAATACTTACCATCTCATATGGTCATTTAACTGCAACCACAGCAGCACCACCCACCTGCTATGCAAGCTTTCCTTTTATGAGGGGCAGCCAATGAGAAGCTACAAGGCTTATTACTGAGGATGAACCGAGACGCCACCCAGAGTAAATGGGTAAATGGTAAATGGCCTGTATTTGTATAGCGCTTTTCTAGTCCCTAAGGACCCCAAAGCGCTTTACACAACCTGTCATCCACCCATTCACACACACATTCACACACTGGTGATGGCAGCTACATTGTAGCCACAGCCACCCTGGGGCGCACTGACAGAGGCGAGGCTGCCGGACACTGGCGCCACCGGGCCCTCTGACCACCACCAGTAGGCAACGGGTGAAGTATCTTGCCCAAGGACACAATGACCGGGACTGTCCAAGCCGGGGCTCGAACCGGCAACCTTCCGATTACAAGGCGAACTCCCAACTCTTGAGCCACGATCGCCCCACAGAGTAAGATAAATATGGTTCATCTTCTGACTCACACTGAGCTGCTTTAGTAAAGTTCAATAATAAAAACATGGAGGACGCGTTGGCTAAGATCAGGTGAGCTAAATCCGTACCTGGGGCTGTCACAGTGTCTGACAGAAGAGGAGACGCCACCTCCACATGTCCTGCTGCACTCCTCCCAGGGAGACCACAGACCCCAGCCTCCATCCACACCCTGTGGGCGAGTCCCGTACGCTACGCACACCCTCTTGTAGCACCACTGCACAGTTGCAGATACGTGTAAGTATAGCAATGATCATATATAGTTATAGTTTATTTATTTATATAGCACATTTAAGTACAACAGGAGCGTTGATCAAAGTGCTGCACAAGAATACAACATACTTAATAAAATAACTTAGAGTATTGATAGCAAACACAGAATGTGAATTAACAAATAACTCTCATGCTGTATTAAAAGCCAGTAAATAAAAATGTGTTTTAAGATAAGATTTAAAAAGATTGACAGCAGGAGCCTGTCTGATGTGTTGGGGTAAATTATTCCACAGCTTAGGCGCTACGACTGCAAACGCTCGATCGCCTCTATGAGCCTCGACCTTGGTAAAAGCAAAAGATCACTTGATCTAAGAGATCTAAGGGGGTATAAGGCTGCAAGAGGTCAGAGAAATACCCGGGAGCCTGTCCATTCAGGGCTTTGTAAGGCAACAATAACATTTTAAAATTAATTCTGAAGTGAACAGGATATGTACAGCAACATCAGGCCTCAGCATATATGTTCTAATCTCAAAGAGAAAACAAAAGCAACACGTGACTCACAAACCTACCAACGCATGTTTACTAGGGGTGCAACATACACAAAATCCACGGTTCAGTTCAATATTTTTTCGATAGAAAAATATGTTCATGCTTTTTTAATTTGTCATTTATTAAAATTATAAATATATATTTGAACTCAAACGTACAGTTTTTAAATTTAATGTTGCTGAAACAACAAAGTAATAAAAAATATATATATCTGATCGAGAAATCCCTCATCTTTGGAAAAGAGAGTTTATTACAGAGAAATGTCTCTTTCCAAAATAAAAGCTATACTATACGCTTCTTCTGGGCTATATTCTCAGCAGCATATTAAACATATCAGGTCCCCATAAGGAAATCATGTGCTAACGGCTGTCTAAATGACTCGGCTAAAGTTTGTAGCATGCGTGCTTGTTGTTTTTGTCTGCTTCCACTTGTCTTTGCACAAGGATGATGTCAGAGTAAATGTGCAGTCATATTCATTTTGTTCCCACTAGTGCTGTCAGCGTTAATCTGAAATGACGTTAACGCCACAATGCGGCAAATCTCCTTAACAAGTTGGATCGCCCGTGGGGCTGGACGGCGTCAACACGTTAATGAGCTAAATGCGCTAACACACTAGTTCCCACCCATGTAATTGAGCATTGCGACATACTGTTTTACTTTAGTCCATGACGCGCTTACCTTCAGGGTCATGCTTCACATGAAAACCAAAATAGTTCCAAACGGCAGATCTGAATGAGGGTGGGGGAGGTTCAATTTGCCATGTTGCAACGAGCTTAGCTTCTGTCTTGCTAGCTTGCGCTGCGCTCAGTGGATCTGCGCTCGACAGTGCAGCCTAGGCGGAGTAGTCGAACGCAGATCCACTGAGCGCTCAACACAGACAGCATCTTCAGAAGAAAAGTTGATAAAATAAATTGATTGATTGATACGAGTATCGTTGCACCCCTAATGTTTACTGAGATGATATTTTTCCCTTTTCAAAATTTGTAATCGCACAGATATTTTCCTTTCATTAAAACAAATTAACAGCCTGATGACGTGCTGCGTCTTTATTCTCGTGAACACTCAGCTCTAACTTGCAGCCATATTTGGACTTTTGCTTTACTGCTTTATGCCCTAATTAAAACAAATGAGCATTATTACCCCTTTCTCTATGGTGTTGGTCTGACAGATGGTTCCCTCTGCAGCGGGAATGCTGGTTGTGATACAACGGTTGCTCTTACTCATGCACCAAAGTTCACTGCAGACTTCCTGTGTGTGTGAATGAAAGAGAGTAAAAAGAAAAAACATTTGAGATGGCGAGACATGCGATAAAAGAAAAGAAAGCATAAAGCGTACGATCAAAACCCAGACGTGAGAGCAGATGTGTGTCTTGTTCACCTTCCTCTCTTCTCCCTCTGTAGCAGTGCCTCCAACACCTGGCGGTGGTGTTTTAACTGTGTACACGTGCTCTGACCGTGTAGTATCAATAATAATGAGTCTATAAAGCAGTTTGCTGTTCCAGATGTCCGCTCACTCTGAACCCGTAAAACTTGACTGTGCAATAAAGTGGATGCAAGATAAAGTGGATGCTATTAAGTGAAGGTACGATGTTTCACATCACAGATTTGTAAGGAGGGAGTGAGCAGTGAGATAATAACAGCTGCGATTGGACGCACGGTGAAAGAAAGTGAGGCTCATTTTTTAAACAACACCAGTCCACAAGGATTAGCTGACTGTAAAGGCTGACAGAGGGAGAAAGTGTGTGTGTGTTATGGTGGGCACCACATGTGGGATGTGGAGATGTTTTGTTCTACAGATGGTCCCTGGTTTTTGCTCTCAGATTCTGGATACTCGTCTCTCGGTCTGCTGTTTAAGGTTCTGGTTTTTCTGTTTGTTGGATTTCGAGAGTTCCCGTTGTGCTTTCCTGCACTCGTTGACTCTGGGTCTCGGTTTGACGCTCTTTGTTTATATCAGCGGTCCCCAACCCCCGGGCCTCGGACCGGTACCGGGCCGCGAGAGTTGAGGCTCAGGTGTGAAATGTATGGTTTTCAGGGTTTTTATCGGTTTTCAGCGTTATTTTGTTATCGTTTTTATCGTTAACTCGGTTTTCCTGGGTCTTTTCACGTGTGTTATGAATAAATCTTCTTTTTTTTTAGGTACCGGTACTAGTTTTATTTTGTTGTATTTATCCGCGACACCTTAAAGGCCGGTCCGTGAAACTATTGTCGGGCATAAACCGGTCCATGGCGCAAAAAAGGTTGGAGACCGCTGGTTTATACGATGCACTGGTTTTAGTTTGTCTTGGTTTATTATAACTAACTGTATTAATAATGGTTTCCCGTGTATTTGTTTACACTCCGGCCCCTCTGCGTTCCCCTGTTAAGTGCTAGTGTTCATACAGTGTCCTTGGGATTGTCCTATTTTACTTTGAAGGGTTTATTTGTTCAGTTCTGCTTCCTGTCCGTCTCCCCTGATTGTTTTCACCTGTAGTCTTCCTGCATACAGGCTGGTGTTCACCACGGGTGCTAACCTGTTTATTTCTCCAAAAGTTGATTCTGTTCATCTGGACGTAGCGTTTTGTGGGAGAAACGTTTCGTCATCATCCAGGTGACGTCTTCAGTCTCAGCTGACTGCAGGTTTCAATCTTATAAACAGCACATTTGCATAATGACTGAAACCAGCCCACTGAAGGAACAATGGGCTGGAGGTCAGTTCCTTAATCTTAATTATGCAAAACCTGTTTATTTCCATTGAGATTTAAGTTTCTTTGTGGATTTTATTGGTTTTGTTTGTGGACTTTTGATCCCACTGGGACTTTTGTGTTTCTTGGATTATTATTCAGCTATTAAAGCTTCCTTTGTTTGTATCCTATGCTTCCTGCGCCACATGTTGGATCCTCTCCAGCTTTAAACACATATAATTGTGTCAACCAAGGTGTTCGAGGCACTGCAATCACCTCAAGGGCGGAAACTTAAAAGGGCCTAAAAACAAAAAGTGTGCTGCGTGTTTGTTATCGATGACCCAATGCACTGCAACAAACTGCTCCTTTCTGCCTCTCGATGGGTCTTCTGCTGCATTCATAATTGTCTATAACAGCAGGGATACTTAAGACTTAAATACTATCACTAACGCAGCATGAAAGTGCAATTATATGGATGCCTGTTTACGCCACTTTTGCAGAGTTGAAAAATTTTGGGTCGTTATGTTGAACTTTACATCGAGTACCAACTCGACTACCCCTGAAGGGCAATTCTAAAACTTGAAAATCTGTCCATGCCGCTTATCCAGGGTCGCGGGGACAGCACCCTGAGCAGAGAAGCCCGGACCTCCTCCAGCTTATCCGGGAAAAGTCCGAGATGTTCCCAGGCCAGCCAAGAGATATAACCTCTCCAGCTTGGTGTAGTGTCTAGTGTAGTATACTCATCTTCCTGTGTCATTGTAAAGACATTTCCTAATTTGTTTGACTCTGACCTTTGACCTTAGCGTGTTACATACCATAATGGTGTATTTAATTATGTTTACTCATATGGTTGGAGCAGAAAGGCTGAAATCTCCAAGCTGGAAAAATGTTTCAGGTGTAGTCGTGCAGTGTGAGTTGTTTATGGGATCACTGTGATGTCACAGGACGTCTTATTGAAAAAAAAGCAGGTTGTACAGCTCTCTGTGTGTCCTTTCACATCATTTATTTTCAAGGTCAACTTTGGCCTTGGGCGCTAACAATGAAGGTCAAAGCCAACCTCGGTACTCATGACCCTTAACAAATTGGAGGGGATATAAAGTTTTTCAACACACGAACATGAAATCGTTTTTCTCTCCAGTGGCAGAAACAATAAAAACGACAGACATCACTTAAAAGTTTGTCCGTGGATCTTTTCAGAAAATAAACTGTAAGAAAAAAATCTGAATATTGACAAATTCTGTAAAAGTTGAGCGAAAGATAAGAAAATATACCCACCGCGTATTTGCACTGTCGAGACCTGACGCCGTACTGAAAGCGGCACTGTTCGTCTGCATCGTAGGCCTGACCTGGCGCTGTGGTGGGGTACACGAACTCCTGCTTTGGCGGGACGTTGTTCAGGCAGGAGCCCATACCTGAGCTACAGGTGCGAACGAGGAGACAGAAAGAAAAAACACTAAACAAGCTGCAGGAAGTTTTCCTGCTCCGTCTGCGACTCGGATGTTTCTCTGACCATCAGACTTTCTACACCGGTCTTCGTGAGACCGTTCCTTCCTCAACCCTCACATTTACAAATTATTTACGCCGCTGCAGATAATCTGACTCACTCCAGGAAGCTGGTGATGTAATCCCGGCTGCAGGCGGACCAGATGAACGGATTTGTCTTCATGGTGATGTGGTCAGCCATCAGCTTGGCAGTCTCCTGGCTGCGGGGCCCGCAGGCGTTCCCCATGCCGTCATGGTTCATCCCAAACCTAAAGCCCATGATGATACAGTGACAACACTTTGAGGCCATGTGGACGGAAATAATCCCTGCAGCAGCGACGGGGACAGTGGAAAAAAGATCACTGCTGATAACCGAGAGGGATCGAAAGAACAGACATATGAAAGGTTACGGTCCACAGCTGTCAGACACGTCCACCTTCCATCTATCAAAGAAATCCCACCAGATGTTTCATTAGTATCATCTTAGGACAGCGGTCTCAAGGAGAACCTGGTACCCTGGTGTTGTTGTTCTATTGGACATCAAGTCTGGGGCTGATTTACACCTCATAAAGGCACATCTGTACGGCTTTAAAGGGGCTTCACGTCTTAACTCGCGTGTTATTATGTTTGAATAACAACAAAACGGCCAATTTTGTGTCACATGGGGTCAAGTTGAGAGCTGCCATTCTAGTTAGGTTACTTTTATAATCAATTTCTAAGGAAATTTGTGAGGATTTGTTACTCTAGTATTAAATGCTTTCGCCTGGAAAAAGAAAACACGCCTTTTGTCAAGTCAAAGATTTTACACATCAAGATGTGATTAAAGAAATATCATCAGAACATTATTGAAATACAACCCCAGACGTATGAACAGATTTTGACATTTTACATAACGACAAACTAAAAGCTGAAATTCAGAAGCAGCGTGAGAAAAACGAAGCCTGCAGAAGCTTTAGCAGCGATAACTTATTGTTTTCTGTGACTCTATCGAGTATCTCGCATCATTACAGCGTTTGACTTTATGCAAAGTTCTCTTGAAGTCTCCCCAATCTCACTCAGTCTCACTCTGACTGGGCCGTCACAGTACTCGATTACTTTGTTTTCATTCCCCACATGGAAAAGATAAATTGTATAAAGTTTGTATCTGTTTTGTGTGAAACTTGTATGAAAAGCATAAAAGAGTGAAAACAGATACAAGATCCCATGAAAAATTATATAAATGAAACTTGTATGTTTTGGATACTAAAACATTATATGAAAGTAATGAGAAAGTTGCCACTTTCATGAGTAAATCATAAGTTTTTACTATTTCTTTTCCATATGGTCTGCTGTAGATGTGCTGCTGTGTTCGGTATAATCGTCCTGATTCATGAACCAATGATGACCTCAGACGAGTTCATGGTTTGCTCAATGACTGTAAGGAGCCTCTGGCTGTTTGTGCTGATAGGTTGTGTTTGGTTTTCTCCAAATGTGGTGCTGAGCATTACAGTCAAACATCTCCACTCTGGTCTGTTCAAAGGACTTCGCTCTTAAAGTCTTGCTGCCTGTTCAGATGTAACTTTGCAAACTTAAGCCGTGCTGCCGTCTTCTTTTGGCGAGAAGAGGCTTTGTGCTGCAACCCTTCCAAACAGGCTTTTTCTACTGGATTGTTCTGAACTTTAACATTTAGCATGCTTACTGAGGCCTGTAGAGTCTGATATCGAGCTCTCAGGGTTTTTGACTGACAGCTGTCATGAATATTTTTCACGTTCTTGGAAATCACCCTGTGAATCCTGATTGCTGATGTCTGCAGACCAGCAAACTGACAGAACCTCTGCTTCTTTGGAGGCGCTCACAGTTGCTGACGATCAGTTCATCAAGTGCTACTTACACATAGTCAGGGTTAGAGTTGGCTTTTTGTTAAACGAATAATGACATGGTGTAATATGTCATGACTTATTGTTCATCGTAGATCATATTTACCTCATTTTCTCAGGATGTCCTGATACATAAAAGGCGACACTTCCTCGTACTCCTAACGGCGAGCATATTTTCATTCCTGAGGTTTCTTTCGGCAAAGAATTTTTGAATTATTCTTGAAAATAATCTGTAGATTCAGCAAAGTCAGTACGCTTGCATGCTGAAGATCTTTGCAATGTATGCACAAAATTTTACAATGCAAAGTTTGAATCTGTAAGATTTCACAAAAACTTAATTAATTGTTTGCTTTGCAGTATTTGATTAACAGCCGTAACCTCAGAGTCACGTACAAGAAGCAAAGGAGTCCATGGCAGGCGGCGAGATCACTCTCAGGAGCTGCGTTTGTTCTCAAAATGTTCCCCCTCCCTGCAGAGTCATTCGTGTTTGGTCCCTTCATGTGTGCACGCTCGTGTGTGCACGCTCGTGTGTGCACCTTCATGTGTGCACCCTCATGTGTGCACGCTCATGTGTGCACGCTCATGTGTGCGCCCTCATGTGTGCGCGCTCATGTGTGCGCCCTCATGTGTGCGCGCTCATGTGTGCGCGCTCATGTGTGCGCGCTCATGTGTGCGCGCTCATGTGTGCGCCCTCATGTGTGCGCGCTCATGTGTGCGCCCTCATGTGTGCGCCCTCATGTGTGCGCGCTCATGTGTGCGCCCTCATGTGTGCGCGCTCATGTGTGCGCGCTCATGTGTGCGCGCTCATGTGTGCGCGCTCATGTGTGCACGCTCATGTGTGCGCCCTCATGTGTGCGCCCTCATGTGTGCACGCTCATGTGTGCGCCCTCATGTGTGCACGCTCATGTGTGCACGCTCATGTGTGCGCGCTCATGTGTGCGCCCTCATGTGTGCGCGCTCATGTGTGCGCCCTCATGTGTGCGCGCTCATGTGTGCGCGCTCATGTGTGCGCGCTCATGTGTGCGCGCTCATGTGTGCACGCTCATGTGTGCACGCTCATGTGTAGGGATGGGTACCGGTATCCGGTGCCATGATGGCACCGGTTCTGACATAAACGGTAGTAACCAGACCGAAAAGCAGCGCACATTTCGGTGCTTTATTTCGGTGCTTTTTTTTCCTGAGATGTGATACACTTTGAATTCTAGCCAATCATTTTACGTTTCCGGGGATAGTAGGCGGGTCCAGGTACGTACGTTCTTTTAGAGCAGAGCTACAGATTAAAAATGCCCAAGGCGAAGCGGTCAAAAGTCTTGCTGTACTTCACAGCAAAAGATGCAAACTCAGCAGCCTGCAACAAGTGCTTTAAGGTGATACTGTGGAAAGGAGGTAACACCTGAAATCCAATGAAACACCTGGCGACGCATAGCGTTTTTTTAAAAAGCCGAAAAATGCGCCGTATTTGATAGCTTGCTGCGAGACCTCACACCGAGCGCATCTACTGCAGGTGTGGTGCCTGTTATCGGACGAAGAGTTAGCAACATCCCCCAAAAAGCTGAAGAGTAGAGTCCTGGCCCCTAGCCCTGCCAGTGTAGCAGAAATGATGAGGATGATGATGGCAGCAGCAGCCGTTCTTCTCTGCGTGAGTAGCTTAATGTTGTTCGTGTATAATTTACGTTGAGTAGGCTAACCACGTTATTACATTAATGTATGTAAGGTGAACTAGCAAACACCATCATAGCTACATGCAGCTGTCTTCTTGTTTGATGGCAGATACTCCCTTCACCCTGGACAAAAAGGCAAAAATGACCAAATAAAAAGTGGGAAACAGTTAAACATGAGAGGTTTTTGGATAAAGTTTTTGTTTTTTCCATTGTTAAAGCACTGCTTCCAGCCAAGAGTGATACCATATATGCCCTATAGCTGCAGAAAGGGCTAACATTGTTATCTTTTTACTAAAAAAACAGCTGAACATGAGAGGTTTTTGGACCAATTTTGTGTTCTCCATTCTTTAAGCACCGGTTTGAGCACCGTTTAAGCACCGGCACCGTTTCAAAAGTACCGGTTTGGCACCGGTATCAGATAAAACCTAAACAATACCCATCCCTACTCATGTGTGCACGCTCATGTGTGCGCGCTCATGTGTGCATATATATACATTAATTAGTCATGTTGACAAGCTACCCTCAGGGTTTGGGTGCTCTAAAAAACAAAGACCTGTGTTAGCGATTAGGAAAGCAGAACCCTGATGGATCCACCATCTGCACGAATACTTCTCGATGCTATTTTCATACACGAATGAACGGGACGGTGAATTGCTGAAGGATACAACAGTAACAGATGTTGAGACAGAATTGTACTCCCGCTCGAGAGCTGATTTCACTGGGATGCGAAGGAACGACGTTCAGCGTTCTTACTGCTGGATTTGACTCGTGATGTTCGAGACTCGGTCCCCAGCAGAAGATCAGAAACACCCCGAAGGGACATTTCATGTTTCAGGAAGGACAATCAGGTCTAGTTCACGGATCACAGATTGTGCGTCTTTTTTATTTAAAGAACAGATGTTTGTCATCACGTGTGAAGCGTTTATCCGTGGCCTCGCTGCTCGATTTCTAAAAGAAACACTTGTGGATTTCGACCCCGTTTCCGGAGGTTTATAACACAACCCCCAACGCATACTTTAAAACAAGGCTGACACTTTTATACGGCGTTTTCGTGGGATGGTGGTTGAAAGACATTTCAGCATCGCTATAAATCAATTCGTTTAAATCCCAGACAGCTTCGAACCCATGTTTAAGTCTGGTTTCACGGACAGCTGCGATGGATCTACTCATCGACTTGGCAGCCGGTTTAATATTTGCAAAGGCCGTATATTCTGGAAACGACGCTGCCGTCTGTGGCCAGCAGCATCGAAACTGAAGGAATATTTGTAATTCTTCTGCTGTCTGACACCTCGAGCTCTCCAACGCTCCTGCCTCTTTGGCGAAGATGAATTTGTCCTGGAATTCGCAAACTTGCTGGATTTTCTTATCATTCGACAGATTTTTATCGAGCCAGAGTAATTATATTAGAAATACAAGTAAACGATGTTGCACAGCGATGAGATGATATCAAACAGAAGTCTCTCTTTTTGTGCAACATCTACAAATGTGTCCAGGAGATTAAAAATGAGAGCGTGCGTGCGTTTGTTACTCACGTGTGTCCAATCTCATGGGCGATAGTGAAGGCCGTCCCCAGGCCGATGTCCTCGTTGATGCTGCAGCTCCTCTCTGGCTCACACATCCCTCCTACTGGAGCCAGACCTGCAGAAATACACTCGATGAATATAGAAAACAACTCTACTCTGAAGCAAGCGCACGAACCGAACGAGAATCCCAACTGAGAGAAAGGATGATGTTCCCAGCAGCCGCAGCTCACTATTTTGCCAACTCGGCGTTTAGTAAAGCGTGCATTGTTATCAATAAACATGCAGAGTGTAAAAGTACACAGATGCACATCATTTGCATCGCACTTTCTTGAGCATGTAAGAATTTTAAACATGCATGCACACTTTTTTTAACGTCAAACCTGCAACTCTTTGGAAAGTAAGAGCGCACTGGGTGGGACCCTTGAAATGATTCTCAGATGAGTAACTGATTTTAGAGTTAAGGATGGAAAAAGGTGTAGGGTTACGTTTAGGGTTACGGTTGGGAGGAAGCATGAAGCTGTGACGGTCAGGGCTAGGAGGAAGAGTCAGCGGGATCAGAAATATGGAAGTTTGTGGTCACGTGTGATGGAAGGTTACCTAGAGTTTCACAGGGCTTGTTTTTTTGGATGCAGATGTCATACCTGCAAGATGTGAGGAAAAACAAAAAGGTTTGACACTCGTACACAACAAGGTGCAGAAACTGCATCAGCTGCTGCTTAAGATGCATGTGAACACACATGCACACAGTAGCGACAGCAGACGGATAAAGTTTTAAAAGAACAATAGGCGGAAACCGCGGACGGTCACTGCGGTGTCATCGCGTCTGAACAGCTTGATACATCCTGCTGTAAAACCGAGCTGTTCTCACCGAGCCGCCACCAAGACCGCATCTCAAAAAAGTTGTGACATTTATCTGCTTTCGCCTCCCACCTCCCCTCGCCAACGCTAACCTCCCGCAGCTCGAGTTCGTGGCGCATTCTTTTGCACAGAATAGGAAAGTATTTGTGGCAGCGCTGCCCGAGCACAAGTGCGTTCAGATGACTCTGACCAAACCGTGGCCGTGCTGTTCACTGTTGCACATTCCTGAGTCAATAGCACCAGTGTGTGTTTTTGTTTTTACTTAACATGCATTCACCACTGGTGTCTGCATTTTGTGCATTAAATGCGAGCATTCAAATAACGTAAACTATGATTCATCACCTTTTTTTCCCCCAAAGTTAAACTATGTCAGTGTATAAGATAAAACTCTAATCATCTCTTAGTTTACTCAGATTGCACAGAGTGTATATTTGTTAATAATTTGAATCATTTTGGATAAGGATAGGTGTAAGATAATGGGGAATTTCAGTTTACTTTAGAATTTGTTTAGCGTAAGATTTACAGTTAAATTGTATTTTCTTGCCTTATTTAATTTTTACGTACTGTTAACACACGGTAACTGTGCACGGGGGGAGCGTTTGCGAAGGGCAGTGTGGAGTAACGGGGCTTTAACTAGCTGTGGAGAAAAACAGTTTCTTACCGTGTTTGCGGCGTACAGGAACATTCAAACGGATCACTGTATTTCAAACTGTGGAAATAAATGTTTGCCTGTTTGTTTTTCGACTACAAGCGGACTTTGTGGATTATGTTCAACTGCACTAAGACACGCGTACGGCCCGACTACCAGCTAGTGCTTCCGCGGTATTAGTCAGTATTTGTTTTATCTCCCTTTTTTGGGGCTGCAAAAATGAGATTGTAAGCATACGAACACTAATGCCTGCCATAAATGTTGACTTGCACAGAGTCTGTATCAGTTTGCAAAAAGCTATACTGTATAAATTTTCCCCCATCCCTTAAGCGGAGCAATGCCAAAACACCGGTTCAGGAAAAGTGGGATGAACAGAAGTTAAAAACAATCTTCAGTGTCAGGCAACACTCGGACTACATGTTGTCGTTTAAGATGAGTTAATCGAGGGAGCCGCGTCAAATTCAGCCTGTCAGGACTTGAGATCCAGTGAACTCGGAGGAGGAGGCGGATCATCTCGGTGTCACTGTCTGATCAGGTGCTGAGCTGTGTGGCGCCTGAACTGGACAGCCCAGCTCTCCTGTTCAGGTCTTACTGGCTGGGCCTACGTTACTATATTTAGTTTTCAACACACGATTGATTCTGTTGACTCTTAATTGAGGTTATTTGTTCCTACGAGGGTCACAAGCGGACATTCCTGCAGGACAGCTTTTTCTTTTCGAGGTTTCCGACCTGGTGATGAGCACGGCGGTGTCGTGATGAGCAATGCCGTTGTCAGGTATGGCGTTCCCGTAGCTGCTGCGGTGCTGGATGGTTTTCTGCCACTTGCAGAAGCTGTCTAAAGACTTCCCCGCGTGATGGTTGATCTCCAGTGTGGGCTGGTGGGGAGAGACAACAGAAGCACTTCCTTTGTTTAAACACAAAACAATCAGCTTCAGGAATGAACGAAAGATACTTAATGTGAAGTTATTCCAATATCAACAACAATTACAACAACGCTATAATAACCCCGTCTTCCTGTATTGCAGCGATTGAGGCATTTTTCCACCGCAGCATTGCATGTTAGTCCCTCAATCCTGTAAAAGATATGTAGAAGCACGGAGGGAGTGCTCTGCTGGCCACAGCTGGCGAGAACTCGTAACCCAGGAATGTGTGCGGTGACATAACTAGTAATTGTCTTATCCCACAGTCCCTCATTTCTGTCCCTACTGCTGTCCTCATTTTCCTTTCCAGGGGCAGCTTGCCTATTCAGACCTGGAAAACGGCAGCAGGAGCGCTTGCACAGAACACTCTCAATCCCGTCCCGACCTCAACGGTCCACGGAGTAAGAATAACAACACTAATACTCGCCTACCGCTAATGACCCTAACATTTACTTCACTACCATGTGAGATAACGAACATATCCTGGCACTAAATTACGGGCTCTAACTTTGAGGCACTATGAAAAGCATGAATCATAAATGTTCCCTAATAAGACGGCCACAGAGGAAACCTCAAAGCAGCGCCGTAATTCCCCTTTAATTCAGCCATGATTCATCTGTCAAAGTGCTACAAGGTTAACATTAAAACGGAGCCGGGTACACGTCTCACCGCATGCTGTTAATGGCTGGCTAATAAGGTCGTTTACTACAGAGTCACATGGCACAGTCATCTCCTGAGCTGTGCTGGTAAGGTCGTGCACTTTTTTTATGAGCTAAACTCCTGCCCTGCGGTCAGGTGTGGACTCTGTCTCCGGCAGCTGCATCTTTTCTGACCTGCAGTCACTCGCTTGCGTTATAATTAGGGCTACCACAGACGATTATTTTGATAGTCGACTAGTCACAGATTATTTTTGCGATTAGTCGACTAATCAGATCATCATCCATTGTACGTAAAACTACAGCTTATTGCACCAGCAGCATCTGCTCTTATATAACTATCATTAGCTTACAGCTTGAAGTGTTTAAGGTCTGTGCTAACTAAAAATAAAGACAAGATGGTAGTTTATTAAATTTTAATTAAATGTGCAGATTGTTTTGGTGGAGTTTAATAAACTCAGCCGATTTACTCAGGAACAAATAAAATACTGAAAAAAGCCAAACAATAACATTTTAAGTTATCTAAGTGACTTATATATATTTAACCTGAGTAGCGAAAGACGGCGGTGGGTTTGAAAACGTTTTGCCGGAGTCCGGTGTTCTCACGGCTCTAGTTAGCCTAGCCCCCGGCTAGCTATCGAGCTAGTGGGTAACAGACGTCTCCGAAAACGTCGGAGCGCTTTTGAAAATATGTGGTGTCTTGATAAACTGAGCAGATATTTGAGGTTTACACAGCTACATTCTCGCCTGAAAATATGTTAAACGTTTATTTTGTGACCCAGAAAGAATAATAAGAGTAATATTAAAACTAACTAGCTGCCGCCATTGTTGGAAACTGAGCTGGGCTGCGCTATGAATTCTGGGACAGAGCTGCTTCTTCTTCTTCTTCGGGGTTTAACGGCAGCTGGCATCCTTGTACATGCAGTGCTGCCATCTTCTGTTTCAGTCCGTTATTACACTCTTAAATCCTACTACTTATTCCTGTGTCTTTTGTGATCTTACAAAGCTTCAAACGACGCGTCGATTATTAAATCAGTCGTCGATGGTTTTGATAGTCGACGTAATCGTGACTAGTCGACTAATCGTGGCAGCCCTAGTTATAATACACGTTAAAAGGAGTCTGCAGCCATATTATCGGCAGCGCCTTGAGCTAAATGCTAGCATGAATGCTCTACAACACAAAAAAGGGGCTTTCGCGTCTTCTGTGTTCACCTTATCTTGTTCAACATGTGACTCTACCCCTGATTGTGCTCCTAAATGAAAAGGTTGATCATTTTTCCCTTATTACAATCGTATTTTTTTTAAATGGATGTACACACAAAGCAATAATTTGTAAAATGTAACTGAAATATATCAAATCAAAAGTTAATTTATTCAAATAATCATTGGGGGGAAAATGTGCTCGGTGCCATTCAATTCAAGTTTATCTGCCTAGAATCCACTAAACCTTTGAGTGCACCAAAATTTGGTGGTGATATTCTGTCACAGTAAGTGCCAAAATCACCTCATGGCACTTTACCTGTAGGTAAAGACCATACAGTATTAGAGAGAAACCCCCTATGAGCAAGCACTTTGGCGACAGTGGGAAGGAAAAACTCCCTTTTAACAGGAAGAAGCCTCCGACAGAGCCAGGCTCAGGGAGGGGCGGGACAAAAGACACACTGTGGAAGGAGTAGGACCAAAGCACTGCGACACTGATCTTAGTATTCGCAGTAATTCATGCACCTTACCTGGTCTTCCATGAGCAGGATGAGCCGCGTCACCACGATGTTGACTGCATTCCCCAGGCTAGAATCCTGGAACAGTTTGGCAACCTGACCTCCAGGGAAACAAGAAAAGACCAGTCTTAAAAACGGCTGATAGAACAGCCGAGCACACTGCGGCAGGCTTTTTCCTGGCAGTTGTTAGCGTATGTTCTGTAGATGACAGACATGCTTTCCCGTCATTTCTCCCCGCTGGAGCCCAAACGAAAAAAAGAAACAAAAAAAAAACACACTGGGGACGAGAGAAAACGGGACTTTGATGCATACAAATACAGATCCCGCCGCTCTGACTGCATAAACAGGTGCTTTTATTTTAACCACGGTTTCATCCATATGTTGGTTTGAAAGCAAAGTCAGAGCATACTGCACTGGAGAGGAGACCTTTGTATCTAAACAGGCCAGAGTCATACACTTATATGCTTCGTGTCTTCATTTTCTACCTAGGCGTTCACATTAAACGCAGCACTAATGTGTTCTCCATGTACAACAGCTCAAGCACCGACCTTCCAAATCATCACCCTGGAAAGTCGGGAATAATTTGTGCAGCCAGGGCAAAAAGAACGCAGCTAAGTGACTTTAATGTATAACCAAAAGAAACTGGACTATTTTTAGAGCAAATCTGTATGAAAGAACCAAGAGCGATTCCTTCCCGCGTGCGTACGGTTTTCCAGTGATTAACTGCACGTACGAAAGCTTCGCTGACTAAAACATGTGGCCTCCCCGAGGAGAAATCAGGCAACAGCTACGCATTTGTTTTTCTTTCTTTCTTTCTATAAACATTAATAATACATCCCCCGTAAGCCTGACTCGGCCTTGGAGACTTATTTCTGTCAGTGAAGACGACCCTGTTCTTTCCAGCTCGCCTTTAATCAGCTGAATAACATTTCCTTCTTTGCTTCGAAAGACGCCAGGCCACCAAATCACGGCCATCTGACAGTCAGTCGCTGAAAGCTGGGAAAAGCTGTTTTTTTAGAGGAAGAGGAAAGCTTTTGTGTTGTGAAACTTACAATATTCATGACTGCCAGGATGTATTGCTCGATGTCCCTGCGGCCGTGATAACCCACCATCATCTTATCAGCTACTACCAGCGTCTCCACGTAGCGCTCCCGGCTGACCGAACGCTTCAGAGGCAGCTGGCCACGGCCGACGTGATGAGGAGGCGTCTTCAGGGTCCGCTGCCACCACGACGCGCCCTTCATCGGCTTCTCGTCTGAGGCAGATCACACAATCGTACATTTTGACAGCGTTGAAACGAGCTCAAGTTGATCCAGCTTTGCATCGGAAACAGATTCTCTCGCTTTTCCCATCATTTGACCACAGATTAATAATAATTACAGCAATTAGACGAAACACTCGACACACTTTGCATAATCGTGGGGCAGATTTTAAAGGGCAGCTTTACAAAGTATCTTTCTTTTCTTATATTTGTCAAACGGCGGCTTTCCAAACATACTTGTGCTTTTGCAGCAAACGCCCTGTAACACAGACTCGGTCACGCCTAATCACAACCGGGAACGCAGACACAGCCGCAGCCTTCTGCTGCTGGCTGGCGCGCAGACTGGCCCGCGGATGTTTACTCCTCCGGTCTGGACCTTAACGCCGCTGCTAAAAAAGACCAGAATATCTCTCGTCTCACCAATGACTCCGCAGGATTGGCCCTTGTACTGATGGCGGAGCGATGACCGCTTATAAACCACATGGGGGCGCCCCTCTGCTCTCTCCTCGCTCTCTGTCCCGGTTTGGTTATCTGGTGAGACAAGGGGTTCAATCAGGTACTCCTCTCCCCCAGCAACAATCACCCCCTGCTGCAGAGAAACAGATTTGAAGAATAGAATAAAATGAGGATTCCCATCACGGCACACAGATGACTTTACAGTGCGAGTGTTTTCCTGAGAAACTCATTCAAAAGTGAAAACAGATGAGTCAGTTAAGCTCACATACCTATGCCTAAAATATGCTCACTGGACACTTTATTAGGTACGCCTAATCAGCCAGTCACACGGCAGCAACTCAAGCGTGATCAGGACGACCTGCTGGAGGTGATTTAAGTGACTTTGAACGTGGATTATTTAAGAAAGTGCTGATCTCCTGCTATTGTCACACACAACCATCCCTAAGGTTTACTGAGAATGGTCTAAAAAAGAGAAAATGTTTGGTGAAAAGCAGATCAGACGGTCAGACTGCTTTTAGCTGACAGGAAGAGAACTGTAACATCGCTGATGGCGCAGCACGTTCAACCTTGGTGGGCGGCAGCTTCAGAAGACCACAACAGGTGCTACACCTGCCAGGAATCTGAGGATGCGGATCACACCGGCTCGTCGAGATCGGACGACAGCAGATTGGAAAAACATCGGATGGTGGAGTGTAAACGAACGCTACGGTGCAATCCGTCAGCCTGCTGGTGGCGTTAATGGTGCGCAGGGTATTTTCTTGGCACGCTTTAGATTATTTGGGTGAAAGTGAACAACGCTAGCGAACGTTCAAACTTCACAGGAAACAGCTCGATCGTCATATTCCCGTCTGTGTTGGGCCCTTTGGGCGCACATACACAGACGAGCACACATGAGAGCATGAAAGAGTGAATGAGAGCGAGGAAAATGAGAGAGCGAGACAGAGAGAGCGATACACTAACACTTCCTTTGATTCCGCTCAGATGTGTTGGCTTTGGTCGGAGCGAGAGTCTCCTCACCCGAATGGCGGCGGCAGCTTTCAAAGTGCTTTTAATCCCATAATAAAGTTAGTGACGGTCCTCTGGACACACAGCCCGCTCGCCGGTGAATGCGCTCACGCTGGTTTGACTAACAGTGATTACGTGTCCAGCTTATTAACGCTTTGCGAACACGTCTAATCCTCAGCTGCGTATACAACTGTTATTTTGGGGTCTGCTGTTTGCAGTGAGAGGATACACAGATACACAGCGCTGTGAATACAGCAGAATGAATTCATCCAACGAAACGGGGCGCAGAGGAGAACGAGCTCTCACCCGCCCACGAGTGTGCGCGAGTCGTCCGCCGTGGAGAGCTGAGGTGACTTCAAGAGAAAGAGGAATGGATCCGGTGTCTTTTAAGGGTCACGTCAGACAGCTGTGAGATGTCATTTACACTTTCTAGAGATCAAAGCGAGCATTACAGAGCAAGACGCACTGCAGGTTACAGGTAGACGTTTAACAGGTTGCAATTATTAAATTTATTGGACATGACACTACGTTAACCCTCATATAAGTAACTACTGCTGTCTTGATTTGCTGTAAACCTGAGAGTGGTGGAGGAGCTGTTATCACCTTGTGCACCTGGGCAATTACTTAGATCAGTGCATGGGGCACTGCCGGTTACTTCCCAGGTCTTGGCTAGCAAACAAAGTTGAGCAAGCTTAGAGCCTCCACGCTGTGAAACAGGTCTGACCACCGAGATCAGAATGACACTTAAAAAATAATAATTTTCTGACTTTCTTCTTGAAACACTTTTATTACAAGTAAAAAGCGAGTGAGTGTTTCAGATTCTCATTTAATATTCTTTGACTTCTTCGTGGTCTTAGTCCTTCCTCCCTCAGTGTTTAGTCTCTGTTCCCATGTTTACTCTGTGCTTTTGTCCCATGTTTCATGTATAAACCCTTGTCTCTATGTCCCTGTGTCTCCCGTGTGTTGTATACTCAGGCCTGAAGTTCTCTGTCACTACATCTTCCCTGTGTTCCACATCTAGTTACCATATTTTTTGTACATAAGGCATATCGGACAATAAGGCGCATTAATCAAAACAAAACAGTCAGATAAGTCAAACTTTACTCAACTCATTCTTCTTGCTTCCTCCACTTCTGTAACATTGATTCATTAATGCTGAATTCTCTCACAGCTGCTCTATTCCCATGTTGTTGCAGTATATTAATGACTAACCTCGTATTGTGGATGGATTATCTCAGTTGTTCTCCTGACTGAAGTTTGGTCCGTTTACAGCATCCTGCCATGCGATTGCATTTGTGCCTAACCATCGGGAACTCTCACGTTAACTTTTATCGAGTGGAAAAAAGTTAGCGTTCATCCTCCAGCTTCACTGTTTATGCTATGCTAACATAGCTGTGTTGCTAGCGATCACGTAGCACATCATTATATACTAGCTAGTCCAACTTCAGTAAATCTACAAATGTCACTGCTGTTTAGTTTTCTGTTTTCATTTATGTTGGAAGTGACAGCAGAGCTGTACGTTTGAATTTTTCAGAAATCTCTCAGTCAGAACATGCTACATCATGTTTAGGTGGAAGCTAGCGAGCTAACTTCCTGCTAACTTCTAACTAAATTTAATACATTATGTTTTCATGGATGCCTGGATGTTAAACTTAATGGTTACACCTGGTAAAGCAGCAACGCTGATCATTTTATTAAAGATGAAAGAATTTAGACAGTTTTTAACTCTCAGTGATGCCCCAGTGTTCGTTTGTTTTTGGGACCCGAAGAAGAAGGAGTTTAGGACCCAGATTCCTCCTCGCGGCTCCGGACTACAGTAGCCGTGATGGTCCAACAATCAATCAAACCATGCAGCTTCGTAGCTACCAAAGTCGCACTAAACATTTTTGAGAGTGACGTGATCCGCCTCCACTGTCTGCGTTTGGGTCCGCATCCTCCTCACGCCGCCCTCTCAGACGTGACAGTGAGTGTTTGATTTTTACCCATCTTTAGTTTTATGGGTTTTTATCAATCTCTGGGATTTAAATATACTTTGATTTCTTTCTGTAAACCTTCTAGTAACTTAGAACAGTCAACAGCTTTATTCGCCACATGCAGGTTGCCCCCGCAGTGGACTGGACCACTGAATGGTAGAAAAGTCTAAATAAAGTTTATCACTGCCTTTTCCGTCGCAACCATCTATCACAAGCAACTTTACACTATGACACAACATAAATCCTCGGAATGAAAATACTGATAGTCAGGGATTTCTTATATAATTATCATAAACTAACCAGACACTTCATTAATTACACTCTTTACACTACTGGGTTGGACACCACCCCACCACCACCTACTTTTTTAGGGCTTCAGACACATCTTAAATCTTTGTTCCACAGATTTAACAAGGTGCTGGAAATTTTAATCCATACAGATGTGATAGCATCACACAGCTGCTGCGGATCAGTCCTGTTCCATCACATCCCAAAGGTGCTGTATTGTATTATTAGAGTACAGTGAACTCTTCTTTATTTTCAGGAAACCAGTTTGAGATGATCTGAGCTTTGTGACGTTGCCCCTCATCTTACTGGAAGCACCATAAGAAGATGGGAACACCGTGGAAGTCCATAAAGACACGAACAAGGTTTTTATCGACGGACTGATTCGTATTGTTTCTGTCTGACACTGACGTTTGAATGTGGCGGCAGTAATCAGGACTCATCAGACCAGACAACGTTTTTCCAGTCTGCTATCATCATCATCATCATTCTGGTGAGCCTGTGTGAACTGCAGCTGCAGTTTCCTGTCTTAGCTGACAGGGGTGGCAACCTGTGTGGTCTTCTGCAGCCGAAACCCGCCTGCTTCAACATGCACAATCAGAGACGCTCTTCTGCATACCTCCTTTGGAACGAGCAGTTACTTGAGTTGCTGTTGCCTTCTGGTCAACATGAAGCATCGACAACTGACCCCAACGAGGTATTTTCTCACAAAAAATGCAGATCGCTGGAAATTTTCTGACCATTCTCTGTAAACGGATGGCTGTGCGGGAAAATCCCAGCAGATCAGCAGTTTCTGAAATACTCAGACCAGCTCGTCTGTCACCAACAGCCACGTTCAAAGTCACTTAAATCATATTTCCACCACAATTTCAGCAAATCGTATGCTTACGTGTGATTGGCTGATTAGATATTTGCACCAAGTGGACCACACTTGAAAGGTACGCCTAACAAAGTTGCTGGTAATCACATTAAAAAGCTTTAAGTCTACAGTAGCAGCGCTGGACTGGACACAATTAATGATGTCATCTTTTAAACTGAAAAGTGTCTCTTTTGTAGCATCAATTCTTCCTTTCAGATAAGGAGCTGCTCGAGGACTCGAGGTTTGCTAAGTGTCATGCTTTGATGTCAGGATCAAGCATCCTTGAGCCTTCTGTGCTGAGCCAGCGCTGCTGCTGCTGCTGCCGTCACTCAGTATACGAGCTGTGGATTAGACCGGGAGGGTCGAGTCTTACCAGGCCGTTACAGTTGCTCAGGGCCACTTTGCTGGAATGCGGTTGGTCTTGGAGGTGTCCCACATAGTGGCAATGAGGAGAGTAAGGGTGACTCCAGGCTAAACGACCCCTTTTCCAGTACTCCACCCGGAACTGCCGTGACAGCAGGCTTCCCTGTAGCGTCAGGTTGAGCAGGAAGTTGTTCCGGGATGTCGACAGCTGGTAGAAGAGCTAATAGACAGAAAGATGCGCAAGAAATTAATAAATATATGTGTTTTTAATTTAAAAAAAGTTACATAAAAAAGCATAATACAGAGTCAGGAAGCCTATCTTCAGTGCTGCGCCTTCTTCTTTGGTGGTGTTCAGTCATTTTTGAGTCCAGCATCTCGCCACTGGGTCCTACACGTACTGGGATGGCGATCTCATACTGGCCTAGACTGGATAGGAAAGCAGCTAGAGGGGGAGAAATAAAGACAGTGTAAAATCAACACCAGAGTTTAACTAGATAAAGACAAAATTCAGCTTCTTCCAAGTGACTCTAATAAAAAATAAAAACCTGGAGGATTTGCGAGCTGCTTATGTTAAATCACACAATGGGCTTTTTTATTGAGTGACTAACCCAGTTGGAAAAGAGGAACTTGCAGACTTTTTGGCCTATTTCTGACAAGGGCCCTCCACTCCAAGTACCCCTCCTTCACAAGGCCATAAGGATGTTCCCATGGTTACCTTGAAACTGTATACTTCCTGTCTGTGCAAGAGGCCGGCAATGATTTATTGTCCAAACTCGCTCAGCTCCAAACAGCCGGCGTCAGCTTACTAACGGGGAAGGGTCACTAGCAAAAGGAGCCCAGCTTAAACCTTTGGTCTCGCTTGGTGGAGAAGCGGCCCCTTCCCACACAGAGTAAATACCCAGAGATCAGAGCTCCCTGGTACAGACTTAAAAAGCTCCGTACCAGGAAAAATCTCTCTGAAGGCAGCAGATAGCTGTGCCTGGAATAAACAGCGCAATTACAGCACAAATGCTGCGTTCACAGACTTTGTGAGGCTGCAGCGTATTTGTGACATGGGAACGTTAGTGCAAAACGCAACCGGCGTCCGAGCCTTTCAAACTGTGGGAACCAAAACACAAATGCAGTTTCTGCATTTCAGATTTCACGGTTAATCTTCCAGCCCCGTGTCGGCAGAAAACACCCTTTCAACACTATAGGACGCAGCGCTCGTGTTTAGTCTAAATTAGATTGAGACTAAACATGTTTCAGGTATCTATTTGTCTGTCATCTCCTTCCTGACCAACAGCGTGTTCCCACTTTTCCTCATTATCGCACCTCCACACCAAGCTGCACACCTGCACCCCATTACCACATCGCTTTTTGCCGTATTCCTCTGCAAGATTATCTAATGTGTTGCAGCCACGGCGTCATACTAACTTGTTTCGTCTGTCTATTAATGTTCTGCCATAAAATCCAGCTCCTAGTAAACTCTGATTTTTAGCTTACATAGTGTTTGGGTCTCGTCTTGTTTCATTGGGCTGCTAAACGGTCCAAAAACACCCTGCGAGTAGTAATTCATTTATATATCAATACTTCTCTCACACCAACCAATCACAGCAGATGGCCCCGCCCCTCCCTGAGCCTGGTTCTGCTGGAGGTTTCTTCCTGTTAAAAGACAGTTTTTCCTTCCCACTGTCGCCAAAGTGCTGCTCATAGGGGGTCATATGATTGTTGGGGGTTTCTCTGTATTATTGTTGGGTCAACCTCACAATATAGAAGCACTTTGCTGTTGTGATTTGGCGCTGTAGAAATAAAACTGAATTAAATCGAATACTGCTACTGAAACCAATCAGACAGTGCATTAAATACAGACATTAAAGTGATAGATTTTTTATACTGTAGTCAACATTAACATTAATGCATTAAGAGTGCATGTACCGACTTTATAAAAACTTATTCTGGGTCAAAGTCTGTTTTTCCTTAACAGATCTGATCATTTACATATGCCTGTGTAGGTTCTCACTCATTCGGGTCATGGTAGTCTTAGGAGCTTGGAAACAAAGCGACTGGACTTCTTTAAGTAACTTATAGAAGCTTAAAGCTGAAAGAAACTCCAGTCGCTTTGTTTCCAAGCTCCTTAGACCTTCATTTAGATAAATAACTGCCTGGATGTATTTCAACATAGACACTGTGCCAAAAGCTTACTATTTGGAGACACACTTCACTTCACTCCCACTTCATTGGGTACACCTGTTCAACAGCTTATAAATGCATATATCTGATCAGCCACAATCACATGGCAGCAACACAGTGCAAGTGCATTGCAACTGAGCACCAGAACAGGGAAGAAGGCTGATTGTAAGGCAGTAGTAACTCGAATACCGACTCACTAATCTCAGTCCAGCACCTTTGGGTATGTGTAGAACCAAAGAGTCACATCGTGGACATGCAGGCGACAAATCTGCGCCAACTGTGCGATGCCGTCATGTCGACACGGACGGAAATCTGTGAGAAATGTTTGCAGCAACTGGTTGGGTCTGTGCCATGTTTTAAAGCAGCTTTGAAGGTGAAACGGCGTGCGACCCAGTAGGAATATACCCACTGGAGTGGCTGGGAAACCTAAAAGCATACTGTAATCCACACAGATGCATACATAATATCTGCTTTATAGCTGAAGCATTGGAAATGAAAATGAGATGAAACCCTGAATTCTCAGAGTTAGCGTCAGCGGCAACATCCGTTACTTCTTATTTAGTCACCATAGGTCTTATTCTCATTATTACTTTTAGCGATGACTCTCCTACAGTGGGCAATCAAGGCACCCCACTAGCATTTTTCCCGTCAAACTTCCTGAAAAACATTCGATTTCCCACAACAATCCATCCTGTTCTTGTAAAGCACAGCATGTAAGCCGGCAGGTGGTATTTCCCCAACGTTTGAAGCACAGGAAAAACTCCTGGACAGAAAATGTGAGTACTAATAAAGCAGATAGAATTTGTGTCTTAATTAACGAGACCTCACACAGAATTAAGTGTCATGAAAACCAGAACACACATGAACCTACAGTCTGAAGCTACAGCTTGGGCGAACTCAACAAATCCTCATTCCCACACCCACAGGGACACGAAACACAGGCAGCTTCAAAGGATTGTTGTGGAAACAGTTACAGGAGACATTTATGAATGCTATGAACTCAAAACAGCCTTCCTTCACACACACGTGGAAGCAGCGAGAAGTAAGAGTGCAAAAATAGTTATCAACGCTTCAGTGAGCCATTACAGGTGCAGTCTTAGCTTCTAAATATAGCACTATACAAAAGTCTTGAGTCATGCCTCATTTCTTTATATTTTGCTTTCTTGTTATTTCTTTGTGGTCTTTAAAAATTTTCAGAGGAATATTTTGGTGTCTTAAGGCCTGTGACTCACTCAAGCATAAAAACAGCATCTAACTCAAGAAATGGACCCGTGGTGTGTTCAAACACAACAGATGACCTTTAAATTGTATTTTAGGGACTTTGTTTCTAGCAGTTTGGTGGAAAAACATGTGATTTATTCCCCTTTCTTTTGCTGAACTTATGAGAAAAATAACACAGGCATAAAATCGTATTTTTGCACCAATAAGGTGATTCCCAGCGACCTATTAGGTGAAAATTTGGCATGTCTCGGCATGATGTGCAGCATGTCCTTGAGGAAACTGCACAAGTGGAGAATAAAAGAAGAACTAGCAAACCTTGGAAAAAAGGTCCTGTTTCAGCGTTTTGCTGACCTGAGAGAAGCATCTGGGCCTTCACGTGATCCATCTGCTGTTCACTTAAAACTTCATCTAAAATCTCTGTGAAGGTCCTCAGCTATCCAGGTCATCGTAGTCTAAGGAGCTTGGAAAGAAAAGCATCTGAGCTCACCCGAAACCTTGGCTGATTGTGACCTACACCCATTTTCACACCTTGGTTCATGTGATTGGGTAGAGGATCAATAGGGGGTCCATTGTCCCGCTTGGGGGGGACACTACCACAGGGCTTAAGGCTACGCCCACACTAGCCCGGATAGATTTGAAAACAGTGTTTTCCTCTGAAAACGCTCCGTGTCCACACTAGCGTTTTCAGTCGTTTTCACAGAGTTGTGCGTTCACATTGAAACGGCCCAAAACGCTTACGTTTCAGTCCTGCGCAAAAGCGAGTGAGTATTAAAGAATATAAAGAAAAGCGATCTGGAGTACAGACTAATATTAATCTTTTTTAGGGCTGTCAAAATTGAGAGCAAACAAAACAACTGCTGTATAATGCCCTCTGCTATAATTGGTCACATGACTGCATCACATGACTAAAATGCGTCATCGTTTTAGAAAGTCTGCGTTTTCGAGTGTCCACGCTGCGATGGGACAGCTTCGTTTTGAAATGTGTGCGTTTTCGAGAGCGTTTTCAAAACGCTGTATTTTTCCATGAGGAAAACGCCGTCTCAGTGTGGACGGGAGGCCAAAACGGAGAGAAAACGAAAACGCATTAGTGTGGACGTAGCCTATGTCCACACGTACACGGGTATTTTTGAAAACGGAGATTTTCCGTTTTCGTTTTAAAAAATAATCCCGTCCACACGTAAAGGCAGAAATGAAGGAAAACGCTGCTAGGAACATGCCAAAGCAGCAGGTGGCGCTATATTCCTAACCGTGTAGAAATGTTGGACAATCAGAAGTCTAGAAGCCTCGGTGGGAAATAGTAAACAAAGCTGGAGCGTAGAAGCAGAACCGAGTCGTATGTGTGGAGGGACAGTAACTGTGTGTGTATATGTAAGCATTTAAACACTGCAGAGACAATTAACAGTAACAGTGTTGTAGAAATTCATTTCACCGAAACAATAACGTGGCGCACAGTGTGACGTCAAAAAATGCGCACACCTTTGACGCTGCGTTTTCTGCGTTTTCTCCGTTTTTCTCATCCACACGTAAACGCAAAAACGGAGTTTTAGAAAATATCCACCCTGGACGGAGTTTTTAGAAATCTCCGTTTTCAGTGACCGAAAACGCCGTTTACGTGTGGACGAAAGGTGCAAACGCATAGAAAAATCTGCGTTTTCAAAAATACCCGTGTACGTGTGGACGTAGCCTTAGTCTTCTCGGATGAGAGGTAAAACGTCTTCAAGAAACTTAAAGAAGTCCAGACACTTTTCTTTCCGAGCTCCTTACTCTTCATCTGAAATGGTTTCACTGGAAGGATGGCTGTCGAGAAGACGTTCTTAAGGAAGGGGGACGAGCTGAAAGTGCTCAGGTGTCACAGGACTGAAAATCAGCAGCCACGGGTCTGATGCTTCGAGTGGTTGTTAATATGCACGGACGAGGTCAAAACACGGTGGAGGCTCAGTCATGGCTCGAGCCAGACGTCAGCATTTACTGAGCACAGAACAAACGGCATCCAGAGAAGAGCTTTGAATGTCCTCCTAGAAATATTCCTGAAGACTCCACAAAGGAAGTTTTCCCAAGAGAATAAAGGTGGTCGTCCCAAATACTGACTGACAGTAAAGTACAAACTCTGTTTTTGCTTTCATGCTGTATTTCCATGTATGTTTGCATGTTTTAATGCATCGACACACCTGCATTTCACATTTTCCTAGCAAAATATAAAGAAATGAGGGATGGTTTGAGATTTTTGCAGAAGCAGCTTGTTAATCACTTGCTGATAAGATTACCAGATGATAAGACGGGGACATGTAAAGCTGTATGTCTTTGCATCACAAAGACACACAGCTTAGGAAACAGTTTATTATGTTGGACTGCAGTAAAGCACAGGCGGCTCTATTTGGCAGCATGTAG